>NC_140098.1:6254092-6486126 GCF_964237585.1 Gallinula chloropus
ATTATTTGCAGTAAGTAGTTCAGAAAGAACTTTACTCATTTTGGAAAAGGCCACTCAAGCAAGCATCCCTCCCTTCCAGAAAGGAGGCATGACTCAGATTTCTGGGGTATTGCAGAAGCATTAGCCTTTAAACCAAACAACCACCTATCCCTCAAACATTCAGTCATCTCCATTAATTAAGTTGTTTCTGAGAAGTAGCTCAAGATTCTCCCCTGAAAAATGCCCTGCAGTTGCACTTCCTACTGCACACAAGTGGATGAATTACTACTTCCAAACAGCATTCGAGGCTCGAGAGGTGACAACACAGCCTTCAGAGGACACAGCTCCTTCCACGCACCTTCAAGAGCCACCCTGTCCTCCGTGGGACACAGCAGCCATCACCTCTCGCACGCAGCTTTTATTCTTCGGTTAATTCCTACAAACATCATGCCCAGCTTTTTTCAGTGTGTAACGTACCCTCCAAAACCCAACTCAAAGAGAGGTGGCGATAGTTTTCATACAAAACACTCCCATCTGTGCTTTCAGCTCTTGAAGGTAGTCTCAGTATGCATAAACGTCTAGCTTGAGACCAATTTTCCTCAGGCTTTTATTTTACATCCATTGTAAATGTGATGCTTAAACACCACGAGCGTCTCAGTCATAGCCTCTGTATCTAAATATTTCTCAACAGCCATCTAGGTTAGGCTGAACTAAGGCACCAGCTTCCAGTGCCTCTTTCCAGACAGGAGGGTGCTGGTTTGGTCCATCAGGTAAGGACATGGAGCAGCTACAGCCTGTTTTATTCCAAAATGCTGTACAAGCATTAACTAATCAGCCCGGCACACTGAGCAGGAGGCAAGTATTACTCTCTCCTATTTTACAGATGAAGAAACAGACAGTTTAAGTGATTTGCCCCGGGCCACACAACTCGTCAGCGGGACAGCTGGGATTACTGTGGTGCTCTGGTCCTGGTCAGCCCGCTCAGTCACTTCTGCATCCCCCGTGGCAGAAACCAGGGCTCCCGGTCGGCCAAAGGAGAGATCTTCCCTGGCCAGGCCCCTGCACAGAGCTGGGGTCTCCAGCACCTAGCTCAGGGCTTCCCATGTTAAACTTGCCCCTGTGCATCCAAAAAGCATCTAATGCCTTTCACTGAATTCTGCAACGTACCGTATCCACCAAGAAACACTTCATAAACTACAGGGGTTTTTATTAATTGAGACCCCCAGAAAAATACCCGTAGAGTAAGAGAGGCTCCATAGTCTCCTCCTCTTACTACCCTGTGGTTTAAGCTTCTTAGAGCCTTTTAAGACGGATTGAACCAGAGGCTGTTGTCCAACTTTGTCACATCCAATAACCTGGGAGAAGGCTGACGTGGCTTTCAGGTGAACCCGAGCAGTTCCTATTTACGTGTCTCGGCTAAACCGCTCGGAAAGAGAGATCAGCGCCACAGACAAGCTGGAGTCTCCAGGACTGCTTTCCAGGACTGCCAAAAGGAAACGGCGTTTGATTCAGCAATCAGGATATGTAGATTTCCTCGGCACAGCAGCCTTTGAATATTTACAGGCAGCGAGAATTTTTTATATTTAGATCATTCTTTCCTAGCTCCCTTATTACTCCAAAAGGACTTGACTGGATCTCCCTACACCCTGGTTAGCCATTTTTGAGCAGCAGCCCTCTGCCTGCTACATACACACTGGTAGAGGGGAACACACTGTGTGTTGCTGAAATGAAGTCCACTGATGCCAGATTTTACAAGACATGACAACGTACTAATGCCAAACTGACACAAATTCTCATCTATGCATTTTGGCTTTAATGGGTTAATTAGCTTGGCTGGATACAAATTTTAATTATCTGAGTTTGACATTAATGTCCTTGGAGTCTTGTCTGTAAGGATTTGGGGAATCATAGACATTATTTTAGTTACTTCTGGAAACTGTGTGTTACAATGGGATTTAAATAGTAAGAACAGACAAGAATAGTGAGAACAGGTTGATCTATTTTGGAAAGTCAGGCTTTGTGAAACAGGACAAACCCAGATGAAGCCTGGTCCACCTCACTACGTTCAGTTAGTCTTTGAGGGAGCCTGGTGGACGTACCATTGCAGAGGAAGACTGGAAAGTTAGGAAATAATCTCCCTTGAGGACAGGTGGCTGGACAGAAATTTTAGATTAAGTATTTCACAGACTTCTGTATGTAATTGAGATTTAGGGTTAAGATGTCTTCATCATCTAACACAGTTTCTCAGGTAGGAGGTAACCAGTCTTAAGGTGGTTATACATACACAGTGTTTATACAGGCCAGGGAACAACCACCTACCTCAGTGACTGACTGCACGAGGACAGAGGACGTGTACTCAAAAGGCAGCGCTGCCACAGCTCTCACCCCCCACCACGGAAACGTGGGGCTGCTACCACCCCATCTCAGGTGAGAAGTTACACGGGGCAATCACATAGCAGCACTTTGCAAAATCTCTGCTTGGCAATTCCTAGCATGGTCACCATCAACCCCGGGACAAAACACCACCACCCATCACACAGGCTGTTGTGGAGCCTGTTAAGGCCACCGAGGCCGGAGGTAAAGCAGCATGCAAGCTGGTGCACATACTCCACTTCCCAACTCTTTGGAGACAGAAGGTATTGCCTTGCTGAAATACAGCGCTCCAGTACATTTACAAGTACTACTACTGGTCTGAGTGCTACCATGCTATCTTAAGTGCTTTACTTGTTTTCTTGCTTTTAAGTGTCTGCATAAGTAGATCAATCACCTGAGGATTTTTAACTGTATTTCAACAAAGATATATTTAATCTGCAACAAAACATTTTTAGCCAATAATTATCCAACAAACTATCACAGCTTCCTTGAAGCAAATAAGATCTGCAGTTCTGCAGAAAGTAATATCTACTAAGAGCTTTTCAAAACACCTTTCTATTTTATTCTATTATTTTCTTTTTTTCTAGGTATGCATTTGTTTTAAGATTCAAAAGAGAATCTAGATTGCTTTTTGTGTATATGGATTTAAGCTCTCTTTGTGCTTTCAACAACATAAATAAATTCATTCTTTCCAACAGCAACTGCACCAGTTCTTTAAAACGCAATGCCACCCTTTGTGCAGTAGCTCTGCACCCTTTAAAGACAACCTTCATTCTGCTTGCCATGGTTCCTTGGTGTCAAAACCAAAGCAATTTAGATTTGCTTCTGTAAAAAAATTGTATAGATAATTTGGCTTTAGGAGCACTAAGTAAATGCAATGCATTTCCCTTTTAAGTTCACACACCTATGTAATTGCTAGAATTATATGAATACATTTAAATTCCTCCTAAATGAAGGAGGGCTGCATTCAGACAACTCTGTTGCCTAGGAAGAATTATAAAACGGCAGGGGCTTCATTGAATCACAGTGTCTAACTTACAGAAAGGAGTCTATTCTCCTTACTTTCTTCCACTGTGTTCTGTTTAAAATACCTAAACTGTGGTCCTGTGAGAAACCAAATACCTCCTGGGAACTGTGGAGCAAATTTAGAGCACTTAGCACTCCACCGAACCAGCCCCTACCTTAACAAGGGTAAAGAAGGAACTGATGGAGGTTATCAAACTAAAAAGTGACAATTGCAAAAAAATAGTTAAAACAAAAAGATTCAACAAAGAAATTTCTCCAGCATGCAGACAAACAGCAGAATATTTTTTAATAGAGAAAAGCAACAGCTAGATTTCTTTGTAACATTTGCCTGCCTCTTTTTGTTCTTTCCCCCCCCCCGAAAAGCGAATAGGCAAGTTTGTGTTCCATGCTTGAGAATATAAAGGAAGTTATTGTCACCCTCAGATGAAACATTAAAACCTCCAAAGGCCTCACTCATTCACAGATGGGAAACGGAAAGCCTTCCTATCATATATTTTGGAGACAATATCCTTTTTTCTGGAAATGCTGATAAGGAACAAATTCAAACTGTTCCTCATCCACCCGGATCATCTTATTTATTAAAAACAATGGTATCTTTTAAACCCTGTATACTAAGCTATCGGTCAATTTTGATTGACACAAATATTTGTATTAAAGGTTACATACCGCAATTTACAATTGGGTACTATCACAATACTGTATGTTAATGTAATCAGTATTTTCGTTTCATGAATTCATTTGCAGCATGACACTGCAAGGGTATTCTTACATATATTGAAGACACAATTGCTAAGTAGTTCAACAATTCTCCTTTAAGTGGGATTTTTTTTTTTATCTGATAAATTTTTAACACAATAAAACCACTCCTAGTTCTGTGTGCATGTTTTAATTTCCCACCTTTTAAAGTGTTTAGACACTTGGAATACCTAAGCATACTGAATTAATCCACAAATATTTACAAGAAAAATCTATTTAATTTCTTTCTATAGTAACTACCACAGGGACTATTGTAATGAAAAATTTCCCATCTTAAAGAATTAATGCGATTACTGATATAGAGAAAGAATGTAATTTATATCATCACAAACACGTAAAAGATATAATCCCATATTCACAAAAAGAATCTTTATTCCCTCTTTGAATTCTGAGACAATACAGTCTTGCCTTGAGGAGAACAGAAATATTATGAAGTACCTTAAGCAAGATAATTGTAAGAGAAAAAAACTACAATTGCATTATTGTTGTGCTAAACTGTGACATACTTAAAAAGCTAATTTCTTTTATTATAATGGAATTTGGTGTGCATATCCTTTAATCTACTTCACTATTTCTTTACAGTTTTACACACAAACACGTGTGTAAAGTGTTTCCCATTATAT
Source organism: Gallinula chloropus (assembly GCF_964237585.1). Lineage (NCBI taxonomy): Eukaryota > Metazoa > Chordata > Aves > Gruiformes > Rallidae > Gallinula > Gallinula chloropus. The sequence continues at coordinate 6,258,850 of NC_140098.1, forward strand.
GTACTAGCCGGTCTAACAAACTACAACAAATTTAAAACAATTAAAAATATACTTGGCAATTCCATAAACTTTCCCAGATTTTTTTTCCGAACAGTTTTGGAACCAACTGAACATCCAGGCTGTCACAAAAATGTGCTGCAAATGAAAGATCTACCGCAACTCAAGTATTATTCAAGAAGACACGATCAATATTTTATGAAAAAGTAACATTTGATATGAGTGACTGTCCCAAATTTTACCAAATACATTTCAACCAATCGCAAGGCAGAACAGTTTGCATCTAAATCAAAAGCTAAGCAAAGAAAAACACATCCCTGAAATCGGGCTCTCTGCAGCCATGTCGGTTAAAGTGCTTTTACTTTTAAAATCCAGTACAGTCACCCTTCAATTATTCCTTTCAATTAAATAAATTTTAACCAAGAAATTAATCTGCTGTGGCTGGGCTTTTCTCTATTCCACAGAAGCAAACATTTTTTCCACTCGTTCTCCTTCAAAAAGCAAATTTAACAAAACTACTAAGACAAAAAGGATGACCTAATTAGTGCTAAGTAATATTTAAAGCTTTTATATATAGTACGCTCATTGCTATCCCTAACTTTATCCTCCCTGATGTTGTTTGATTTATCCAGCACTGTTACTGCCTAAGCACACAACTCCCTATCATCCATTCCTGCCTGCATCTGACACACAGGAAGAAATCAGACCGTAAAGAACATTCCCTCTGCACCTCGATCAAACTAACTCTAAGGGCAGTGGCGTCCTCAAAGGCACACAGGGTCGGACCTGGTGACTAGAGGTCTTCAGTGGGCAAACCCATGTAAAACTAGTCCTAGGTGATAATGAAAACTCCCCAGAACCAGCAAGAAGCAACACTCAGAACTGAGTTACAGGAACCACTTACCCTTTTCTACCTAAAAGCCAGCGCCACCAGAGAACTCAAACTCCAAACTGATGTTGTCCTACCCCTCAGCACTCAGGAGAGTGGGACACAAGATACAATAAGCAATGAAAATGCATGCCCTGTATTTATTTCCTTAGAACTCTTCACTTCTGATAAAGCACTGAATTATTAGTGTTATGTGAACTAAGTTCATTTCAGTGACGAGAACAGATTTGACCAGCTAGTTATGGAAAAATACCCGTCTAAATTAGCGTAGCGTTGGATAAAAAAATGTAGGTCACTGAAGAAACAAACCATCAACAAATATTGCCAGCTTTCTGTTCAAAAAGGAATTTCAGCATGAGCCTTCCTTTGCTCTCTTCAGACCCGAATTCCTATCTAGCAAAGCCCTTAAGCACGCGCTGGCCTAAAGCATGTGCTTAAAACAGCTTTGCTGCGTGAGGACCGGCCGGCCGGCACGCAGGACACGGGGGATGCGAGCAGCGTAATCCCCTGCAGTAAGCATGCCCTCTTTCCCCCTCTGTGTGACCCACCCACGAAATCTATCTCCAAACTGAAAAGATTACATACTGAGAATCGAATCACGTTGTGTTAGTGTAACGATGCTGCCCAGTATCCATCACCCTGAAACCTGTGAAGCCCCTGTGCTCGCAAACTGAAAGCTGAGGTCAGACCTATGCAAGTAACCACAGTGCAACATGCAAAGGAGAGTTTAAAGCAATACTTGTGAAACACCAGTCACTTGCATTTTTGTGCCACTCACATTACATAGTCCTGGCCTACAGGTCTTTCCCATGCCTGACTTTTTTCTAATCAGAATAAACAAATGCATTCTCCAATAGTCTCCTCTGCACTGCCCTCATTTACCCTGAAAATGGCTGAAAGAAACAGTTAAGTCAGTTGTATTATTTTAAAGAAGAAAGTGTAGTTAGGAAAGAATTTTCTTCTTTTTTTTTTTTAGAATCGTATGTCCTAACACATTTTTTATAATCCCAAACTGAAAATAGTCCTTTGAATAAAAAGTTTTTGGTTAATACCAGTGTTTTGGAGCCTCCCACTGGCAGCCATCACACAGCTGAAGTGAACTGCCAGCTGAATGGAGGGTTTATAGCCAGGCATCAACGACTATTTTGCTTTAAAAGAGTATTTCTGAGTCTGTATTTTAAATGCAATTTAAAAGATCATAAAGGAAAGAATCCAGCATTTATTGTGTGTCTCCCAGCAGACTACTTAATGATCAAACATCTACTATGCAAAGGTCAAATGATTTCACTGAATGTAACGGTGACAAAAATATTCTACAGCACTGAAAAAAATCAGATGATCAAGGAAAAAAATATGGACCTGAGATCTTGCAGGAGTCACAATAAATAATCTAGATTCAGTTCAGTAAGAAAATCACAAAGTTGCATCAGGAGAACCATATTAAGAAAGATAATAGGTGAAATACAAATTACACACGTTGTTATGTATGTAATGTTCTTCATAAAGGCATATTTTAAACCAATACAGCAAATTTGGTTTTATAAAGAGCCCAAACTTTTCTTACAGGAGTATTGCTTGCAAGAACTTTTAAAAAACCCCAAAACATGTTCACATGGGGACCCTCTGAGGTATTCTGTGGCAGGCAGCAACATGGATAGCTGAACTCAAACAAAAATCCAATGTAAACAGTTGTGCCAGATGTAACATACCCAGGGCAAAGCTGCAGTGAGCACTCATTCAGGAATAAAACAGATTATAGGTAAAACCAATACGAAAAAAATTTACTCAAACTCTTATCTGAAGCAAACAGCAAAGGCTAATAGGTACCAATTTATTTTCCATTTTATTGTGCTTTTCCTTCCTTGACATTTACTTCCAATACTTGAGGCTCTCCTTCTTGCTAACATAAAGAGGTTCCAAAGTGCCCCATGCACACCACTCGCTGGTGGGCCTGGCTCTTCAAAGCCAAGTTCCCACCAACCAACTAAATAGAGCTGGAAACAAAACCAGGAATTGCCTGTCTGCCTCTGCAATCTGCTGCTCTGTGAGATAAATTTGGTGGTCAGCAAAGGCACCCCCGATCTGGGGGTGGTCAGCAATGGTACCTCCCATCTGGGGAGATGAGCGGATCTCTCTACACCAGTGGAGAGGAACATCAAGGGCTGGAGGCAGAAAAGCAGCTGAGCAGCAAGCAAGGAAAAGGGTAGCAAGCAGGAGTCAAGCTGGAGCAAAGCACAGAAAGAGAAGAAGGATGAAGAATTATATGGACAAAGGAAAAAAAAAAAAACCCAGTCAGTAAAGAATTAAGAGGAAAGGGAAGAGAAAATAGGGAGTAAGGTAACCAAGACTGAAAATACAATGTGATGCTCACTTTCTGGAAAAGACTACAGCATTTCTCACATTACAGGAACGTGACATGGCACCATTAGTTTGGGTTTGGTTTGCTTTGCTTTTTACTTTTGTATATAATAAAAAAATGAACAAATCTTGTCTGATGTTGTATTCTAACATCTAACATCAAAACTTGAATTTTGATACCTTTAAGCTGGTCTATCATTAAAAAAAAGGCTCTGGCTAGATATTTTACAAGAATTAAGACATACCAAGGGAAGATAAAAAGTAAGGGGTGAAATTGATGTTACATTTGAATAAGTCTTCTGTTAGGTAGTTCACAACAAAAGAGAACTGTGTAGATGCAACTAATTTTATATAGCAATAGAAAGATCCATAATTCTGAGTAGAGAAACATACATACGTTTTTTTCTGTGCTCAACCAGCGCAACAGCCTGCTTTGCTGAGCATTTTGAAAACCAGTTGTCCCCAAGCAGAACAGTAACCTCATTGGTGTGGACAAGTTTTCCTGGCATGAAGGCAAGAGGACCAAAAGGTACCTGTCAAAGGCACAGAAGAAACAGCTGAAAAATCACTAAGGAAAATAAAATCTAGACAGTCATTCACATCTTAGTTTAAAAAAACAGTAGTATTAAAACACAGAGTTAAAGCAATCAAAATTCTACAGCAGTTGTTTAGTGACTAACCCTTCATAAATATTCAAATGACCAGATCCATTTGAATTTAGTACTGTACTTACAAAATCAGGGAAGTGGCATTTAACTAGGAAACTTGTTTTGTGACAGAAAACTACAGTATAGCTGGATGCTCACAGGGAAAACTAATTCACTTAATCCTAACATGTAAGCCTTGATAATAAAAATATTGTGATTTAGGTGAGTTACAGACATGTTATGCCCAAACTACATTCATTTCCTAGTAAAAGCTAGTTTAGCTTGGCGAAAACTTTTAAAACACTTCAGTGTAAGTGTGTGGGGCTACTAGCAGGAAGACAGTCTGTGCTTAATCTGACTTTGCTTTTATCATCCACCAGCGTGCAGACCTCAAGCTTCGAGCAGTGCTCCACCAAAGACCACCACAGAATCAGAACACTCCAGAGTGGAGTACACTGGTGATAAACACATTTTGTAACTTTAAGTGCTTCTTAAGATGCGTGTCTCCCCTCCCTAACACAGATGACAAAGTATGGGACAGTGGTTTTATGAATTAAGACACTTTCCACAGCCCATACTTTATAGACAGGGTTTGGGGACATCCCATTGCTGAGGAGGAGCCATGGTTATCCTCAGTCCCATCTCCTGCGCCAGTCTCCACCATTCTTGCCCTCGGACATACTGCCACCTGCCTGGCTGCCTTTGGGCTTCAGTGGCAAAAGCAAAGTGAAGTTACAACGGAGGTGGCAAAAAGCAAAGAACCAACAGCAAGCTGAAGTCTTCTCTTTCTTAGGGTGAAGAGAAGCCAGTTTTGATCAGTTCCTTATGCTTTATTCCTCTGCTTCCTTCTTCCTTTCCTTGGGATGGCCACTTGCATTCTATTGCATTTGCATTTACTGCAGAGAGCACTTGGCCTGGGGTAGCCACTCCTCTGGTAAGTGAATTTCCCAAGCTCCAGTACCCAGGAGGGTACCAATGCTTCAAACAGTTCTGCAGTAGGCAGGATCTAGATGGTAAGACTAGGCAGAGCATGCTTTTCCCACATGTGTACCCTTCCTGACTTGGTCTTCAAGCAGCAGACTGCACCATTTCCCTGCCCATTCTTCCCCCAACGGTGAAAGCAAAATTGAAAACGTATGAAAATATTTGGCTAACAGGATAGGAACTACTTATATACATTTAAAATAACAGATGTGAGTTGACATACTGCTTTAACTGAGAATAAGCCCTATCTAACTTTTTTTTTAAATAGGCTTTTTCCTATGCTTCGAAAGAAAACAATCCTTTACTCTACATGTGGCCACACATACACACACGGTGACGGGACTACACACACAAAATCCAGAATCGTTAGCACAGGAGAAGAAAACACTCTTTTCCCACATCATAAACGTACTCCAATGCCGTTTTATGACCAGCCCAAGTCTATACACTGTGCCAGGTTGCCAAAGAAGAAACCAGTTGGGCAATTTGTGCTGAAATCAGCCATTCAGTTATCTAGAGTACAACTTCCCTCCCCGTGAGGGAGCTGGACAAGAGAAGGGGGGGAGGAAAAGAGGAAGAAAAGCCAATTTGGTCAAAATTTTGCTGAACAGAAGCCAACAGAGTTAAGTTTACACCGGGAGCTGTGCTGTTTGGGCAGATTCAAAGCACCGAGGAAGATCACTATGTCAACGTGAAGATCAGTGCAATGAAAATCAGCAGCACCTTTTTATGTAAAAATCAATGTTCTAGGGCTTATTTCCATGAATCAGAAAGTACTATGGCCACTTTCTCCTCAGGAAGTGACTAAGTACTGTAATTCAGTCATAATTATAGTTCCCCATACAATAGGTTTACATACCAAACATGTCGGTTTTGTGTTAGTGTTTAAGTCATCAGTTCTCAGGTGTCAGTAACAACTGTCATTTATAATGGCTTTCAAAGAGAAGAGAAAGAACCAAAAGCAAAGATTTAACTATTATCATAGCAAATGTACCATTATGAAGCACTACGTGGCAGCCTGAGCAACTTTCAAGATCTCAGGTACTAAAATTTGACTCCACTGCACTACAGGAGCTCCACAACATACATACCATGATATCGTAGGACAGTTTGTCGGGCAACGTACTGAGCCGTTCCTGAAGAGCCTCGTAATCGCTCTCCACCTTCTTCCTGTTGACAAATTCAAGGTCATTCAATTTCATATCTAAAAAATTAATGTTTTTCTGCTAGTAATTCAATTACACACAAAAAAAATTCACTATTTTACCCTTATAACACATATAATAAAATATAAAAGGGATGACAAAAGTAAAAGCTAGAATCTTATTTTAGAACAACATTTATTGAAATAAGGACATGATTATTTTAGATTGTGCATTTCTCTTTCTGAATTTGATTTCTTATGGCACAAAGAATGAGTTCTTTCACTAGAATTTGGTATATCTCACTCCACATTCAAGTTCAACAGTTATACCACCATCAATATTTAGAAAAATAACTGAAAATCCAGTTTAAACTTTATAAGAGGCAAATTCTTCAAAGCATCTCTTGGAACAAAGGATTCATGACCTTGGCTTGAGCTGAACAAAAAGGGCAAAATTTTAATTAAATCTGATTTTCACGTGAACTTTGTGCTCCTAGCAAGAGTCGGCTCTCCTGAAAGATGGCTTGAAGACCATGACTCTGACGCATCTTCAATCCCTGAGAAAGGACAATCCAGGTGAGGAACATCTTCTGCTGATTCTCTACCCAAACTGTACATTAGGCTCACACTACATGTTGCTACCCAAGATAGAAAGGGCTTGGTGAATTTAGACAAACTATTCCCACAGGAGACACCTGGCTCTTCAGAGGACTTTGCAAGATACAGCATTCTAGTCACTGCAAAACAAGTGACAACATTCCCTCATTCCCTGTAAAAAAAGTCTTCTTTTGCCAAGACATTCTTAAATACTTAAATTTGGCTGGAGAAAGTCTTTTAATAAACCCCTGCCATTCTGAAGATGGTCAGAAATCAGCTCCTGAGTGAAGGAGCTGGCATATAAACGTCAGGTTTGATGATATTGTTTACTTGTACTTCAAAATAGTAAACATATATGTGGTAGTAAATGCTGCAATAAAAGGCAAGTGAAAGCAGGGAGCAGCACACTTAACAACACTGACCCAAGATGCAAATTACAGGTTTTCTGGGGATGATTCAGGAAAGCAATCTATAAATGTGCTGAAAAATGAATGTCATAGTTGATAACACAACTCTCAAAATATTATCATTGATTTTCTTAGATTCATAAGCAGAGTGAAATCTTCTTCAGCATTCATTATGAAAAATTATCTGATACTCCTATGTTTTGACTCATCTGCTTTCATAGTAGAACTCTGCTGTAATCACCCTACTTTATACCTGGAGTACTTCATATTTTAAGTTGCTGAACTGGTCCTGAAAAAAGAATTTATGTTTTTATGCCACTTGGACATGAAAACTATATTCCATATACTTCCTTAGCAAAAGGTGCTTGCTGCTGCTTTGGTTTAGTAAGTTTTAGGCAAGTTTCTCTATCCATTGCCCACAGCAAAGTGAAAATACAATTAATTCCCTTCAAAGAAGGGCAAACTAATGAATCTTAACAAAAATTCACTAAGATTTTTTTTTTTGGGGGGAGGAGCAATATAATGACACCTTGGTGTCACTAATGAATATTTACAGAGAGCAGTATCTGAGATGGGTGCTGATGTCGTCCAACCACCCACTGATAAACAAACACGATGCCCAAGCCGAAGGCCTTGCCTATGTCACAAACGCCATGAGAAGGCTCCATGGGAAGAGAATGGTATGAACACCCCCTATTCGCTGCAGGATTAACTGTTCCCATCATCTCATGGCTGAAAGTCACTCAACATTTCTCCATTAATCTGAGAAGCAGATACTGCCTTTAAGGCTGCCCGTTACTGAGTAATCTGATTAGGGTACAGGAGAAATCACTATATATTTTGCCTTACAGAGCAAGGTATGCTTCTGTTTCCAGGGGACTCCTGCCCTTTGCTGATCAAACCCTGGAACCTCTAAAAGTGCAGCCACATCCTGAACTGGACAACTGAGATAAAGAAAATTAAAATCAATCATTTTAATTAATTGGCCTGAAAGAGCATTACTTAAGAAGGAAGCTGACCTCCCTCTTCACCTATAGCCGATGATCACATGAGTTCTGGGGGGGTGCTGGTGCTGTGCACAGTGCCCATATACAGTAAGGGACCAAAGTGAACTGGGAGGATGAATTTTGGGACTCCAGCTATGAACATGCCCTAGAAGGAGAAACACAGGTCTAGACATCTCATCCTGTACCAGACCCGTTACTGGATTCATGGATTTATAAAGATACTTCAAGAAGTGTGCTAAAAAATGAAAAAGGAAATAATTTAATGGAAATATATTGAAGCTGAGATTTTAAAACCCTATTGTTATTCACCCAATTCTATTTAACATTCTTCTGTGTCACTGACTACTTAAAAGGTCTTATATGAACAAATTACTCAGTTGAAACAAGAGCACTCAGCCCTTGCACAATCAAGATCTAAATAAGGGTATTAAATTTTAAATAGTTTTAATAAAGATTGTATGGATGCTGTATAAACTGCTTTTCTACATAAAAGATACCAGTAAGTTTGGTTCTCCTTTGGACGTTCTGTGCCCCCAAACCTCCAAGTTCACGGGGCCATGGCCAGAGTTTGCATAAAAGCAAACACACGAGCAACTCCTTGCACAGCCAACCCCACTCCACTAGCCTCAGCTATCTGCATAAGAGGAAATGATTGTCACGACTTCTCAAACTCTTAAAAATCTATTCAAAATTTAAGGCTTTCTGTCAATTATTTTATTTCTGAAAATTACTGTCTCTCAGTGAAAGAATGCAGAATTTCACACGGGAGCAAATTGGTATGGGCACTGCCCAGCTCCTGAGAAAGCACATGGGCCAGAGATACGCTGCCTGACTTCACCAAAGCAGCACCAGCAGGCACTTCAATAATATTTCCCTTATTGAAAATTAATTCAGCCTCTGAATTTTAAACATAAATGAAACATACTAGTTTTAGATTATTTTTGCAAGCCAAGAGTCAGAATTTAATATGATGATGTGTATAGATTGCCTTGATTTTTTTTCCTCTTATCCAGTGCTTGCAGCCTATGTGCATTTAAACTAAAAACATTTGATACACACTAAATATAAATTATTTGCTTGGAGATCTTTCAGGCATGAAGAAAAAGCCTCTTAAAATAAATTTAAAATATTATATGCTTGACGGTGTATAACCAAAGGTTTAATCTCACCACTAAAGGGGCAGTTGCTGTGATTCTGCAATAACCCTGCAGACAATAATCAAGACAGCTCCTGTTGTACTCTCAGTAAAATCATGGTAAACACAGCATGGATATATTGTAATTTGATATCTGTAAGATCAACTGTTATATCTCACAGTAACTCATAATATAAGATTTCATTCACCATTAAATGTACATTTTCCTCAGATGCCATACAAAACTATTATTTACTAAGCATGTTTTCTATTAACCAGAGATTGCCAACAGAGAGAGAAAGTGCCCAGAGATAATTTTTTTTACATAACAAACCATTCCTTTCTAAGCATTGCAGACTAAGCTTTATCACATACTTGTCTGGGGGGTGGAGGTGAGGGGGAAACAGGGAAACATTACTTCCAGATTGTTTTAGCACATGGTGGGGAGGAAGCAGAATTTCCCTACTTGCTCCAGAGTTAGAAAGAAAACAAGAAGATTAATAAATGTTACCCTGGGAGTACGTTTTCACCAATCAGGGAAATTCAGTGTTCATCCCACAAGGTTACTTGGGGAAAAATGACAAATGAGCCAGGTATTTAAAACAGAAGTATAAACACTAAGGCTGATGTATTTGTGATTTAAAGTAACAGTATCAGTGGAAAATAAACACGTTTTAAAGAGAGTACACTGTAACAATTCTGAGCTATCGGTAACTATAATCCCTAAAACGCCCTAGTAGGATTTGGCTATCATTAGAATAAATAGCACTACTTTACTAAAACATAACTAGGTTACTCATCAGTATTTTAGGCATGTAATCAAACATTTTTCACTTACCAGTGCTGGATTTTTTCTTGGCAGCTAGTGACCACCTGTCATTAAAACAGATAACTACTCATGAAAAAACAAGGCTAAGCACACAGCTGCAATGTCAATGCATCAGAAACTAGAACAGTGGCTTTACAGATCTGGTGAAGTCTCTATATACATTTTTATTTGTCAGCGCGCAGGCATGTGAATGGTACTTCTTGAGCAGCACACTTTATCACACACTAATGCAGACTGATAACCACAGAAAAAATTACAGCTTTTCAATTCATATTTTGGTACAATACCTGCTCCATAACTATTAGGTGACACGCGATATAAGATAAGTAGTAGTTTGTGCAATCTGCAGATCTATTTTCAGTGTTACATGTTTGCAGAGTAAGAAAACAACATAAATTGTAACAAGACATCAATGCAACTTTCACAATCGGTCATTAAAAAGCAAAACAAACCCCACAGCACCAACCCCCTTTTTTTCTCCTTCAGTACATCAACAAATGTTTCCACTGGCTGTTTTAATTTGAAAAAGCACAAATTAATTTTGTGGCATATGAATACAAAGGTATTTGACACCATGATGGGCTGCTGCTGCTCTTTCCAGGTGTCAAAAAAAGGAAGTTTTAATCTGGGTATTTCACTTACTGTTTTATGCCACAGGCTTTCCCAAGAGACCCAAAATAATTTACAAAATAAAGTGCACTGTTAAAATGAAAAACTCTTCTTCTTTTTTAACGTTACCTTTTTCAGACAATGTAGACAGAGCAAACAGACAAGATGCTGAAACCTGTGACCTTCTCTGCCGTAATTACGTGGAGATTTTGTCTTTCAAAACATATTCTGATCTCTGAATAATGGTTACCAAAAATACAACACAAACAATTTCATTCAATTATATGAAATGCAATGAAGCCACGAGGCAATTAAATATGTCTAGACATCTTCTCAATATAAGCATTTTCTAGATTTTTTTTTTTTTTACAAATTTTGTTTTTCCTATAGCCAAAATAATGCCAACATTTGAAAGCAATTAATGAGAAAATTTGCAGAGAAAACAATAACATACACTCAAGTACCACTGAAATCACTGGAGCAGATAATTCTTTTTTTTTTTTTCCCCAAACAACAGAATGAAAGACCTTTCTTTTTAGTTAGCATATGTGCAGCTATTGCAGGACAGATCTCAGACCCTGTACTTTCTACTCACACAGGAGTAAAAAACACAGGACTACTTTGGGAGCTAATAATTCTTTAAACAGAGCAAAGTCCTTAAATGAAAAGGATCAGCCCTACGTTTGTGGTTATGCTATTTCATAATCTAGCAGGAAATTCAGCCAGGTAGCTCGTCCTGCATAAGCCAAGTTTAAATTTGCCATTTGCTTTCAAGTCCTCTAAATCAAACGCCTAGGAAATATTTTCCTTAATGTGGAAGCTACCTATTTTTAAGGTAAAGAGCAAACATAGAGACTTCTACAGGACATAAACTCAGAAATATAATTAGTACTGTTAATACTGAGCCCCTTTTAGGAGTAAAGTTTCCACAGAGAGTGTAAATCGCACAGGGCAGCAACGTTTGATAACAATGCTGATGCACAACGGAGCCCACCACTAACAAGTCGAAGAGTCAGAACCTGATCTATCAACATCCTTCAGTCTTGCAGATTCGTTACTGATTGTGAAGTACACAACATAATTAAACATACAAAAATGTTTATGAAATCCTTTAAAAAAGTTCCAGTTTAATTGCCCCATTACAGATGAAGATGGGAAAGACAGGAAGCTTTCCATCCCCGACACATGACTTTCCATGCATGAAGCAAGCTAAAAGCACAAAAAGAAAAGCCCTGCAAACCATAAGAGCAGCATGTTCATTAACCTCTACATGATAATCCTTTCGTAGCTGCATATTAACTAGTTACATATTCATAATCATTTACATTATTTAGAGGTCCTTCTATGAAAATTTCCAGGCTATATCCATTAGCTACAATGTTAAAGGTTACAGAAGATAGTCTACTTAATGTTTCCAGGAAGCTTTTTTAATTAGTAAATATGTAAATTTGGCACATATGCTTTTCATGTTTTTAAAAAACGGTCCATCAGTAAAACACCATAGGGGCACATGCAGTTTCCATCACCCTTTATCCCCTTTAAAAAAAAAAAAAGAAAAATCAATAATACCAATCAATTTTAATTTAATTCTTCTTCTTTGATATAATCTCTCTTGAAGGGATACTAAAGGGTGGATCCAACCACAAACCTTTTCATTTCAGTGCCCAGCATAAAGTGAGACCTTTTACAGAAGTGCTAAAACATACCACCTTAAAAATGTTTCAGACTGCACTTCTGGAACTGAACTCTATTAAAAAATAGAGAATAAATATTGAAAAACAGATGGAGATCAATTATGCATATGTCCTTTATTAGGTCAGTCCCACTGTTTGGATAACAACCGGTCTTATCACAGCAAAGAAACAAATAGATAAATATATAAACAAATCTTTGATTCTTTGCCTTTAATCAAACACAGGAAAATCATTAGTCTATCTTCCACACATAATTTATGTCTTGAGTTACAATTAAAGAATGAAAATTCCTTTCAGGGTAAATAAAATAAATGACCTGTTTGTTTGTTCATTTGAGTTCAATTTGCCTGGACACCTAGTGCCACCAAGTAGGTATTACGTTTAAAAGATCATAGTGGAAGTAGTACAGGTAAACTCTGAATTCCCCCCTTTAAGACACAAAAATGTTTAGTTCGTAAAGGCACGTGGTTATCAATGGATTATCTGCATGCTAAAATATTTATTAAACTATTTTTGCCACAAACTTAACATTACCTAATCATGGCTCTGGTTATTAAAACAGGATCCACTGTTGGAAAATATGTTCCATAGTAAACCAATGGGCAAAATACCTCACTTCCTTCCTTTAACAGCCACTTGTTAAAGCTCAGTGCTTCCCAGGCCCTGACAAGCCAAAGCCTCACCCAGCAGGTTCCCTGGCAGCCCCAGGGACAACCCTAGGAGAACACACCTCTCTGCACCTGTAGCCCAACGTGCAATGCCGTCTGGATTAGAAACCAAACTGCTGAAGCAGGAGATTACACGTTGGTTCTGCTCTCATCACTGCTGGGCTGAGATATTCAAAGAGAAGTGAATGTTGCTGCTTTTAGGGAACCTCTTGTTTCCAGATTTCACAAGTTGAGTCACAACCAAGCTCTAGGACCAGCTTTAGACCTACAATCCCTTCCCAAGTGTCCTCCTGTTCCACCACGCCAATCTGAACACAGGGAGCTTGCAGGCTAGTGACTCCTGATCACCCCCAAACAACCCATACCATACAGCCACACTTCATTAGCTCTCCAAAGGCAAAACATTTGCTTTTTCTGCAACAATCTATTTATATTCCATTTTCTCTGTGATCTGAAGCACTTGAAAACTTTTCCATGAACTTAAGTGTTCAGCACTTTGGAAAAGCACAGCACTGATTCTGCAGGTCAAGTAACTTAACCACTAACACAAGTCAGGAACAGGGTTAGACACAGAAGCCAGGCACTACCATCACTTGTACGGTTTCCTTGGAAATGACACTGTAGCACAAAGCTGATTCTTACCCATATGTTCCCATGGGCCTCCAACCTGTTCACATCACCCTGCCTCTCCCCAGCAGGTCCTCACCTTCACATACTCTTCCTTCCAGCTTATTTCTCGTTATCTGTTGCTTCTGCACATGCTCCCACTACTAACAGCTGAATTTACTTCTCTAGGCTGCTTCTGATTATCAAGGTGGTGCACAAATAGTCCTGCTCTCCTCTCCAGTCCAAGACTAGTTTATTCCGGAAGTTCCCCAATGCGGAGAGCACACATACCAACATCTCTACTACACAGCTAGGCGCTGCCTACAAAGGTGATGGGTTTAGCACACTGAGGGCAGTTCTCTCCCTCATCTGTTCTGAACAGCAGTAAGGCAAGCTGCCAAGTCAGAGTTTTATTTCTGTCTCAGCTCATGGAGAACTCTCAGCAACAGAGCTGGTGCTGGTATCACCTGTGGGCAGCCAGGGGTACCAATGCCAAGCCTGCTGTATCCCACTCACACAGTTATGTTTCTAGAGAGCCAGAAACCCGTATATTGGAGATATAAGATAATTTCAGTGTATTCAATGAAAATCAGTTTCCCCATCAGATTAGGAACAATTCCTAACTGAACAAGAGGCTCTTTCCACACTGGTGGGTATGAGCGTGGACACAAGCAGCATGCCACAAGAGCAAAGTTGCTGTTTAAGCTAACTGCAGACTAGGCATCTAAGAGGCCAAGTGCACGTGTGCCATTTTTACAGGCATACTTGAATATTTTCCTTCAAAACTGTGGCTCACACTCAGGCTGGCCTTCTGAAGTTTGAAGCTAGGGACACAGATCTAATCCCAGCTCTGATTCTATTTCTTCCATATGGCCTTGAGCAAATCGCAACCTCTCAGTCTACATTTCTTCATCTGCAAAATGGGGATAATAGTATTAACCTACCCACCTCAGAGTGTTTAATGATGATTAATTAATGTGAGAAAAGCACTCTAAAGATGTAAGAGCACTATATAAGTGATAAAGCATTATTTACCACTTGAAAAGTAATCTGAATAAAATCAGATATGCAAGTAATTTGTTTACATGTAGCAATAATATAATTTGTGACTATTTAATCTTGAATTAGTCTCACTTTAAACATCCCTTTCAATCACATTTCCAGTTACTTAGGGAAAATGACAGTATGGAATACTTTTTGTGGAAGCAGAGCAAGTAATGAGGTGGTAATTAAAGTAAGGGTCTAATAAAGTCTAAACCCAACGATTTGCCTTCAGGAGACTGTCTCTGCCATTCGGGACTGTGTAAATATCTGAGTCTTGACCTTGGTTCCGTTGCTGAGAACCTCCCACGAGCTACAGGGGACACGTATGCTGGTTTTCTGAAATGCAGACCCACGTTCGCAAGGCTCGTGATAAATCCGAGATAATTTCCACCACTGACCTAATTCAGATGACTCCAAGAGTACAGTTTGAACTGCTTAACCTTCTACATTCAAGTATTTACTGCAGTTGATACATGGACATGAGCTGCCTCCATCTGTAAATGTTTGCAGTATCAATACCCACTCTGCCGTGCAACTCATACACACGATTGCTCCGTCACACCCCCAAACCCTAAAAGTTTACCCATGAAATAACCAGTTCACAATATGACTTTACATTACAGGAGAACACTAATGGGTGGTCAAATATTTAATCAACTCTGGGTAACAAGGATGTAGCAAGCCACACGCAAAATAAACATTTAAAATGAATTTTCATTTTTTCCTCTAGGAAACTACACAGGACTTGCCTAAAATGCAGCAATCACTGATGGAGAAAGACAGAATTAACATTTGCACAATTGTTTATCCTAGAGCCCCATTTTCAATCAAAAAATGAAATAAAACTATTAAAAGTTCTTCAGTCTGTTGGCACACTGTATGATCTAATGGAAAAAGAAGCAGCATTTCAGAGCTCTCATGTTAATTTATTAAATCATATTACTCAAAAACACTACATTTCAACAAATTATTAACATAAATCCCCCCTTTGGGAGGAAACTTCTGCCCTTTTGCAGAAACATGTTTGGGAGGAATACAGAAGAAAAGAGAGACTGAAGAAATTTGAAGCATGGCAAACCTATCTCTAAAGGAAAAAAATCTTTTAAAAAGTAACCATAATTTTTACCTTTATTTACAAGAAAACAGGTGAAGATCTACTATTTTTATATGAATCGTGTACACACAAGTGGGTGTCTCAGTTTTGAAGAAAAAGTAGTACATAACTATGATTTATCAACAAACAAAAAGTCTGACCAAAACTGTTTTTGGGAGCTTAAAACTGCTACTTGAAACATCTACGAATTATAAAATAAAGCAGATCAAAAATGCCTTACCTCTTCTTTGCCAGCTGGGAAATTCTGCCCTCTCCAGACTATTTTACTTTTTGACCACTGCTGAAGTTTTAGGTCACACAGACACCTATCTTACAGTTCCTTTGTGCTAACTGCACACGCACATTAAGCATGGCAGCCCGCTCTCCTATGAGAGCCAGGCAGGCAGTGCCTGCTTCCATGAGCCAGCACCCTTCTTCCTCACTTCCAACCATGAGTTTCCAACACCTATATACTGCCTTGCTGTTTGTCAGTCCCCTTCGGGAGTCATTTCAACTCACAAACTCAACAAAAATCCCAAAGGCAGCAGGATGTTTTCCGCTAAGTGAGTTTAATTAGCTCTGAACCAACTGAACTGGTGCAAGCAAGGAACAAACTGGAGTAAAGTCTCATCTTTCCTGGGTAGCAAGTCAATACCCATGTCATGTAACTTCATCTTGAGGCAGAGCTAAGGAACTCAGAATTTAATACTATGCTGCATCCAAGCCAGCTCCGGCACCACGACAGCAACAGATCTACGTAAGCACAGAACACCCATGATCTGACTTACTGAACATCTCAAGCAGGTTTTGCAAGCTTCAATGCACTCCATGGTGCAACAACTACGCTGCCAGCAATACCAGAGTGAGCTAAGTTAAACCTGCCATGAGCCATGGCACCTCCTCACAAACATACCTTCAGGCTGTGGTCCGACATTGAGCCGCAGTCCTGAGTAAACTAGCTCTCATCCCTCCCTGTCCCCAGCTACTCAGTTCCACCACCTTATTCTTCCAAGCCCAGCACAATCTGCTGACCAAAATCTGTGATGAAACTTTTGAACACGTGACCGAGACTGCTGCTCACAGCTCCTCTACCTTGGCACGAGCATGGCCCCAGCTCAGAGGGCCAGTCCAGTTTCACTGATCGCTGGCTCTGTACTTCCCCCATCACATTTGTGCTGGCCTTCTTCAGGCTGCAAGAACAGCTTTAGAACTGCCAAGTTGCTGGTTTCATAGCACAGGTTATCACTCGAAAAAGACTCAGAACAGAGGCAGCCAGCCTCAGAAGTCATTTATACAGGAAGAAGATAAAACAATCTAAAAGAGCCTAAATTTAGGATTCTGTGATTCGTTTCCCCATTACCCACCTATAAGCTGCCTGACTGTTAAAACCCCCGAGTACCCAGCATCTTGAAAACAATTTGGAAGTTAAAGATCACACCATATGCAATGATACAAATTAAGAATACATCATAATACACACTGGCCAATGAGTTAGAGTAATAGCTGCATTAACTTCAATTGTGCTTTGGTGTCATGATGAGTGACACCAGGACAACAGGAGACAACAGGAGAGTCACTTCCTTGTCCTAATTTTCCTAATAGGAAAATAAAAAAACGTGTTGCCAGTGCAAATCACAACTACAA
Source organism: Gallinula chloropus (assembly GCF_964237585.1). Taxonomy (NCBI): domain Eukaryota; kingdom Metazoa; phylum Chordata; class Aves; order Gruiformes; family Rallidae; genus Gallinula; species Gallinula chloropus. The sequence goes on from NC_140098.1 coordinate 6,276,202, forward strand.
GACCTCTCGTGCCAGCTAACACCGGAATCCTTTAGATCCACCATGCCTCTGTTTGCACTCCACAAATGTCTCTTGGGTCTAACTGGTTCTGTAACGTCTCCCATTGCACCGATCTTCATCGTGTCGGTCAGAAACTACAGAACGTGTCAGCCCACAGTAAACTCACTGGCTACACAGGTCTTACTAAATCATACAGGTCGGACTTGTCGACTTCCTAACAGGTAGTAATTCCAACCCATAAATGTTTATCAAATATTATGTTTAAACGGAGGCCCTACAGCATGAGAATCCACCTATTTAAATATTCATTTTATAATTCCTGTACTAACTTGCCATGGATTTAATGCAGTATTTTCAGCTAACATATATTGCTTTTGCAAGAAATCCATGACACATACATTATATTCTTCTTACAGAAATATTCAAAACTTTACGCAGGCACTGTGCTTCCAATGATGGTCTTTATCATGAAAATTACTAGAAATTCTTCTATAATTTATCCCCAAGACACACATTCTAAGTCATGTTTTTATACAAAGTGCCTATAGTGGGAGCACTGAAAATTGCTTTTAACAATTTGGTCTTACTATCACTACAAATTAAGAAGATGAAATCCGTCCAACAGGCAAGTAGTCCTAAACAAGAATTAAAATTACTTGTCACCAGGGGTCCTGAACCTGGAAGTTGCAGCTTCAATCAGATCAGAGCTAGAAAGTCATGGACATCCTGCTCTTTTAATGATTTTTAAACAGGAAGGAAGCCTCAGTTCACGTGTTCTCCAGAGCAGCTCTTCAGCACTTCAAAGCTCAAACTGGTAGCTGAAGCAGGGTAGTACTACAGCCTGGATATTACAGCAATCAGCCAGGATTCAAATGTTGGTTTTAATTCTGTGGATAGATAACGCTGTATTTCACCATTACACTAAAGGCTGCCTGCAGACTAACAGCATTAAGTAGGTTTCTTTACACTTAAGTGTCACTGGGACAGCACGACACCACAGAAATCAAAATGCCAGTATTGATATCCTTCTGGCTAAATCGTGTTTCTATTCGTTATGCTGCTTGTACCACTATTACTAGTTGACCAAAGTACTGGGCAACTAATTCTCTCTCATCTTTATGGCAAGACCAAAACACAAGCCTTCAACCTCAGTCATTCTGTGTGAAAAATACGGACCTCTGAGAAGAGGCAGCTGAAATGAGAAGACCTCCTCCATCTTAAAATACAGTATTTTCTAACAGAAAATACCATTGTAATCCAATTATATATATTCATTGCATAGAGGGAACGTCTACTGTATCTTCGTAGTGACACTCCATTGTAACCAAGATATGTAGTTCTGGAGTATAATTTCATATTGAAGCTGAAGTGCTCCATTTTTTTTTTTTTTGGCCAATTTGCAGGAATTATGTAAAGTTTCCCTATGATAAAATATAATTTTGGTACATCAGCCTAACGGAGGCTTAATTAATGGTCTCTCGGGCCTCTTTTCCACTGAAGCAGATCTGTTTAAGACGAGACTTAAACTTGCTTACAGAGAGGTCTTAACCATGAACTGGGAATAATTCTACATGGTTATGACAGACATCTGCTGACACATTAGGCCCGACTGACACTAATGTACCAGAGGAATTATTCTTCACCAAATTCTACCACCTTGAAAATTAACTGAAGGAGCCCAAGCAGACAAGTTACCACCACCAATTATCAGTGTAGTGGGTGACTATCCGTGCAGAATGGGCGATGCAGAGTACTCCAGCAGATCCTCTTGCTGCTCATCAACATTAACAGGCAGTTGGTTATGTGGATCCTTTAGTAAAGCTGTAGCATGCTATTCAGGACTAGACGTGTTTTCACACGCACTGTTCCAGACACGGCACGTAGGGTTTTTTTACACCACATACGTGTTCCTCAGTTTTCTTACTCTCGACTAAACCAGCATGTAACAAAGCAATAGACACCAAAGATAAAACTCACCCATTATAACTGAGCTCTAACGCGCTTCTTGGAAGCAGCTTTGAAAACTTTAAGCACGTGAGAAAAACGAGCAGAAAACCTGAAAGGCGTGCAGGCTGGGCAAGCGTACTCGTGCCAGTAACACCCGGCAGGTGCCCACAAGCTTTGTGGGGCCTCCTGCACCCAGAGAGAATCGTGCTCATGTGGTTAGCAGGGGCCACGTGTCTGTAACGTGCAGGAAAAGGTATCTGAAGGTTCACTTTAGAGTGGAACCAGCCCCTGAACGCCCAGGAATCACTCCTGCAGGGGCGGCTGGCCCTTCCAAGCCCATTTCCTGGGCAATCCATGTGTTTTTTTCGGCCAGCCTGCCTTAGTTTTTGGTATACCCAAGAGACGACGCGGCTCAGGGACAGCCGGCAGGCCTTGCCCGGGCCCGCCTGCACGACTTGCTTCAAGAGGTGCGTGACGGGCCTCGGGGAGGAGCGCAGGGGCGGCAAGGCCTTGGCTGTAACGGTCCGCAAGGCGCGCCAGGGCGGGCACTAGGCGCAGGGCGCGAGGCGGGCCCGGTGCCTCCCCGGTGCCCCTTCTCTCCGGTCAGCGGGCTGACGTGCGGGGCTTTAAAGGGCATTTCGGCGGCACCGCCGCTGCCGACACGCTAACGGCGCCCCACACCCTACCCGTGCCCGGCCCCGCGCCTCCCCTTCTCCCCGCGGAGGCGGGCTCGTAGCGGGCCGCCGGGGCCCGTTCCCAGGGGAGCACCGGGCGCCCCCGGCCTCAGCTTGCGGGCACGGACGGCCGCCGGCGACCCGCCTCGACCGCCACCCGTGACGTCAGCGCCGTCACGTGCCCACCGCCGCACGCAGGCCCCGGCGCGTGCCGCCCGGGGGCCGCTAGCCCGGGGGGGCGGGGGGGGAGGGGGTGTGTGCTCCCCACCACACACACACACACACACACTCCCCCCTCCGCCCGCGGGAGCCACCGCCGTCCCCCTACCCGCCCGGCCCAGCCAGGCCCCCCTCGCCGCCCCGACCCCCCTCCCGCGCCCCCTCCTCACGCTGCGGCCCGGCCCGGCGGCCGCGGCCTTTACCTTTTCGTGCTCCTCGCGGAGGCGGCCCACCAGCGCGGGGCTGAGCGGCGAGGCGCCGCCGGGGGCCTCCATGCCCACCGGGCCGGGCCGGCAGTCTCTGAGGGAGCCGCTCCGCGGCGCGGAGGGGGCGGCGAGGGGGAGAGGCGGCCGGGCCGGGCCGATATCCTCAGCAGGGCGAATGAGTCCTATAGAAATGTTTGTGGAGGACGAAGCGCCGGCTCCAGAGCCGCATCCACGCGGGGGCCGCCGCCGCCTGGGCCCGGGGCGCCGCTGCCGGGGGAAGCATCTCACACTCGCATTCTGGGCCGCGCCGCCGCCTGGGCCCGGCTCCCGCTGCGCCGGCGGGCCGGGAGAGCGCCGGCAGCTCGGTGCCGGCCGCCGCCTGCGTGCTGCACTCTGGGTAGCCAGCCAGCCCGCCAGGCGGCCCGCCGCGCCCGCGGGAGGCACCCGGCTGCGAGCCGCGAGAGGCGGGCGCTCCCCACCCCCTGCCCGGCCCGGCGCCGGCCCCGACGGCTCCCCCCCGCCGCCGCGGCGGGCTAGGGGAGGCACGGGGAGCTGCCTCACGGCCCCCCTCCCTCTCCCCGGGACCGATCGGCGGCCTCCCCCGGGACACGGCCCGCCGCCCGCGGGGGCAGCCGGGCCCTGCGCCGCGCCGGCCTGGTCGCGCCCGGTCCCCGCTGTCCGGCTGGCTGTAGCCCCGCACTCGTTCGGAGCTCAGGCCCAGAGCACACAGGCCTTGGAACCATCGTCACGGTGCCTGTGGCTGGGCCGCATACAACTGTATGAGTTTTATAACGGGGGTGATTCACAGTAACTCATCTTGGAACGCCTGCTCACAGAATCCATGGTGTCAGGACACTTGGTGGTGAATAAACAGTACGTTGCTGTGACCTGAAGGGTTGCAAAATGTTTCTGGGTACCCTGAAATCACCCAGAGCAGACAGTCTTGCCAAGATGGAAGGGCGACTGCACCAGGTGCAAATGGCGCTCAGCCACCCTTGGAATACCACAGGGTGATGGTACCACAGTAGATGCATTAGCTAACTTTGTGGATGCCATTGGACACATCCAGAGTACCATGCCAGAATGAAGCCATACTTTAGCATGCCACATCACAGCACTGTGGAAGACCCGAGTCCCACGGTGCTTGATGGGCGCTGCAGTTCTAGCAGGTATATTTTAACTTCTGTGCACGAAACACCACGTCTGAGGGGTCAGTTACAGATAGACCTTGTGGTTGCTGCCACCCTTTTCCTGTCGGAGCAGGGGGTTGTGAACACCCAGCATATATATTTGCCAGCAGAGTAGGGGCGCTTATGTCATCTTTCCCACTGGCACTGGTGAGCACGTCATAGGACGGAGGTACGAAGGTGGATCTTCCCTGCACTGAGATGAGGGGGTTCCCCCTGCAAGAGGAACACCACTTCCTTGAGCAGAACTAACCCTCGTGTATACCACAAAGCAACTGTTTGTTATATACGTGACATAGTATGTGCCATGCACTTTTCTAAATCCGGGTTCCCATCCCCCTTAAAGAGCTTGTTAAAGCTCTACAGATGAGGAATTTAGAAGCAATTTTCAGAGCATGGTTACTCAAGCTGGAAGTTAGCTTTTAGCCAGACTTTAATACAGCTTTCCAATATTGCAAATAAAAATTTGCAACTGCAGCTGGGTAGTTTGGTTTATGGAATAACTACATCCATAATCTTCAACAGTAATTGAAAGTTAGCTGAAATCTCTGGCACGTATTTGTCACCGAGGGATTCTGGATCCTCTGAACGGGCAAGAGACATCTACATGTTGGCATCTCAGGAAACAGCTCACCAGCAAAAGAGTATCTCGAGTTTAAATAGGTGATACAAATCTTGTGGTCCTTCTAAATGCTAGTAGCAAATAACTTAGAATCTGTTCTGAACTTTTCTCCAGTTAAGGGGTTTTGCAGAGGAGACAGTACAAATACAGGTCATTTTTAAATGCTCTAATTCGATCTCATTCCATCTCAACTCGACTGGGTGGCAGAACAGATGCACAACAGAAAGATGGATTTCCTACCTACCTAGGATTTTAAATTTTTGCCTGACATCACAAAAAGCTCCAACAACTTAACCAATACGGGGAGCCACAAAGCAGGAGTTTTCTGTCGCGAGGCACAGTTTCGAAGTGGAACATAGAGGCATGCAGCCGTTCCTCTTGTTTCCTGTTCCAAGGACTCCGCCATTGCACATGCCGCCAGTACATCATTCAGTCACTGCGTGCACTGCGTTGAAGACTTCTGACAGTTGGCCAGAGCAAGAGGCTACATCATTATCAGGGTAACGACTGTATGCATTTGGTTGTACTGATGATAGTATGGAACAGTTTACTGGATCCTTTTGTACATTTTGTTTTTCATCTGCCAATGAAGAAATGTTCTAATAGTGACAAACAGATGGGAGACAGCATTTGCCAGAGAGGAGCACGAAGCCTGTCTCTGGGTCACATTCTTTTGCACTTATAACCTGTACAAAGCCATTGTCACCAGTGGAACTCTATGGAATACAAAATAAATCAAATCGAAATTTGGCCTTCTATGCTGCAGATTTTTGTTTACTTGTTTACTACATTAAATCTTTTAGATGCCCAACCAGATGATTTTCATAAAACCGTGGGGAAAACTTTGGAGAACTCTGTAATTAAGTGAGGGAAAGGCAAATAAGCAAAGCTTCCACGTTCTTTTCCAAGAGGATGGCTTAGCAGTCAGCAGAACTGTAGCCGAAGATGCGGCTGCTGGCAGAGCTCCTACCAGAACCCAGCCTAGCTAGATTGGAAGAGCTTTTGAGAACAAGCAGTCAGTATCATGTTTTTTTGCATTTGGTATGGACAGGTCAGCTCTACCTGTGAGTGCAGTGGATTAGAAGCAAAGTTTTGGAGCAGAGAACCTCACTTTGCAGCAGAGAACCTCACACCAGAGCTCTGGGTCCAAAGACATTCTTTTTTGGCAAAGAAGTCTGTGCCTTCCCCTGTGCTCCTTCAGTGTCTTTCACCACCACTCTACACACTGGAAGAGGAAAACAAGGACAGGAAAAAATAGAGGAAACAGATAAAAATAAATTACCCATACATACAGACACACGTACACAGTACTGTATGTGCCAGGGAGCAGCTGTTTAAGAAAAGCTGGGACTGACTGCAAGCGTTTTGTGGGACCGTCTATAGAAATTCTATTTCCTGATCCAAAAAATGCATCTATGTAAAATACATTGTATGTTTGTAAGGCAAGATAGCTGACTATTAGTGCACATTATGTTTTAGTCTTATTATGTGCTTGCTAATAATAAAAACATAATTTATTTTTATGCTACTATCATTCAATAAAGCTCCAGGCCCCTTGCAGCGACAGAGCTGACTGTATCCTAGCTTTTATACCATCAGCGCTGTCCTGGTTGGTTTAAGACATGAAACTCAGATGCTTTATTTGTATGCTTTGTAGTTGCTTCTGCCATCTTTGATTAGTATCTCCTGGAAATCCCAGCTTTCCTGCATGTAGTCACACCCAAGAGGAAAGCCTGACTCAGAAAAGATTAGTGTCACTTTGCTTTTTCCCCCTCATCTTTTCTCTGTAAAGGAGGAGAGCTTTCTGATCATGGCAGTATATTAGTAAAGATAGCCTAGATAGCCGAATACCTTAAGGGCTTCAGTCTCCTCTTGTAGGTACCAGGATTAAAGCTGGTATAACTCTGACTTCAGTGGTGATTTATACCTACATTAGTGAAAGGAGAACCAAGTTCTGAGATTTTTATGAAGGATACTGTGAAATCTGTTCTTTTAGCTTGTTTAGCAGACAGTACCAGATTCACATTCCCATTAAAGAAAAGATTGTGACATTAAGTACATCTTTCTCCCAAACTGTGTACTCCTGTACTCATTTGCTATGATGAGAGTGGCAGAGCTCGAGCAGTCCCTACCCATACCCAGGGAGCAGATTTCGAGCTCTTCCCCATTGCGAGCGCACAACTTCCCTGGTGTTTGGGTACACAAGCTCTCTTCAGCATAGGAACCGACAACCACGTACACACAAACCAAAGCTGGTACCACCCATGAAAGTTGTATGCAGGTCTGCATTTCACTGTCACAAGTCAGACTTCGGCCTGTGACAGCATGTTTAATACAGGCCACACATCACGTCCAGCCACCTGCACCAGACCCATGGCAAAATCTCAACCAGAAGTGGCCTTGTTAAATACTCTGCTGCTAGGTCTGTTTTCCTGCTAATTATTGATCAAGAGCATTATTTTTTGCTGCAGCAGAGACAGCTGGTTTGACACTGTTAAACTCTCAGAAAGCTGTTCCTTTGGTTTCCAATTTGAAGGCCCGAACGAAGGTGTGCCTGCTAATTGGGTATTTCACACTGTCTTGTTTCAAAGTGATAAAGTGGCATTTGTCATGAATAAGTGGATTCTCTTCTCTACGCTGCAGCAAGCCAGTATTGCAGCCTGAAATTGCTTCCCAAACTTTTTACCTGGGTTTCTGGGGCTGAAGTAACTGCAAAGGTTGGGTTTATCATTACTTCCAATTAATAACTTTGTCTATCCTTTTAATTGTAATTCCTTATTATCTTCAGGGTACTATTTACATATATTTACATACACTCATTTACACACTTTAAAAAAACATAGTCATATGAAAACAGGGGACAAGCTTAAACCTGCTTGCTTATCATCCAAACTTCCCTTTCATTCTGCCTTTTGCTTCGTTTCCTGACATTTATACTATTTTAAAACACAGCATTTTGTTGCTACAGACATCTATGTTTTCCTGATGTCCTACCGGTTTTGCTTTATCCCTCTTGGTAAAATTCCAAATGTTATTGAGCATTACATTGTTCTTTACTAAGAAAGCCACGGGGATAGGACTACGCCAAATTGATGGAAGCCAGAAACCACTATCATCTACTCACCCTGCTACAAAACCAAGAGCATATTACAATTCACTGCTGCATGTCCTTTCTTAAACATGTAATCCCAATTACAGAGACCGTCCTCACAGCTGCACTGGCAGTACTTACATGATCATGGACTCTCCTCGAGGGAGGAAAATTCAGATGACTTGTCTAAAGAAGAGATTCTCTGCAGGATCCAGGCTGGGGAGACCCATACCGCAACTCAAACTCTTTTTTTTGTGTGTCACCAGATCAAATCTGGCCTCGGTAATAGTAAGAAATCATTACCATCTGAATTCTAATCCATGGCATATGTAATCAAGGCTGGGTGGTCTCATAACTTCTAGGAGAGCAAACCTCGTCTCATAAACCACCACTGCAGGTGGCACTTAAATTGGAGGTCTCTAGGCTCAGCGGTGTAAAACCAGCACTTTTTACCACTGTTGAATTCACACAGCATCTTTAGGAAAGAAAATACAAGTCAGTTAGCTTTGTATTTTCTGAGCCCTGAAGATTTCCACTAGTTCTTTATCATCATTATTTAGAGGAAGACAAAACCCCCACACTTTAAGAGCACATTTTGTGAAGTGATGTAAACTAAACATTGGAGTGGACCTCAGTGAGATGACCTTAGACATTCAAGCTACCAGTCCTGGGCCCCAAAGAGGAGATCAGTTCCAAAGATGCCATCTGTGTTTAAGACACACATACAGATAGATCTGATTTTATATAACACAACAAATCAGGATTGATTAGACACCTTCTATGCAAAAGATAAACAGGCAATTCCAAATCCTTCAGCATATTGGATATAACGGATGGAGTTGACTACTACTTTTGGAGACATTCAAGCTATTTTAATCAACCTGAACTGGGCACCACGTCAGTTTACAAGATGAGCCTTAATCTGTATCTGTTTACATGCTTTTATTGCTTTACATTGCAAAACAGTTACTCCCTGGCCATCTTCTTTTTCACTCCAAGAACCACTCAGACCTGGTCCGGTCTGCTAGGGCAGCAGCTAGCAGACATCCTTTAGCTGGCATCTCATGCATGGAATTTGCATGGAAAATTACAGTAGCCCAAAGGAAAGGCAACCAAAGCCAGAACGTCATTGCCTATGGTGAGAGGCCCACAAGGGTGGCACTTCTGACAACCTGCTCAACGAGATTGTTTGATAGCTCCGTGAAGGGCAGATGCAGCAACATTTGCCATCCTTGGGAGGTGAAGTAGGTAATGTTGTTTTTGCATGAAGAAGAAACATGTCTGCATGAAGCAGGCATGTTTCCTCTTGGCTAAAAATAGCCAGGCTCTCTTCAAAACCAAGTTTTTGACATGAAGCAGCTGTGATAGGGGAGCTGCTGTTTACATATAAAAGTGATGCTGATGAACAGAGAGGACACCATTGTAGTTCAGTGATGTTTTTACCGTTTGCTTCCAATGTATTTTGAATTATTCTTTTTCAAAAGCATCTAGAATTTCGGAGCCATGTATTTATATATAATAAATCAAAACAAGTGAGGAAATGACAGAATAAGGAACTGAAGACTTTCAATTATATGTTTCATTTTAAAATTACAAGAGCACAAACGCACAGAATCTTGAAGGCCTCCATCCAACAAAACACTTACATGTATACTTCATTTTAAGTCTCCCTCCAGTCACGCTTTGCTGGATCGAGGCATAACAACGGTAAACTTCTAGGCCAAATTCTGGACTGGATTCAGCAGATGCAGATGTCTTTAAAAGGAAACAATATGTGCATGTAGAAAGCACATCTCTAGACACGCATGCCTGATCACTTGCATTCGTGTTCTGAAGTTGTCAAATGCATGAACGTTGTTTCCCCAGGTTGAGAAACGCTTCCCTTGCTTAACGCAGAGCCACAAAGGTGCTTCTCTCTGCCCAGAAGAGCGCACAGTCTGCACCTGACAGATGAATAGCAGGTAAACCTTGGGAAGGGATGAGAGCGGAGGGGAGCTGGAGGAATAGGCTCACACGGTTATTCATTATAGACATGTGCATTTTGTGGTTGCCAAGTTTTTAAGATTTAAATATAGAAGTTTACTTTTATGTAGAAGTAATAATTATTAACAGAACACAAATCTTAGGGGGCTCTACAGATCGTTTTGACAATCCAGAGCGAGTGGGAGTTTTGCCACTCATTTCAATAGTCAGGCATGTATGCCGAGCCTCTGCTTTAACCCATGTGTTGCCAGGAGAGAGAGTGCACAAGTCTTCGTGGCCCATAGGTCTGCCCTGACCTGTACAACTTGGGACCTTGGCTGCAAACCTCTGCCGATGCCCTGCTTTCGGAAAGAGGACGTGCCATCCATCACACATCTGTAACCAGCAGCATGCCAAGCAGCAACAAACCTATCTCCAGCCTTACCTGGTAGCCAGCCCTCCTGATTCACCTTGCCACCATCCAAGCTGGAGGCTCTTACGGATACGGAGTTGCTCCACGATACCTCACCCACAATTCTGCAGCACTGCTCTGAGACAAAAGGCCTGTGGGAACACAGGGGTATAGGATGGGTGGGCAGGAAGGGCCTGTGCTCTGCCCCACTCCCACACACCCCAGGCACCGCTACTGCTGCGTGCCCTTGCCTTGCTGAGATGGGATCTAAAGCTGCCAGGCAGCAGCCCTCCCTATTAACTTTCAGTTTTGAAACAGCTGAGAAGTGAAGGCTTTGAGGGAATCTGGGTCTGATTTTTATTTTGAGATAAACTGCCAGGGAAGTAAATTACACAATAATGATTTATCAGTAATTTTTATAGGGGAACTGACAACTTGCTGTGGTGACTCAGTACTCACAGGGTACTCTACAATACCTGGGCTTTATTCCTTTAGCATGAGGTGGAAAGACAATAGCAGTGGACAGACTGACACTCCTGTTGCAGTAAGTGCTTTTAAGGAATCATGCAAAGTTAGATGGAGTTAATATTGCTCTAATACACCAGGACTTGAACCCCACTTAGGATACACATAATTCTTTTATTTCAGAGGTAGAACCAACCTTGAAAAAGTCACTGGTAAAGTTGAAGTCATACATGGGTTGGCTATGCTCTTGCCCAGAGTCAGTAGGCCTCTTGGGAAGGAAGAAAGCTTTCCAGAGAGATGATTCTAGTAGTGAAATACCTGTGTAGTACTAGCAATGATTTCAGTACTCTAAAGAGCAGGGGCTTGAGTCTTTTGGGGTTGTAGGGGGTTTTTGTTGAGGTTTTTTTAACCTTATTTGTCAAACAAAGAAACCCTCGTGTTAAGGTGAAAGATGAGGCTACAAGACCCCTCTGATCCAAGGCACAGGCTCTGAGTAAAGCACTGGCAGTAGTTCAGTGACTTCAGCCTGGCTCCACACTGTCTGGAAGGTCCATTCATAGGGAAGTTAATGCAGCATCTTGGCCTGAATTACCTCCTTTTTATCACTACCTCCATGGTATTTAGATATAGATTTTCTTAGTTAAATGTACTTGTTAAATTTTAATGCTCTTTTGAAACACTGATGAATTCAAATAACACTCTATGCAGCTGGCCAGGTCCAAAGTCACACAGCAGGCACAGAGCTGTACTCTGGCCATGCTGAAGTAGTTTAGCTACAGCAGAGGATCTTTTTATTTTCACTACAGGTGTGATGTAATAGCCAACCAGGTAATAAGCTGTAACTAGTTAGCACTGTCCCATTTTGTTCTTACAAAACTCTGTAGTAAGCCATGGTTGAAGCATATCTCCCTTCAATGTCACAGTCACACCATGAGCCCACCAAGGCCAGACTCCAGTACCTGTAACACTTGGCTGTCTGCACCAGAAAGACATGCCCTTGTCCAGGGCACAGCACAGGCAGGCAGTCACAGTCCCTCTTGCAAAGGGAAGGCTGAAGGCAGCCACCCCTGAGCACCCACAGAATACGTTGGCAATGCTACACGGATTCAGAGTTTTGAGAAAATTAACTCTCACTGTAGCAGTTTCAGGAGCAACTGGGTATTATTTAGGAATGAGAGGGAATAAATACTGAATTCTTTAATTGCAAGCGTTCTTTTGGTGGGACCAATGCTTTACTATGCACCTAAACCCCTACAACAAACAAGGAACCAGTAGCTGCCTCTTGCGTTCACAAGACAGCACCAAGTATTTGCTAAAGTTCAGCTGGCACGGACAAGGACGTTCTGTACAAGTCTGGAGATGTTAAGGCAAGAAAGGACTATTGGATCATCTATCCCAACTTAACAAAAGCTACCAGACCGCAAAAATAGCCTTACATCAAGCTTAATACTTTAATTAATAGCTTCTACATAACTAAAGAACCTAGTTCAAAGTCATCTTGTGATGGGCAGAAGACACCCACACAGGTAAACCTGCTGCAGAATCCGGCGGGTGCTTTGAAACCGCTGCTTTATTTCCACCTTGAGCTTCAGTTCTGAGACTGATTCTGCTGACGCGCTTCCCTGCTAGGTGAGAGCTCTCCAGTACCCTGTATTTTTCTTCCCATGACTCTGCTTATACATTATAATTGAGTCACTTCTTAATCTTCTTTTTATAATGAAATATAGAATAACATGGCCTGTGGCCCTTAGAGCATCGGCAGGTTTCCAGAAGAGCTGATGGAGCAGAGGAAGTCTTAACTTGCCTAGTTACAGTGCAGTATCAGTCATCAGCTCCCTTTCCAAACTTCCCAGCAGCTTTTGATTCCTTTTGGGAAAAGCTGCATACCCACACTATAAAATCCACAAGCACATATCAGTTTGGATAGCCCTTGGTCTCTCAGCCTGGTGTTGTGAACATAAGTGCTATTCATGGCAAAGCAATTTGGAATTGCACAGTAGGTACAAATTTGTATCTTCTCTAAATATAAAGCTCTAGTGCTTCTTCTAGCAGCAGCTTTTGTTTCACTGAAGTCTTTTCATAGAAATCTGAACTAATCTTACACTGATTTGAGAAAACCCTTTGCAGATCACAGCGTCATTACCAATGACTCCTCCAAGGAGGACATGGGCTGGTCCCCCAGCCAGCATTTCCTGGAGGGACTGCCTGGATCTCTAGTACAGAGCTATTTCCTGGACATGAGAGCCAGTGTGGTTTGGTGGGCACACTGCATGATCTCTAATAACGAGATCATGCACTGATGCACAAGCATCAGTGTATGATCTCGTTATTAGAGAAGGAATCAGCTCAGAAGAGCAAGTTGCACCCTTAACAGCATCCCCAGAGCTGTTGCCCCACCACCCTTCTCAGGACCCAGCTGCTGCCCGGGCAGCTCCCGGGCAGCCTTATGCCAGCCAGCCCCTTGCACAGCAACCTGCTCCCTGCCAGAGCTGTGGGACCATTACTCACACCCACCCGCAGCCCAGGCCTCCAGCCCCTCACAAAATACCCAACAGGCTCCACACAAAAGCAGTTCTCACCCCATCCCGCCTCCCTTCCCACTTCACAGCGATCCCTGCTCAGCACCCAAGATCCATTCCCCTGAAATCTCACGGTGGGGGGGGGGGGGGGGGGGGTGCTTCCTGGTCCTTTCACCCTCATGCCTGGCCTGCAGCAGCCCTGTGCAGGGCCAGGCAGCAGCGACATGGCCGAGGCACCCACAGTCAGGGCTTGTCGGAGGAAAATGCTCCTCGGTTCCCTGACACGCAGCACGACCGCGGGCACCAACGGCAGCACAGATCCCATCAGCACTTCCCTGCCTGGCACTGAACCCACACCTATTATTTATGGATACCCCCTTTTAAAATTAGATGAGTACAAATTAGAAAATACATGTCCTTAAATCCAGAAGTGCAAAAAGGGGTTATAAACCCCCCCAATTCATTCTTTTAAGTGACCTGGATAATTATGGGAGCTGTAAGAGTTGCAATTTAAAAAGATTTTCAAAACACATCATCGTTCAAAAGACACATCAGTAGAAGGTCATCTGTGACCCCTGCATTGTGTGGATTTTTCTGATAGCGCAGATAGACCTAAAGGAAGATGACAGCTGCCCTCCGATAATTATCAAGTAGGAAGCTGAAAGCCACCCAAAATATCAATATCAAAGTAGGCTCAAATGGAACCAGCATAAAGATAAGCATTACACTTAAATCTCTACAAGATGCTGCTTCTGAGCATAAAGGAAGACGCTGATTTTTAATGCAGACACAATACATCTCTAATTATTATATACCACAATTATTATAGCAGCATATGCAAATCCTGTACGTTGCAGTATGAGACTAGACTGCTCACGCAGACAACTACTTTGTGCGGTCACGGTAATCACAGCGCAAGCCGGGGAGAAAGCTGCTCGTGCACATGGTCTCCCCACGTTTGGGAGCCCCTGCAGATCCCCCTTTCTGCCCTGTTAGCTGTGTGCCCATCAGCCTCACGTCGGAGCGGCATTTGGATCATCGGGAATCAGGAACGTCAGTTCTAATGCTAAGGGACAAGTCCCATTGTCTTCTGGCGTATCACATTTTCTTTGAAATGACTTGTCCTAGATTTTGAGATTAAAAATAACGAGTATATAATTCATATATACCACATAAATTTTATATTAAAAAAACCTTAAAACCATACCTACAGTACTTTAGTACCTGACTTGTATATTTATGTGACTATTGTTAGAAGTGACTAATTGGGTTTGATTAGCTTCATCATTAATATTCTGTCCATAATTTAACATGCTTCAATAAAATACCCTAAAGCAGTATAATGATTAGATTTCAGGAATATGTGTTTTGCAATTAAGTTGCTCTTGATTTTGATATGCAGATTAAGAAATGGTGGTCTCATTTAAAAAAAAACTGCCCTTATTAACTCAGCAGTATACTCTGAAGATTAGGTAAGAAATCCAAGATTTTCTCTTTGTATATGCTAGTTAAAATGTATTTCAATCAAGCATATGTGGGCAAATCAGATTTGATTAGTTTAAGTTCACAGTCATTCTATCTAAATGAATAATGTGTCACCTAACATTGCAAAAATTTGATTAATAGTTTATCAGTTAATTAAAAATGGGGTTTAATTTTTCTTTTTTAGGAAAATGCAAGGTAGATATTCCTTGTCTTCATCATAAATGCAAATTATTTCAGCTTGAATCTATTGTTCCTTGTTCGCTTCTTAGCCAACTGGCAAGAAAATAAAGCTTTTAAAACGATCTCTTTTAGCGAGAAGTAGTAAAACTTTGTTTGCTTACACATATGGCTGCCAGTTGTCTGAGTAGGATGATCCACACACATCCTTAACCTCCCTGAGCCTCCACGGGGACTTGTTGGAGAAGGCCTCAGACCATCTTGGCTGTGTCCCAGAGCCAGCCCAGGAGGATTCTGCAAGTGAAGAGGCCAAACATGACCCACCCCAGGGTTCAGGGAAAAGAGAGGAGATGCCATCAGCTCCAGGCAGGATGATCAAGAACCTCAGAGGGCAGCCCTGGACAGTCCAGGAGCTAAGCATAGTAGCAGCTAGCAGTCCTGGCCATCTCCTCTGCTGTCAGCAAGGGTGCCAAGCCCCCCTCCCTGCAGTGGCTCCTCGGGGCCATCAGCCTGTCACTAGCTGAGGAGCACAGGGGCAGGATGGCGGGTGGGAGCCCCAACCAAGGGCTCCTGAGAGGAGGGAGCTGCCACCCGGGTCGGCTGGCTGAGCACAGCTGCTGTAGGCTTGTACCTTCTACACACATATTTTTACTTCTTATCTGTGCACACACAACCGCAGGAGCAGCCCTCCATCCTGCTCAGCCAGGGCGGGGAGAGGATGCAGCTGCCAATGGTGCTTTCTGCTTCTCATCTGGGTGGGTGTATGTGCACAGCCACGTGTGTAGAGCTATGTGTGTGGGAAATGTGAGTTGTGCTCTGCGTGCCAATGCCTACTGAGAACACGTACCTTCAGCCTCACTGCTGGGTAGGGCTGGGAGCTTGGAGCTGCAGCAGCCTCACCTCTCAGGCTGTCACATCCTGATGGATACAATTTCATCCATCATCATCTATGCAGAACAACTTGGGAAGGAAGGGGTGGAGGGGTCCCCCATCTAAAGTGCTTCGAAAGTTATTTATCAACACCAACATTGAATCAATGATGGGACTACAAAAGTTGCATAGAAAGTCTGGCAAAACTGAGGTTTGCTTCGAGACCTCAGCTCAGTTACTTGGTCCAGCCACATCATGTAGTTTTAATTATATTCTCCCATATTACACTTTCTACAGGATTTTACATTATCCAGTGCACAGCATGAAGAGTGCTCTCTGAATTAGAGAGCATGAAACATACATCAACACATGACATTATCCAAGTACAGTTTAAGATGCTTAACAGGGCCCCCTGTAAAGATGCTCTTACTGGTCCCCGTTACACCCGAGGGGAGAGCACCATGACTTTAGCAAGGAACATCGGACAGCAGCTACCAAGAAAATTTCCCTGCTTTTGCTTCAAGTCTGTTCCTTTATTTCTGCATTTGAATTTTAATGTTAAAAGCTGTCCAGACTATTAAAAATACCTACTCCAGAACAGCCAGCCAAGTTCCTCGTGCGCCTGAGTTTGTGCCTCCTCCCCTGTCACTGCCCTCCCTGCAGCTCATACATGCTGCCTCCAGCACTTTGAGTATCCAGAACATCCCCCCATTTTTTTCCTTCCACCCAAAGATTTTAACATCCCATCCTTTTCTATCTCTGCAAACCAAACCTTTCATTGTAGCTGTTATAATTGACCCTTTGGATCCCTTGTTGCCTACGCTTCCCATAGTTTATTGTTCTGCATAAGGCAGCCTCCCAGAACTGATCAAGAAGACTCTTACCCTTTCTTGTGTCCATAGCCACTACTGCTGCCACATCAGGAAGAAATCAGCTACTTAATTACAGCATACGAGACATAAAATGCCAATTTCACCTCCTATTTATAATGATCACTTAATTCTGCAGGCATCCCACAAAGAGCAGGATCTGCATGCTGGTCCCTCATATTTTCATATTGTTGTTAATAATCTGAGCATGAGGGGAGTGAAAAACAGAGATCGTATTTGCTGCTGTACAGCTCTACAATAGATACTGTAGCTGTGGAACAACAGCCCTGTTTGTCAGCAACTAAATGTGTCTGTATTAACGACACTCTGCAAAGCCTTCTGACTTTACAGGCCATCTTTTGGATTATGGAGAAAGCAAAAAGGAAAAGAAAAGCCTTTTTTTGTTATCTATTGGATAAAAATGGAGGAAAACAGTTAATAGTAATTAAATAAAAAAATCCCCAACTGCAAGTGGAAACACACAACTACAGTGACATGCACACAGATTGCGTTGAGAGGGCTGTGAGTAACTCTGAGTAACAGAGCCATCAGGACACACAATTCCCATCAGTGGAAGCTGGGAGTACTCAGACTTCTGAAAATCAGGCCCGTAAAGACTAACACCTAGATAACTGTGTCCTAAGACAGAAACTAATTGGTCATGGATAATAATATAGCGTGCTTGCCCTCCACCATTAATATGTGGCTATATTCATATATCATGGCTTGGTAACATGGTATGACTGGGATCTATATCAAATGATTATGTCAATGGCCCATTAAGCAAATAGTATATTAAACCAGTAGAAGAGCATGGAGTGTTTGCTCCATAAATGGGTATATAACTGCAGGTTTAGGATTTAACTAGACTCTCCAATAAATGAAATACTATATAAGCTGCAGGTTAGCAACAAATTTGCTCTACCTCGTTGGTTTCTGTGTAGAAGCAGACACAAGGAGGTATTTCCTATCCTAAGATTTGCACTGTAGCAAATTAATATGAAATATTTTCCTATGAAAAGCCATACAAATATGACCATGTAATTCCCTTCTAACAGAAACATTCCATTAACATTTCTGATAGAGGTCATCAATTATTCTTCTTCATGTTATTTTTGCCATGTCCAGCAGTTACCTGTAGCACTGAGGACACCAAACATGCCTTGCTTGCTTTTTTTTCCCTGCCAATGTTTGAGTTCAGATTGCCACAGAAGTTTAACAATAATGAAAGCCCCTGGACAGGAGCCCTGCATCCTGGAAAAAGGGCACACCTCCCTTTCTCGTGGTGCCTGATGTTGAAAGGCAATTACCCAGGTGAAAGAGGTTGGACTTCTGTGCCCACTGCCCCTGCAGCCTTGCTCTGAGGACTTCCAATAAGAAAGAAAAAAATCCAATAAATTCAAATTGTGATGTGGATAGCGATCCATTGAGGAATGTATTAAAACTGCAATGCTTGCACAGGTCACCAAGCACCTGTCATCCAACACTGGTCCCCAGCTGCCAGCAGCTGGACTAGAATAGGTGTCAAGGTGAGAACTATCATGTAACTATGGGGAAGCCACAGAAAAAGCCACTTCCCTGCGGCACCAAGCTCAGCCTCTGGGTACAGCATCAACCCTGAATCTGCCCGGCTGTGCGGGTTTTGCTGTGTAGTCTCTGCTAGTGATCCCCCCCCTCACCTGGCTGCTCCCTGTGGCTTTCAGATGGACCATCACAAGAGGCTGGGTAGCTCCATACCCCCCGAGCCTTCCAGCCCTCACCCTCTGCAAGGAAAACTCTTCCTGTCCTATAAAGCAAGCCCAAAACCGTTTTGCAAACAAGCATAAAGACATTAAACTGTGCAAAGCTCTCAGCACGTCCCTGTGTGCCAGCCCAGCAGAGCACAGGGCTGGTGCCCTTCAGCAGGCAGCCAAGCCATAGCAGCAGTGGCTGCCCGGGCAGCACCCACCCAACCTGCCCATTCTACATACACTATCAAGCGTCACCTTTGTGTGCATCCCTCAGCAGACTGGTGTGAATAAAAGCCACGTGGAACTGACAAAGACTTCAAAAAACTGACATGGAGAAGAGATGCAGAATCCAAGGTCCAGCCCAGTTGTTATAAGCTAAAGAGGAATTAAAGAAAATAGACTACCAAGTCATTTGGTACAAGTTGTACCTGGGGGCTGGGGCTGCCTCTGCTCCCACTGCCCCAGCCAAGGAGGAGGGGCAGAGCTGTGGTGAGCACAGCCCTCACACCCCAGGGCTTTTAGCCTGGTTCAGACACCAAGTCCCAGTTTCAGCCAGCTGAGCCGCAGGCTCCTGCCTGGCCAGGAGGCAGGCAGGCCGGCCTTGACCATCGCCTCCCCCACAGCAGCTTGCCTTGCAGTTGCTCCCAGCCGTGCGGCAAGCTGCTGGTGTTCCCAGCTCACAGGTTTCCACACGTCCGTCATCCGTGCTGGCTGCTGGCTTTCTGCACACCTCTGCTGAAGCTCCCCCCGCCTGAGGCCTGCTCCCCTCCTGGGACGTTCCCAGGCTCACTCCTGCCAGAGCACACAAGTTACTGCTGCTCTGGTTCTCACACGTCGGGCACACGTGTTGCCTGTTCACCAGCACACAGCCCTGGTGACAGTGTCCCTCCTCATCTCCAGGGCGGTTAGTGGATCGGGGCTCAGTCTGAGACACTGCGTGTTCAGCTTTCCGGCCTCTGTGAAGGGAGCATGAGACAGTTTCAGACATTTCTGTTCACTGTGCACAAGAGTAACGCGCTTGAAAAGATGCAAGATAGTGAAAAATCAGTGTGGTGTCTTGCCTCACGCCTGCCAATATCATTTAAAAAAATCAATAGATTGCAATTTGCATTAATTTTAATAAATTTGCATAAACTCAGGCAGATACATTAGAAGCTTTGTCCCTAACAGGTTTGGAGTTACAGAGGAGCAGAAGGCTGGCATCAAGACCTCATTGCCAGCAGCTGCCCGGAGGTGGTGGCTGAGGCATGCAGGTATTCCTCTCTGGACATGGTGCCACCCAGGTGGGCAGTGCTCAGGGAGGAGCTGGCACATCCCTGGCTACAGCCCAGCCCGGGGGTGGTCAAAGCACCCCACACTCTGGGTAGCCAGGAGTGTACCTTTGTACACTGAGAAGTAACCCAGTCATTTGGGGATAGGACAAGAGAGACTCAACTTGTTTCACTGCTGCAGCCAAGATCTCAGGCTCAGACTTTTAGACATTTTTAGACTGTGGTTACTGTTTCTACCCCCACATTCTAGAGTCCAGCATTAGGTTCCTGAGGTGCTGACCAGCTTCCTGCTGCCTGTGGCAGTCACTGGGCAGTAGCTAGTTCAGGCATATGCAGAAATGTGGTTTGACATCCAAAGAACATTTAGGCCTGTGTAGGTTAACCCATCTTTCTTCCCTTCTCAAAGCCTCTAGGTTGAGCTGCAAGTCCACCCAGCAACCTCCAAGCCAGTATTTCTCTTTTCCAGAAGGTATGTTTCTTGCCTCCCAAATCCATAACTGATTTGGTATAAGTTTTGCTGCAGGACTCTGAAAGGGCTTTAAAAGCACCAGTTTCCCTGGCTCCCAGTTGGTTTTGACACATTCCCTCAGCCTGTGGGTTGCACATGAGGGTGGTGAGCCCCTGGCACAGGCTGCCCAGAGACGCTGTGGCTGCCCCCTCCCTGTCAGGGTTCAAGGACAGGTTGGACAACCTGGGCTGGTGGAGGGTGCCCCTTCCCATGGCAGGGAGGGTGGGACCAGATGGGCTTTGAGGTCCTTTCCAACCCAAACCAGTCTGTGGTAACCTGCTACACCGCAGGGCCACCCCTGCAGAAGGGACCATCCCGCTGGTACAAGGCATCACACAAAGCCACGGACCAGGGAAAATCAAGCAGACAGGACAGTAGAGCATTGGCAGGGAAAGCCACGAGCTCTTTGTCCACATCCTGATGCCAGCAGTTTATGGTTCAGCCCTTCAGCAAAGCAGACAGACCACCGTGCCATGCCCCATAAGCACCCATGCCTCTTGCCTCTCAGCCCAGCAAGTCTGAGCAGAACATAGACTTCCGTGAGGGTTTTAAGATGTGTTTGTTCTGCAGAGCTGATGTAGGTGACAGACAGGCGTAGCACAGCACCCTCAGACCTCAGCAGGCAACCACAAGCAGCAAGCCACCGTGCCAGAGCCCCTGCTAAGGCTGAAGGGGGAAGAAAAATATTGCTGCTTACAGGCCTAAAAACAGAAATCTGATGATAAAAATGAAGTAACTACTCTTCTGCAAAGTGTGTAAAATACCACTGAGAGAATAAAATCTGCAGTTGGCTGAAGTGTAACAAAAATCCCACAAATACCAAGGCCTTCAACACTGCAGCTAGACCAAAGAGGAGCAATACATTGGAAAAACTTATTTCAAATCAGTTTGGAAAAGCCAATTTCTGACGTTTAACTCAGAGCTCTCAATAATTTTCCCCCCGTAGGAACTTACACAAAAATGACAAAGAAGGAAAAAATATATAAAAAGCCAGGAAATAATGACTTTTTAATCTTTGATGATATCTACTCAGAGGGTAACTATCTGTGAGGATTGCAAAATTTAACCTATCATTTCCACAGTGACAACAGAATTTATAGATTAAAGATTTATAGATTTTAAACATTTGGAACGAAACCATCTGGCTCCGTGATAGCCAGACCCAGACTCAGTGCTTCAATAGCTAGAGCTCTTCTCACTGAACAAAAGCCAAACCTCAAGTCATCAACAGCATCTGGCTATGATAAAGCCTTGCTCCAACACCAACCATTCCGAGATGCTAAATTAGCAGGATGCACCCGAGAAGCTGAACTGCATGAAGGGGCAAGGTGGAGAAGGGGTAGGTGTCCTGAGGAGGCTGGGAGGGTACTGAGCACACACCTGGTCGGGTCAAGAGGAGGATGGTTAAAACTGGGTAGACACAAACTAAGTTTTTCAATGCTCTCACAGGGGTCAGAGGCTCTCTGGGTACTTCCAGATGCTTTCAGCTGGGAGGAAGCAGCTGGTGGAATGGTACCAACACAGCACCCAGCTCCACTTCCCCAGCACAACTGCCTCCACACCCCCTGGCATCCCCAGCCAAGGCTGGGGACCCACCTCACCCCCCTGCCAAGCCTCAGCAGGGAAATGGGGTCTCCAGGGTGGTCAGAGGCTTGCTCCTCCACCCAGCCACACACCCCTTGCACCACCCATTTTGAAGCCACTTCTGTTCCTCAGTGGTAAGGTAGGAATAAGAAGCTCAAGACAAACCCCTGACGTTTTATAACTGCATTTTCACTAACAAATGTAGACGACACATTTATTGACATTGTAACAACTCCTCCAGGACAACAACATTTTTTAAAAAATGGAGGAGGAGAGATAAATCTCCCATAGATATTGCAATGAATCTTACACTGACATCCTAACAGCTCTGATTCAATCCTTGAATAGGGAAGAGCTCATTAAAAAATATCTTCCCTAGTCGCTGCATGGGGCCGATGGCTCCTCCAGCCCAGCCCCAGCGACTCCCCCGTGCAGCTGGTGATGCCAGACAGGAACAATTTATGGTTTCATGAATTTGATGAAGTGACATATACACTCAGATTAGTGTGTTCGTAAGAATTGTAAAGGTTTTGGGCCCAGATTTTGTGAACCACAAGTTTAATTGGCCTACGATTACTATGACTGCATATGCAAATTAGCTCAGAGCAATTTCACATGTAAATGGCCATAAATTGGGCACGCCAAGCCCGCCATGGACTTGCTGCTGCTCTGCCTGCCTGGCACACGAGCCAGCCCCCAAACTCTCTACACCTGCATCTCTCTGGTGCTCCCCCAGGGATCCCATCTATGCAGCAATCGCCTCGTGTCACGATCAGAGCTGCAGGCTGCTGCCAAGCATGGCCGAAAGCTTGAGCTCTGAGCCACGGGAAGCACAGAGTGATGCACAGTCAGGAACATGGGAGGAGAGAGGAAGGGGCTGAGACCCAAAAGGCAAGCCAGCGCCTCTCCTGCCAGGAGGCCACCTCTCACTGGGTGAGAGACCCTAACCCAGGCTCTGCCAAGGGCTCACCTGCTCTGGTAACTTACTGACAACTAGGAGAAAACTTTATCCTGAAGTTTTTCTTAAAGACATTGTTGCACTTCAGGATTTTCACAACTGTAGCACCTTTTCCCCAGGACTGCCCTTCTCTCCTGGGTCTTTCTTCAAGACAAGAAGCTCCCACAGTTAAGGGGAACCCCAAGCTGCAGGTGTGGAAGTTGAGACTGGGCCCTGAATTCAAAGGTGATTCAGTAGATTCGAACCCAGACTGGTGTACTTCCATCCAGGGCCTGAAGTTTTTGGCGACTGGGGCATGGATGTAGTGCAGGGCAGCACCTCACCTTCCTGCAGAATCTCCCTTCACCCCACCCCATCCCAGGGTTGCCCATCCTTAGGATGAGGAGCAGATGCAGCAGAAGCTCCTGAGGACACTGCAGGAGACCCACCCCAGAGGCGCCAGCTCCAGACACAGCAGCTTCTGCTCCACTGCCCTGAGCATCTCATTTGCACCCTGCATTTGTTGTTGCTCTTTTTAATGAGGAAAGACTTCAGATCTTCAGCTGTGGACTTGGAGCTCTTAAAAAAATTTGAAAGGATAAAAGCCTAATATTAATGAAGAAAAACAGAGCTGTGGGAGCCTGAGACAACTAATAACCTATGCAGAGCTATAAACTGATAAAGATTTGCTGGTAAGAAGTGAAGCACCAAGAGTTTTCATATAATACGCTCTTAAGGAAGACTCCAGTGTTCAGTCTATCTGAACAAGATGCTTTAGGCTTAGCTTCCTGGAGGCTTTTGTGCCATTTATGGACCATTTCTGCATGTAAAACAGGAAATTAGTGTACTAAAAATGACTTATGCACCAAATTAGTCTGTTTTCATACGCACAAAATCCCAAAGCAGCTGTATTTAACTCTGACCCAAGTACTCACCTCAGGGGTGAATTACCTAGAGAAGCTGGAGTCAGATGGAGGAGCATTCACAGCTTTAGGAAGCTTGTTGTACACATTCACCCAGAGGTCCATTTTGTGGAAAGAAGTGCAGATTTGGTGCACGCTGTGCCATGACCCAGGGTGGCAGGAGCCATTCCTGGAGCAGCAGATACCCACAGCAACTGCTTTGCTTGGCTGCTTCTGCTATTCTCTTTCCATTCTAGGTAAGCCCAAACCAACTTAAAAATGAATCCAGGGTAGCCAACCTCTATAAGCTGCATACATAACAGCACCGTGCTTCCCATGCCCTGCGGCTACAGGTCTCACCCAGAGACAGGCACACAGGTCTTGGGGTCCCACATCATCCCATGCCTGACCATAGGGGCTTGTAGGTCCTTCAGAAGTAAAGCTAAACCTGCCTCACATTATCCAACAGCCTCCCAAACTGTGGGAACTTTTCCCACCCATTTTCTGGGTATTTTCCAGAAACGCAGAGACCTTCTGAGTTTCAGCAGAAGGCACCCTCCAGGCTTTGCTGTTGCTCAGCCTTTGGGTGAGGGTTTGGCTTGGGGAGGTCGCAGGTGGGAGCTGGAACAGGAATTTGCTTCTTTTGCTCCCTTTAACTCAGTGCAGTCGCCTCTGTTTACATCTGCAAGCTGGGCTCAGCAAAAGCACCCTGCACAGATGAACTCTACAAGTACATAATAAATAAATAATAACAATAACGGTTTGTGTTAATATAGCACCTCTAATCCAATTATCTGAAAGCCCTTTGCAAATACTAATTAATTAAGGCTTGCAACACCCCTGTGACGTAGGTTATTATGATCCCCACTTCACACATGATAAACGGGAGCCACCAGGACGCTGCTTCCCTCGAGCGCAGGGTTAGCAGCACAGTCAGAGCGAACCTCAGCCAGGCAGAGACCTCAACCCACACTCCAGCACCAGCTCTGGCTTTTCACATGCATCCAGCTCCTTTGGGAAAAGGACATTTTTGGGAAAGAGCATCACACTACAGCAGCAGAAGGGTGGGAAGCTTCCCAGCCACAGTGACATGCCACCAGAGCCGGCCCCCACACACACACAGAACCAGGCTCCCCCTCACTGCTTTCCTGCCCCACAGCACCCCTAGCACCCTGCAGACCTAGGCAGAGAAAAGATGAGGTCACACCTTACCTCTCCAGCTGTTAGCACACAGCAAAGCAATAACTGTTTGCCTTGGGTCTACTCCAAGGCAGAGGTTGCAAAACAAAGAGGTGGAGGGCAAGTGCTCAAGCCCCAAAATGGCTCATAGGCCCACAGGACTCTTTTATAGGCCATGTGGCTCCCTCCAGGAGCTGTGAACTTAAGCATCTCCATAAAAACCTGTAATTGATGGCAGGTGGAGCCATTTGTGTTTAGCTAGGAAATGGCCCATCCCTAAGGGGCAGGTGGATGGGGGCTGGAGGAGGGTCTCCAAGGGCTTCAGTACCAGCTTTGCCCACAGCAGCTGCACAAGCGCTCACTAGAAGTCATCTCCCCTGATGTCTTTTATGCATCTCAGCAATTTCAACGGTCACTTTATTCATCAATCCTTTAAAAGAGATTCCAACATCCTGAAAACAAAGTAATTTTTAACTTGCATGTTATGAAAAATCTGTTGTTAAAAGACAGGCAGTTGCTTCTCACTTTCTGCTGAGAGCAGGTTGGGTTACTTTAGTATTGGGAAAGTCAAGGGAAAGTAACTCTGAAAATGACCCTTTTCTGCTCTCTCCTGACAGGGAAACACATCTGAAGGGCTCTGTGTTTGTTACAACTATTTTACACCCACACTGTTTTTAATTAACTGCTGTTGGCTGGAAGAGCTGCCACAGCTCCCTGGACCAACCATCCAAGTCAGGGGCACTTTGGGCAGGGACGTAGCTGGAGCCATCCCTCACCTCATTTCAACTTACCCAGCGCTGACGAAATGCTGTGGAAAAGGAAACATTTCACATTCCTGTTGTACCGTTTCAGGAACAAGCTGGTTTCCACCCCAGAAGAGCGTTGCTGTCAAACCCGTCCCCGCCGCGCGCTGAGCCGTGGGATGCTTTGCAGTAACGGGGGGGGGGGGGGGGGAACCACCCTTTCATCGGCAGTGAAATCCATCCTCCCCGTTTTTAACATCCAAGTAATAAAATTCACACAGCTAAATGAAAGATGTTGTTAATTATTTTACAGACTCGCTGCCAGTTCGTTCTCTCCTGTGTTATACTGAGGTCAGTGCGGTGCCGCAGCCGGGCCCCGGCTGGCCCAGCAGCACCGCGTGTGCGGGGCAGAGAAAGACAGGCAGGTAGGTGCAGTGCTCTAAGTCAAACAAGATAAGGCATGTTTGCCAGTTGATTACTAAACCTAGGAAAGATCAAACGGCTCTAGCAGAGGAGAACTGGGTACAGCAGCTCATAGCAAGTGCTGTGGCTAATTCCAGACCAAAGGGGAAGCAGGATAAGAGGAAATTTATGAGTAAGCTCTTGAAGTAATGAAACGAAAGTAATGCTGATTGGCCTCATTTACAGCAGTTCAAAAGCTGATCGGCATCACTGAAGTAGTGAAGGATCAACTGACAATCATTTCCACAGCGCAGAGCAGAGCTGACCTGCAGAACACAGCGCAGGGGGGTCCGGGCACAGGGAGCCACAGCTGCCAGCCCCCAGTCTCCCCTCCCAGCATCACCCAAACATCCTGCTGACCCTGCAGGTGCAGTGGGGAAGTGG
Organism: Gallinula chloropus; assembly: GCF_964237585.1. Lineage (NCBI taxonomy): Eukaryota > Metazoa > Chordata > Aves > Gruiformes > Rallidae > Gallinula > Gallinula chloropus. The sequence continues at coordinate 6,302,607 of NC_140098.1, forward strand.
GGTATGCAGTGCCAAGTGATGACCAGAGCGGCTCACCAGCTTGGGTGTTTTGCCTCTGTAAAATGGGGGGACAAAGCGAGAGAGCAGGTGAGTGGCTGGAGATACCTGTCAGAAGGCATGCACCGTGCATGGAAAGTACTGGGCCAGTGCCAAGAGGAGCCTGTGGCCAGCTGGGCTTCACAAGAGCAGGACGTTGGCTGAGGTCCTGCCAACCACTTGCCCTGTCTATGGAGCTTTCAGTGCTGCCCGGGGATGTGACAGCCCAGGGTGACCATGGGCCCTGCAGCACATGGTCAGGGCTGTGCTCAATCACAGGACCCAGTAACAACAAGGTGGATCTTCAGTTACTCTAGACCCTATTTTTAGCATTAAGGACACTTCTCCCCAACAGCTCATAGTGTGCTCACCCAGAAATGGGGCAGGGGGAGAGAGCGGCACATTTGTTACTAATATACTTTTGCTTTGAGACTGAGCTTGACCTGTCTCTGGGTCAGAGTTGTGTAGGAATACATTATTTGTGAACATGGAGCCATCTGGAGCACATGTGATTCCACTGAGTTTGGATCAAACTGTCTGCCCATAGGTTGCACCAGCGCGCTGATGGAACACGCAGCTTGTGGAAATGTTTGTCTCTTCCTGGCTGATGTGCTGTGTTATGACTAATTTTTGTAGGCCACATTGCATCAAGTCAGGATGTGCAGTGAAAACAACATGCCTGATAAAATCTTATGTGAGACAATGAAATGTAATATATACATTTTGAAACTGTGGGGAGAAAAACGGCCTTTTCTACATACACACTGCTTCAGGGCCTCGTGCAAGCACAAAACCCCTGTCCATAACCCTCCATGTCCAACCCCATTGTGATTCCAGTAGCGTTTCACATAGCTGGGGGAGAAGACCAACCCCACCTGGGTGAAAACCTTTGAAACTGTGCATTTTGATGCCAGTTCAGTGCCATGTCTGTAACGTAACAATGCGTATCCACAGCACCTCGGTTGAGCCTCTCCGAGTCGCTCACACCCCGCGGGGACCAAAACCCAAACTTTATTGGTGCGGGACACAAACTCCAGGGAGATGACCGAGGGCCTCCCGGCGCCGGTGCGGGGGCACGGCGGGGCTGGCTGCCTCGGACAGGGGCCGACGGGGCTCTCCTCTCCGGGGGCGGCGGCTCAGGGAGCAATTTCCCGCAAGGAAATTGTATCTATACATATTTATTTAGTTATTTCGGGGTGATGGGGAGGCAGCGGCGGGGGTGCAGCCTCGGGTCTGCGGTGTCGGTGTCGAGGACGCGGTGCGGATGCCGCGGGGAGGATGCGGGAGCAGCCGGGAGGATGTGGGGGCTGTCGCGGGGCCCGGCGGGGCTCGGCGGGGAGCGGCGGGACTCGTCGGGCGCGGCCCACGAGGTGGCAGCAGACCCTTTGCAATGAGGCGGCCGGGCCGGGCCGGGCCGGGCGGCGGTGGGGGCTCCGCCGGGCCGGGTAGCGGCGGGGCTGCCGCCGGACGAGTCGCTCTCAGGCAGCCCCGAGGCGGCGGCGGGCCGTGGACACGTCTCCCGGCGAAGGGGTCGGTCTTGCGAGGCCGTAGCTCGGGTCCCCTTGCTGTACGAGGCGCTGTCCCGACGCCCGGCCACCCCCGCATCCGCGCCCCGGCAGCGCGCCGCCGGCTCCCCGCACGCAGCGCAGCTCGTTGCCGTGCCCTGACACGGTAAGAAACGTCACGTCGCTGAGATCCTCCTTTAAACGCAACCGCAGGAGAAGATTGTCTCCGGAGCAGCGTTATTCCGAGGGACGGACCCTCCGAGGGAGCGGGCTGGGTCGGGGTGGGATGAGCCGGGATGGGATGGGATGGGATGGGATGGGATGGGATGGGATGGGATGGGATGGGATGGGATGGGATGGGATGGGATGGGATGGGATGGGATGGGGTGGGGTGGGGTGGGAGCACCCCGCGGGGCTGCCAGCCCCCGGCAGCTGTACCCGGAAGCCCGGCGGAGGCCGTGGCCCTGCTGCTGCGGCGGTCTTCGCCTGCCTCGGTGCAACAGGCAGACGGGTCTTTGCCGACGGGGGAGAGTCGGGGCGCTTCCTGCAAGGTGTGGGACCCATGAGTCCCGCGCTAGCGCATCCTCGGGTGCCGCAGACATTGGGCCACGCGATGTCACGGCCCGAGTGGGCAGAAGCTCCTGCCGCAGGGTGGGACGAGTGGCGCTGGGCTTAGCTACAGCTACGAGGCACAGCCAGCCATGCAAACTCATGTGGGCACCATGGAAACTCAGCGCCTGGTACCCACATCTGGGGACCTGCGGGGTGATGGCAGGTGGCCGAAGGAGTTTTTCTTTATAAACGGGAAATGCAAACGTGGAATCACTGCCCACACCGATTTCACCCCACAGAGCTCATGCGTTAATAGAGACTGCTCCACATCTCCTCGATTAAGCAGTCACGAGTCCCCGGGTAGCCGCACAAGGGCAGCGGGTGCACGCCGTGCTGGCAGAGTGCTCCCAGCCCCCGGCTTTACCAGGGACTCTCTGCTCTGAAGGGGCCCGGTTTTCTCACTGTAGCCAGCACCTTCTCCTGTGCCACCAGCTGCTGGGAGCCCATTACGCTGGACTGAGCCCACAGAGCCCGGCATCCTACTGTCCCCGCCCTTCACCTCTCCGCTCATCACTGCCACTTCAGAAGACTGAGAGGGGATCTTATTAATGCTTATAAATATCTCAAGTGTGGGACACAGGGGGAATCGGCCAGCCCCTTTTCAGTGGTCTGTGGAGACAGGACAAGGGGCAATGGCTGCAAGTTGGAGCACAGGAAGTTCCGCACCAACATGCAGAAGAAACTTTTACACAGTGAGGGTGACAGAGCCCTGGGACAGGCTGCCCAGGGAGGTGGTGGAGTCTCCTTCTCTGGAGATATTCAAGACCCATCTGGACACCTACCTGTGCAATATGTCCTAGGGAAATCTGCTTTGGCAGGGGGGTTGGACCCGATGATCTCTCGAGGTCCCTTCCAACCCCTTTGATTCTGTGATTCCCTGCCACCTTTGCATCTCTGGCACACAGATCACTGCCCACTTTAAATGAGTTACAGGGGTTATATGCATACATATGAGAATAAAGTAAAAGTTAATAATTAAAAGTTATGACCTACATCAAGCAAGGCCATGAAGTGTCTGCTACGTTAAATGAGGTGTTTGAGTCCATCATCTTGCTCAGTTTTAGCGTTTATTTTTGGGCACAGTGCCGTTCTGCTCCCCCCCTGGGTGGCCATACACCTTTGTTTAAAAGACTGTAGGGAGCTGAGGAGTGAAAGGAACGAATATAGTCTGAGGTTATTGCTTGGATGGGCAGGAGAACATGAAAAATCAAAACACCCCAGCAGCCTGTATGATGTAGACAAACTCCTGGCTGTTCAGGCAACTGATTGTTCAATAAATGCAAACGGACAAAGCGAAGCGTCGCTGAACTTGAGAGATAAAGGTCCTCACAATAGAGGCTTTTTACAGTGTGAGTCCAATTTTTTTTTGCCTGTTTATATAAGTAAAACCCAATTTGAACAACTGGAGCATCAGCTCTTTACAGTGACAGATAAGTTGGCTGGAGCAGCCAATGAGATTGTGTAAGATCCTCTATAGAAAGCCCAAAATATGTATCCTCGTTTCATTACTAAATGGTGTGAATCCGAGCATAGAAACGATGTGACTTTAATGGTTTCTCCAACCAGTAGCCACATCCCTTGTTAGCAAGAGATCCCGTCTGGGAACATTACAATAAGACGTCCCCATGCAGGCCAGGGGTGATGAAACACAACCTAGCAGCTCCAGCACACATCAGGGGACAGAGCTCGGTAATAAAGTATTCAAATAAGCAAGTCAGCCCTAAACGTTTCTCTAGCTGCTGGGTGTCCAGATTTTGAGACTGGGATTTAAAGATCTGTATATCTCTAAGTGCCAACTTTCCATAAGTAAATACAAAACCAAACGGCAAAAGCTGGTAATTATGACCCAGTTTGTAGCTGGAAGTCTAACTGGATACTTCAAGCCTGTATTTTGGCTTAGTCTGGGGAAACCATCACCATCTAGCATTTCTTTGTGAATAAATCTTTGTGAAGTTGGCACGCCACAGGTAGGAGAGGGAACACGTGCTACGGTAGCTTCTCATTTTTTGCTTCACTAGACTCATTTTTTATTGAATAGCAGAGTAAATATTTAAGCAAAACTAGTGTAAACTGCTGGCAGGTATGCCATGCTAAGTAGCAGTCATTTACTTTTAAATAATTAAAAGTCAATATACAAGCATAGCATTCTTGTTGCAGTGCGGCATACGGCACCGCCGCTCTGCCTACGTGTCACTTCAGAGCCTGATCTACTAACGAAGCGCTTAGCTCAGCTCATTTGTGGGGAAAATAAGGAAAAAAAGAAGAGAGGTAATTTTTAAGAGCCGTCCCTCTCTGCTGTGTATGACAGCAGGTATTTTGGCTACACAGACCCCGGCCGTTTCTGGGTACAGCGGTGTCTGCGTTACTTGTGGGGCTGATAAGGAAAGCCCTGATTTCCTTTGCATTATGCATAGTCAAAGTGTCAGGATGGCTCTGATGGCGTTTAATTAAATATTTGGCAGTGTTTAATTAATTAAATATTTAAACATTAAATACTAAATAGGATGTGATATCTGCTTAGTGGACATTATGTCTCAATAGCCATTAGTCATTAAATAGGACTCAAATTGGCCCTAGAAGACTCCCCTTAGCTAAGCAAGGTCTTAAGTACGTGCACTTTTGGATCTTCATTAATAAGTAATAGAGGCCAATTCAGACCGTGTAGCAACACAGAGATCCCGATTAGCGGGAACATTAATGTCTCTGTTTGAGACCAAGCTCTTCAGACCAGACGGCAGAGGAGATGCTCAGAGCGGAGGGGTGGGACATAGCCCCTCATATGACAAGTGGGGCAGCAGCTGGGGCAGGAAGGCAGTGAGAGGCCAGAGCCCCCCTGCAGCCACGGGACACCTGCCATCCCCTTCGCAGGCAAGGACAAGGGCACAGCGCTCAGATGCCTGTGGTCTACCAGCCCCACCATGTCTTTATGGGACTATTTTGGGTTAACTTCAGGGGATTTTAAATTAATTACATGATTTAGCATTCGCACACACTTAGCTCACTGCAAGAGCCCCGCTCACCCGGCGAGCTGCGTACAGCCGCCGCGGTGTAAATGAGAATCAGGCTTTGCACATCCACCCGCAGCCAGATCGCCCCAAGTGTCCACCGTGGGCTGAGCCAGCAGAGTGTTCCCCCACGGCAGCCCCCCGAGCTCTGCCCCTCGCACCCGCAGAAGGGCTCACACACTGCGAATGGAGCACGTGTGTAAGCGCCTGGGTGAAGCGAGGTCTGTAAAAGAGAGGGGGACTGAAGCTTTTAAGATTTTTCCATAAGATATTTTTAGCAGGGAAACAACGTTTTACAGGCCCTTGTGGTTTTGAATTTGCTGTTTCATTATTCTCTATTCCCTAGGTGCCTACTAGTGGCAAACACTTCATACTTTTCATCTCAGTGATGTTTTCAGTAAGATTGATCATTTTTGCCATTAAACCCAAATACAGCACTCAAGTACACGCTCACAGTTCCCTTCAGCGCCCTGTCACTCGGAGGTTCCCAAGGGACTCCTGCTCCTCAGAGAGGGTGGGCGGTCCCAGCCCCCACCCTGCCAGCAAGCCGGGGCTTTTCAGGGGCTGATTAACTGGTTGCAATTTAAAGCAACTCTCAGATCCTTTTAAATGATGCTAAAAAGTCAAACTAAAGCCCAGCAAGGAGATCCCTAATCAGCTCACGATTCCTTTTCTTTGGGGATCTGCCGTAACGAGCCCCATGCCAGCAGTGGGGCTTCCGGAGGGGTAGCGGTGGCCAGCCAGGACCACCGTGTGGGGCTCAGCGTGCTCCTGCCCCACGCTTCTCCCCAGTTTCAGCCTTCATAGATCTTCCGTGCCTCCCAGGCTGCATACACGCCGATAATCAGATTGCACTTCTGCCGAGTAGTTTTTACTTGAAATATCATTGAGTTAGCTTTTGAGGGATTTGTGTCTGGTGACATATATATTGGTATTGAAGTCAGAGGTCGCCTATTGCAAAGATCATCTTGAGAGGATGATTATGAAAAAAGCCATGCTGGTTATAAGACCCTCTAACTAGATTTGGTCTTCCTCCTTCAGCCTCACATTAGCAACTCCTGGTTTCTCTCTCAGTTTTAGTGATCCAATCTTTCTTCTTCTGAATTTCTCCCTTGGGAGCTTTCTGCCCAGACATTTTAATATATCACACTACTCTCTGCAGAAATCACTTGCTCAATAAAAAGACTGGATTTTCCTTTAATTGTACCATTAGCCGTGTTCGATAGCAGCCGCGATGCCTATACCTACACCTGGTGCAGGCAGGGACGGGCTGGTCCTGGCCCAAAGCCATCCAAGGAGCGGGTCACTCCTTTCTCCTTCATGTTTCCACTGCACGCAGCTTGTGGGGCAGCTGGGAGTGGCTCTGGAGGGGACGAGGCCGCTGCTGAGAGGAGTGCTCTGCAGAAGGGGTTCCTCCACCATTCTGCTCCCCACGAACTCCAGCTGCACCTTCTGCATGCTGTGAGGCACGGCTTGCGGTGGGATAGGCACTGTTAAACCAAGCAGCCCATCAAATGTTAAGCAGCACCATCAGTCACTGAATCACCAGGTAACCACCAACTGCACACTTACGTCTCAGTTTTACTGCTTTGTGTTGCACAGTGTTGAGTTGCCAGAAGACACTGTCTGCACAACACAGAACAACCATCAGCACCACATATCCTAACGACTCAGCCAGCCTGCTCAGCATCCTCTGCCCGCACCACCTTCCCAGCCGGGGCAAGGGGAGCCTGCCCAAGCCCACAGCTCTGCTCCCCATGCTCACCACTGCCCTGGTTACACAGCTCTACATGCTTGGTGGGTGCGTTAAAAGCCTTTTCATTTCCTGACAATTTATAAGTATGGATTGGGCCTGAAGGATGAGGGTAAAGCAACCGCTGCTGCTTTTATTTTTTAAAGAAAATTAGACATGACAAACTCAGTTCTTCATGCAAACCACCCGCCCGTTATCTCCGATTGCGCAGGATCCGACCGGTGAAGCTGAGCGAACGAGCACATCCCTCAGAGCGCTGGTGGAGGCAGGAACGCCGGCTGCCACCTGCCCCTGCCCGCTCGCTCCTGTACAGGCGCTTCATCGTCCCCAACGCGCGGCGCAGCTGCCGGGTACCAAGAGCACCTATTTCACTCCCACCTCTCTGCTTTGATGGGATTAATCAGCCTCCAGAGGAGGAAGAAGCAGCCCCACATGTAGCACCCTCATGCTTTCAGACATCACTTCGTGGGGATATTTTAAGCTCGCAGGCCAGAACATATGGCATTTCAGGCACAGAAGCTGGGAGCACTGTGCACGCGTATCCCTCACGCACCCTGTGCAGGAGGAGGTGAAGTGCTTTGCCGAGCCTGGGCACACGTGCCTGTGTACGTATGCGTGGGAGAAGTGAGCAGAAAGAAACTTCACACGCTGAGAAGCGACAGATTTCTTTTCACCCATCCACCAACCCGCCCCACAGCAATAGTGAAAACCTGGGATTCATAAACCTGTGAAAGCAAGAAAGAGTGTATCAGGCTGCCTGAAACCTGCCGTGAGGGCCCCTGCTCGCTTGACTGCCCGAGATGCCTCACACAGCAGCTCCCCGGCGCAGGAACAGTGTCCCTGTGCCTTCTGAAGAAGCCCCTTTGACGTGGCCCAGGGAGGAGGCTCCCATGCCTGGGGCAGGTCCCCATGTGAGGCAGCTGTGATGCTCCACAGCTCTGCTCCTTCAAATGGCACATTGCACCAAACCACTCACCTCTTCCTTACCTATGCCAGCCTGTCAGTCCAGTGGCTTGCAGGCTGCTTTCACAGGAGCAGAGTCAGGTGAAGGCAAAATCTGAGCACTCTTACCCACAGTAGCTGATGGGGTAAGGACAGCATTTAGGCCGTGCATTAATGTGCTGCCTACCGCAGCGATGGGCCCCATCACCTCTCCCAGAGTGTAACAGCTTGCAACAAAAAACAGACTGCCACATGTGCTCATGTCAAGAGGCCCACACTACCCCAGGAGCACACCTGCAACTCTCAGGAATGTTTTTTAATACCCTTTTGTTTATCTCAGAGTGCACATATGCACCGGGAAGGGCCAGGCACACTTGTTTAATGTGGCACACTTGGATCATCTGTGCAAAATTTGCAATTAATTGGTTTTAAGCCTTTTCTTCCTCCCAGAAACACTCATGTTGGGTCAAATGGTACCTCCTGCCCAGATAATGCTTAGGAGGTTGCAGAAGCCCTGTCTCCATCCTCCACTGGTCCCGCTCATGTTGGTGCAAGCCAGGGACCAGAATTTTAAGCTCTTGAGAGCAGCCACCTGCCCTGCAGTTCTGTGCCATGCCAAGGGGTGGTCAGACTGGCCAGGGACTTTCCGGGTGGGCTGGAGGGCAAGGAGGACTTGTTGGAACTTGCAATCCCTTCTGTAGAACAGTATGATGCTTTAGCACCAGGAAGAAGCCACGGCACACTCTCCACCATGATTTACACTCCGGTTGAGTCAGTGTGACAGCAGGACTACTTAACGCTACCCTCCGCCCCCACTGTTACAGAGTTATGACTTTAAACGCCAAATATGAATCAAGAATTTCCTTTCCATTCAAATCCTCCTTCTGCCCTTCTTGTCTGACTCATTTCCAAGCTGCCCACTGACCTTCATGCTAATTGATCATTACTAATAGATAAGGCTAATGCAGCTTTTGAACTGTACTTACTGCATGCTCTATGCTTCTTGATTGGCACAGACTGCATTTTTTTCTCCTGGACTAAGATCATCTGAAATCAAATCAAAAGCCAGTGGGCAATACCCTGAGAACGCCACCACATGCTGGAACAAGCTGCCATGCTGCTACAGGCATCACCTGGAACAACCATAAAAGCCCCATTGCATCGGAGTTGGGGATCTTCAGGAGGGGGGGTAGGTGAGCAGGGCTCCTCTCTCACACCCCCATGCAGTGTGCTTGGCATCACACAGAGCCCTGTTACCCACACCATCGCTGCTGCTGCATCCCCCAGGAAGGCTCCTGGCTTCGCTGCTGAGTGTAAGTGCTCACTGGTCGCACTTCCCAGAAGGTTGGGGTGCTCCACAGGTGTTAGCTCAGGAAACCCCGCACATCTGGCAAGCTGTCTGCCTTCAGATACCATGAGCTGCAAAGGATTTAAGTGACTTGTCAGGAGTTACTGGGAGAGCCCGAGGCACAGCTCAGAACACAGCTGCTGCCCACAGCCCCCTCTGCAGCTATCAGATAATGCCAACCCTCTGCGATGCACTAATACATTTCATACACAAATGGATTATTACTGGAATCTTATAGATAAAGCCATTCATCTTCTGAGGCTCTTGGGAGTCTGAGCAGTTAATACATATCACAGCAGAAAGATATATATAAAGCACACGATACAAAGGCGCAGCGAGGAGCGTGGATGGGAGTCTGGAAAGGGAGAGGAAAACCAGAGCTGGAAAGCCAACCTGCACGAGACACACAGGTCAGCCAGTGCACATCCAAGTTGACCAAATGAACCAGACCTTCAAGCATGTGCAAGCCAGGTCTTCAAAAGCATCAACCCGAGCTAAAAATTTCCAACTCCAACTGCTCAGCCACTGATTTTCTTAGAAATGCTCCAGCAAGTGACGATGGGCCCTTACTGGTGGACTTGCACATGCAGGGGAGCAGTGGCAGGGGGGGCAGTAGGTGCTGGTGACTCGGGACCAGCCCGCCCAGCCCCAGCGTTCGCACATCTGCTCCTTTATCCAACCACGGTGACAAAATTAAAAGTAGAAACCCTGATGCCCCGTTTTCAGCACTCCAAGAACCCGTTTCAGGCAGAATAGAAAATTAATGAGGGAATAAAAGAGGTTGAGTCACACATCTTACATCTCAAATATGCCTCGCGCAAGCCGGCCTTGATGAATTGTTGTATGAAGGCTGGGTAAGGCTCCTCGCTGGTCAGAATACAGATAAAGCATGTGTGGGCTTCTCACATGTTAAACAGAGCTCGTTAGGGGAAAGATGCTGTTCATCCTTTTAATTCTGACCACATCATTCACTCGTCATCTTATTTAGACCCTATTTTTCCCTCGACTGGCAGGTGATATGATTGCATTAGCCTGGGCACAATCACCGCTCGCGCTCGGCTCGACAAGCCGGCAGCAGTGACCAGAGCTTTTGTGCCGGTGCAGCTGGGAGAGCCGAGCGCCGGCCCGTGGAGATCCCACCCCATCAAAACCACACGGCCGGCATAAAAACAAAACCAGGCAACTTTCAGTCCATGAATATACATCTCATTCAGCGCAAAAAGGAGGCTCTCCAGCAGCAATGCCAAACACGCAGATTAATGACAATGCTCTGCCTGTGGAAATGTCCTTGTGGAGTCCAAACACGTTCTCCCGAGATGCCAGATTTTGTAAGTTAGCAAAAATGTTGAGCTGTCTGTTTGCTCTAAACAATTATGTCAGCTCTGCAAGTAAAATATGTTCCCTCGCCTGACCTCCCCATGCTGCTAGGTAGGGCAGCATTTGGCTGTCTCTTGGTTTAACACAGACATCAGGGGACAGCTGGAGAGTTTCCTTTGGGAAAGGGAGGGCAGAGCCAGTGAGGGGCGAGGCGGAGGGACCAGGAGCACCGTCAGGCTCTTGCAGCAAGTGCTTTATCCCCTGCTGCATCACAGCGAAGTCCCAACACCCCAACTTGGGTGTAAGCCCTGGTCAGGTGTGGGTTTAAGTCTTAAGTGCCAAGGGAAAAGCAACATGCCTGGGGAAGGCAGCCCTTTAAATAGAGGCCTGGTGCCAGGCTTTATTAGAGATACAACCCTAAAGCAGACAAGACGAAGGAGGCTATCAGTGCTGCTCTCACCTCTTCCCCCAAAAGGGGTGTTGCTGCAGAGAGAGATGATTTATCCCAGGTCACGGTGGAAGTTTGTGGCAGAACTGGGAATTGCAGAGGCTCCCCTGGGTGCCCGCCCAGTACATTAAGCACAAGCTCAACCTTCTCCAGCGCAGCGGGTCGGAGGCCGGGTCAGGCACCCTCCACACAGGAACAGCCTGTCAGTGCCCAGCGCGAGGCTGCGAGCAGGACAACACTCCCTGTCAGTAGTGAGGGCAGAGCAGCAATATTTATACCGGAGCTAATGGAGGCAACCCCTGATGGCTTTCCTGTGATTTACACCACACACGCCACAGCCAGGCTCAGCCAGAGGAGCCCATCCCTCTGCCACCCTCCCAAGGGATGCGCAGCCGTGCCACGGGGAGCCACACCAGCACCCCACAGCGATGGGACCCGGCTACACTCAGCCTGGCACAATACTCACGCACCAGCAAAGCATTCGCTTGAATTTCCCCCCATTCAATAAAATGACTCACACAAACGTCATTTACTCTGGGGCTGATACTTGATGTGAGACCACAGGAGGCTCCCAGCCCAGAAGACACACAGGACCGCTGCTCAGACAAACCTGGGACAGATGGCAACAGCCTTGAGCAAACTACAGCAGAAATAAAACTAGAGGGCAACTTAGTGCCAGTGCTAGCACATCACCCCCCCTCCCAGTATTTCGCTGCCATTATCTCCAGAGCCCATCTAGGCAGGCTTCCAGCATGCAGAAGATCAGGTTTGGGAAAGCTGGAAAGGTATGGGTGGTTTGAGTACAGCAGAAGCCAATATTTTGAACAAGTGAGGGAGGGGGAAGAAGAAAAAGGGGGGAGTGTTCTCCAGTTTGCTGCTTCGTTGGAGGGACTGAGACACAGCACCTCTAAGAATCCGCAGGCCATGCAGCTCCTGGACACACAGGTGTCACCTCAGGAACGCTCAGCCTACTCTGCAGGTCTCTGCTCACACAGAGCTGTCTGCCCTGTAGCACCTTTCAACTACTAACCTGTAGAAGCAGCTTCTTGGGATGCAGCTGCACATAAATCCCATAGCTACCTTGGCTCAGCCACAGTGAGAGGTGTGTGTACAAGAATACACAGCAATCATAGAAGGTATTTCCCACATTATAATCATGTAAAGAAAGAACATAAGTGTGCAACAAATCCAAAAGCCATGACACTTTTGCATCTGATGTTTCCAGGTCCAAGCTAGCAGCAGGTGAGAGGATAACACTGCTTGCTCTTTCCAATATTCAGATACAGTTTAGCATCAAAAAAGTCTCTCAGAGTGATCACAGTCCAGGAGAACACATCTAATTCCCTCTAAAATAATTTGGAGCTTCACTGGGTAGAAAATTGCTATTTCTGCTCCAATGCCAGAGAATTCAATTTTTAATTCTAGAAATTTCTGTTACGCACAATTATAATATCCTTTCACATTGGCTCTCACTCCTAGCTCCAGCACTGCTAGCTCCTTAAACCACTGCTATGCATTGAGCAGACACAGGTCACTCTGGCTGCAGAGGCACCCCGATGCTCAGGCCTGTCGAATCAACTTGGAACAGGTAACAGAGGATATGGCGTCTGTTTTGTATGTCCTCAGACAAACTCTCCTATCACTTGATGACTGCTTGGATGCAGCAGCCTTCAGTAGGGTGAGGTTACACAGGAAAGTGAGAAATCCCTTCTCCAGAGTGCAGCTGTAGGGACTGGTAATGCCCTGTGCCAGCATCATGAGCTAAGGACCAAATTCAGTGAGAAGAAAGGCCACATGAGAACCCACAGCAGAACCTGTGAACAACAATAACCCTTTGCTACTCTGTGTTTGCAGGACTGGGAAATAAAAGGATAAACTCTCACATCCCAAACCAACAAATACAGGACTATCTTTACACAATATTTAATCTCCCTGTAGAATTAGCCAGCTGATGAAACACCTACCCCATTTCTGAGGAGACAGCTGTTACAGGGCAACAATTGGAGATTTGCAGCTCAAATCTGCCCCAGTCAGACAAAATGAGAAGATTCCAAACACAGGAGTTGATCCAGACCCACTTCCTAAGGATTAGGGTTTGTAGAGACCCAACGATGCTAAATCAGCTGCTTTAATCTGCAGCTGCATTAAGCAGCCTGTCCCCGAAGCTTAGTGCCTGCTTTGTCAGTTCTGAGTGGAACACAGCAGTACCTTTGCTGATCAGAACTGGTAACTGCAGTTGGTGGAGTTAGGGGCAAGGTGCACTGACACTGGTGAAAGGTAGGTGCTGAATTCACTGGCCCCACGTGGGAGCATGCCTGCTGCTCAGGAGGCTTGGGAAGGTTGGAGCACACGGCACAGCCAGGCTGCTCTGCAAGCGTCGGGGCTTTGAACACACCCGGTGCATCTCTTGCTCCTTGAGAAGGAACCTTTTCCCTAACACTGATCAAACACAGCCACGGCTCCAGGAGAGCAGGAGAGCAGGAGAGCAGGAGAGCAGGAGAGCAGGAGAGGCAGGGCAGAGCCAGCCTGCACCCAGAAAGTCTGGTAGCAAGCTCCCTGCTGCAGGGACACCACCCTATCATGGTAGGGACCACCTTTGGCATCTGTAGGCTGTATGCAGCAAAACCCCCAGGATCTTCCAACTAAGCTCTTTTGGTATGGCTCAAAACTAACACATGGTCACGGTGCAGGCCCGTTTAAGGCTCTTGCTAGCCAGCAGCTCAGGCGTCTGGGCTGGCCCTGCTTCCTTTGAAGCACGCCTGCTGGCTCTAGGTTTCTATAGTGCTCACTTGCAATTACAGCTCTTTTCAACTTCCTTTTTTTTTAATTTAAAGAGATTGAGGGGAATTAAGACACTCTCATCAATCAGATTTACCAAATAAAACCACAGAGGTAGAGCAGCTGCAGCTGCACACATCAAACTCTGCTGCAGACACGAAAGGAAAGGCTGCAATTCGCAGGTAGGGTGCCCAGCTTTGTGAGGGCTCAGCAGTGAAGGTAATCCCACTGCCATGATCCCAAACCATATACAGAGATGTCCAGCTGAGATAGGTGAGGGCACCCCAGGTTAGTCCCCATGGACACGGGTCAGGATGCTGCACCCCGTGAAAGTGGCAGAGCTTCTCGCTGCTTTATGTGGGTCGGTACTTCACCAGCCTTATCAAGTTGTGCCTCACTCAGGCCTGTTGCTGGTGAATGCTATTAGCTGAGTGACAGTGCAGCCAAACCCAAAAGCCAGTAACGTTCCCAGATGTTCATCCAAGGATCTTCAGGAGTGGATGAGAGGTGCCTGGAGCAGGAAGGAGGAATAGATGTCACAGGAACAGATAAAGTCAGAGGTGGAGCAGTCCTCCCTCTTCTCCCTGTGTTTGCTGTTATGATGTTATAACCCCCCAAATGTTGCAGCTCTGACACAAGCGATGGTCACCACCCACCTCCTGCAGGCCCTGCCAGATGCTTCTTATTGCATCGTCCCTGCTGGCAGCACTCCTCCTGCTATGGCAGTGTCAGGGGATCCAAACCCACAGGGGTCCTCTCCCTCTGCTCTGCCATTCTGCTGCCCAAATGGCAACTCCATGCAAAAAACATCCCAGTGATCACAGACCCTCACAAGTAACAGGCCTCCTCTTGTTAACAGGCCCAGGGAATTCAGGGACAAAGACGTGTGTGTGCACAACAAGAGACACTGGGGGATGCAAAGCAGGGAGGTGTTCCATGATTTTCCTCATAACTGTTTAAACAAAATAGTCATAAAAACTAAGGGGAGAAGGCAAAGGGGCTTTCCTACCCTTCTACCAGGGGTACAGGATCCTGTACCAACCTGCCCAGGTTCCAGGCGAAGCTGATTTCTGCAGATGTGGGTCAGCATCGACCACCTACTTGAGCAGAGGTCTCCAGACCGCACTGCACGTGGCAAAGGTTTTCAGTCACCGCTCGCTTACAGAACCGAGCTGGTTTCTCTGGCTCCTGCCAGACCCTCGTGTCCTCCAACAGTCTCCATCTGCTGGTTTTTTAGACAAGCAACTCCTGCAAGGACAAAATAGATTGAGTTAACTAACACATACTTCATCACTTGTTTCTCTCAGCAAAACTGAGCAATTTTGGAGATATTTTGTAAATTCGGATTTATGACGATTATTTTTCATACTGTGGCTACCACAGTGACCACAGAGAATTTATCGAGGTAATAATGTATTTAAATAGCCAATTTTCAAAAAGTGGGACCATTGCAATGGATTAACGCTCAAGCCATTAATATTCAAGCATATTAAGTCACTTAAAGGATTTTTGTGTATGTACGCACATTTTGGGGTATATTCTCCTCGTAGTACGTGAAGAGAAGATATGCTTTACTGTTGACATTTAGCACATTTTCTTTATTGCTTTTCATTTCATTATGAGTAAAAGTGTTATTTGTCCACCCAGCCTTCCCTAGGATGAATGCCATTATTTCTGTTTGCAGAGGCAACCAAAAATTAAAGGAAATATTTTAGATGTCAACATTAAATGTCAAAACCCGATTTTAAGTAATTACTAATACCCTGGCACGTATGCATTTTATTCAGAAAACCCCCGTTTAAAATATTCATCGGGGGATATTCAAATTTATTATGTAGAACAACACAGCGTTAACGTGCTGGCTTCTATTTAATGCTTTGGTTCGTAGCAACAAAGATACCAATGGGAAATCATTAAACAAATATGCGATTTTTGCAGCATAATAGGTCTGGGTTTGGTATCCTCTGAAAAAACTCACCGAGCTCAAACCGGCAGGATAAAAAAAATATATGCAATGATCAGGCAAAGTACAGCAACATTATAAACGTTAACAGATTTCAGAAAGTGATTTTATGTTAATTCAAATGATAATGCTGTCCAGGGCTGCTGAAAGGAGCGTGGGGCTGCGGGAGGAGATAGACGTTGCCGGCAGGGAAAGCAGAGGGAACACAAAGGGCCGCCTCTCGGTGTGGGTGGGGGAGTCTTATTAATTATATTTCCTTTAGAGCCCTAACAATAACATGTCAGTAATCTACACATTCTGTACTTAATTGACGTTAATGATTCAGCCGGTTCCTGGTCGTCGCCGGCCAGCCTCCCCACGCCGTGAGAATCCCGGCCATCTTGCGTTCCTCCAGCCCCGCAGCGCAGCCCCAATTAAGTCAATGAGCGTGGGGGCTGCTGAGCCGCTCCTATCTTCACAGCCCCTCTCCCAGCCAGGTCCCACTCAGGCATCTTCCAGCCCGCTCCTCGCATCCTTGAAGGAGCGCATGACCCCCAGCGCAGCCCCGCACAAAGGGAGGCATTTGTGCTCCTCCCACATCCCAGAGACACAAACCCCCAGCACACAGGGCTCCCCCAGCCACTATGGGCAGAGGCAGAGGTGGAAGAGGTCTGTCCTGGTCCCCTCTGACACCAACAGCTGGGGGAGAGTCAGGGATTTCCCTCATAGCCGTGAGCAACAGGTACCAGAACAGACAGAGCCCTCCCATCCCAAGTCTGATGCACCTGCAGCACACAGCAGAGTCGGACGCAGAGTTGTAGGTGCTGAACTGATGCTTCTCACTGATGCCTCAGCTGCTCCAGCACCTCCACCCTCAGTGTCAGCCAGCAACACATCCCAAATCTGCATGATTTACCTCCTATGGAGTCAGGCCTTCCCGCTACGTCAGTCCCAGGAAACGGGGCTTCTGATCCAGTGGCTGCCAGGGAGCAAAGTCCACTTGGCTGCAGGAGGATCCAAATGCGCTGCAGCTGCCAGCACACAGCCCTTGGGAGCCACAGGAGAAACCTGTGGTCTCACCACACTGCAAGAAGCGGGCACCAGCTAGAGCCCCCTGAAACCCAGGTAGTTCTGGGCACACACACTGTGGTTTCTCAGCACATTCGACCAATGTGTTTCCTGCCTCATCCCAGTGCCATGGTATGCACAGTGCCATGGTATGCACAGTGCCATGGTATGCACAGAAGTCAAGCACATTTCTCCAGGAGCACCAGACTGACCAACCTGCTCTTGTGCACAGTGTGTCTTCCCTCTGTGGAGCTACTCTTAGCTCCTACGCACCCCTTCAGCGCCCAACATACAGCACAGCTGCCAGTGCTACACCCCCAATTCCTTCCTCCCCTTTTTCCTCTTGCTTTCCACCTTCTGTCCTGCCAGCACGGTGCCTGCACAGTCACTACTCACCCTGGGGCCCAGCTGAGCACTGTGGCCAAGCCTCTGCCTCTCCTTCAGATGGAGGATCAGCTGCCTGCCTGACTCCTTTTCCTTCTTACCTGTATCAATAGAAGCCAGATCTGCTTGAAGTGGTCCAAAGGAAGAAGCCAACAGACAGGGAAAGTGTGGAAGAAATCACAGAAAGAACTCTTGAATTCAGTTTCAATAGGAAAGCAGGTTAAAACCCCAAAATCAGCACGCTGTCACTGCAGGAACGTCTGATTCTGTACGAGGAGGTTTCAGGACTGGCCAGCTGGCAGGAGCACCTCTCCCACTCCCAGCAGAGCTGGGTGGTCCAGGCAGAAGAGAAAAAAAAGAAAAAAAAAAACCCAAAAAATTTTGTTGTCCCTTTTTTGGGGAAAACACTTGCTTAAAACCAGTCAGATGAATTTGGAGTGACCTACAGGGCACTTTGTTATGTTAATGACTGCTACCAACTGCCTCCTCTTTATATTAAAGTGTTGACTCATTGTCAGCCAGGGCGAGACAAGACAGCTTGCTTGTGCCTTGCAGTCCTTCCACACTCACCCAAACTACTCATGTGAAGACACTTTAATATGAAGAGACACTGTCTGTGGCTGTTATTAATCTCCTGACTGAAGCCCAGAATACTAATAAAACCATGCAGGATCTGCTAAGCTTTCCTCAGCATATTCTTCATTCTGCAAGATTTTGACCAAAACAGAAACATTTTTCTTTGATCTTGCAAGCCTGTGGCTGACAACCAGGCTTCCCAAAACAAGATGTAAAAGAGGTTTCCACTTGCCCTCTACTGTGCCCAAATAAGAAAGTCATCACTATTCCAGCACAGGTAAGAGGGGATGCCTCCTGCGAGCCCAGAACTACCAGCTTTACGAACACCAGAACACAAAGTTTTGCACATCTGGCTAAGAGGAGACTTGTTTATTCTCAGATTGACCTTAAACTGAAGCATAGCAACCAACCCTCACTGTGAGCCATACAGTCCAAACATCATATTCACACCTGGAGTGGGAAGAAAAAGACATTTTCCTTTTAATTATTGTCATGGTTGATAATTCTTAAACCTACAGATAAGCTGGGCTGAGGTGCTGAGGCTGGCATCTTGGTAGATTGCTCACCCCTGCAAAAAAGTATCAAAACACCTTTCACAGAATTATAAAATTAAGCACCTTATTACTCTTCTCTGTCTGATTTTGTTACTCTGGGATTCAATCCAAGAATACTCAAACCATTTATCCTAGTTACACGCAGGGCACGCGATGGGTACGCTCATGTAACTGGAGTCTGAACACGATAACCTGGCAAACCACAGCTGCCCCAGTGTCTTCTTCTGCCTTGTGTGCGTGTGTGTAACTCTAACCCTTTCCCACCCAGCTTTAGGACACCTCTTCTGTCATTGCCCCATTCCCAACCAAGCCGCTTGTTCTCAGTTCTACCTGAGGGCTCTTCAATGCGTGTTGCAGGAAAGAAGCGACACGGTGAGATCAGGATGGCAGCAGTGTGCTACCTGCTTGTGCTGCCCCATGAGCAGTAGAGGTCTCACCCTCTCAAGCTTTAGTAGATTTTGCATCCTTACACCATCAATGCACATGGTGGTTTCTTTCTGAAAGCTCAAATCTGTGAACAAGTTACTTTCGACTCCAGACCCTACCAAAAATAAGAGTCTGCCTCCGATGGCAGAATACACAGCACACCAAGATTTCCTTTTTATACCAGGAAAACCCTGTCTGTGGCACAGCCTTTAGCTAGAGGATTTTCCAGAAAACATTCATGCATCTTGTTTTTTCTGTCAGGAGAATCGCTTTGCTCACGATTAACCCAGTATCACTTCAGTCTCAAGGAACTCTGATGTATACAGTTCGTAAAAATCCCACATTTGAGCATCTGGTTTTGCCTTTATAGCTTAAGTGTCTTCTAATATTTGTGGCTGAATGCTTTTTCCCTTTTAAAACGAAGTGAAGACTAATTGAAAAATCTCCAGAAAAACACTAACTGCACTTTGAGAACCACTTCCCCACCACAGGCACCGTTTCTAAACGCACCAGCTCCTCCTCTTGCCAACACTTATGGAAGTTCAGGAAAGTAACTGAACCCCTATTTCTTTAGCCAAGTCTGAATCAGAAATTGAGACTCAAAATCCCCCCCAGGAAAACATGCTGATAAAGGAAATGCTTCTCCCACAGCGAGAAGGTCTTGTCGGGTGACCGCAGGCTCTTCTCCATCGCAGCTGGTGCGCACGTCTTGCGATGCGGACACCGGTCAGTAGGAGGAAGGCTGCAGTCTCATGCAAGGAGTAGGGCATTGGAAAGAGAAAGAACACATCTACCCAGCCAGGGTCCACCTGCAAAAGGAAGGTTAGGGAAAGCCTCTACACAGCCTTTTTCCTTGTATTCGAGGTGATCACATATCCTAAGCCAAACAGAAATAGGCCTTTCGTATTTTTCCTCCTTTGATATCATTGCAGCCCTGATGAGAAATAAGAAGTCAGGGCATGTTGATACACTTGCCACCTTCTGTGCTTGTCACACCAGAGCACATTCAGCAGGGTAAACCAAAACCAGCTTGCAAACAGAAGATGCGCAGTTCCAATAGACAGTCTGCTCCCCCAGACTGCCAGCTGCTGTAGGACCAAAGCCCCCTGAGATCAGCAAGGTTTTCCTTTCATCCTTGATACTCATTTGATCTAATTTGCCCTCAAACGTGCCAGCCTGCAGAGGTTTGGAGGCCCTGGTTTTATTCAATCTGCACAGAATACTTTGTTTCTTTTGATGATCTGAAATTCACCATAAACAGAAATAAAAAAGCTTCATGTACAAACTTCCCCTTTGGGCTTGGCTTGAACAGGTTATTTCAAGTGACTGAAAGGTGACTGATTGCATTGTACTGCAATACTCTGCAGTCCTAATTAAATGTTTCATTAAGTATAAGTTGTATCAGTAGTAGACAACTCAAAACCTGAGAGAAACAGTTTTTGCACTTCAAAGGTAAGACATAATGTGACTTGTTTGAAAGTATCATGGCTGAAAGAGCCCATCACCACAATACTTACATTCAACAACCCAAGATAAGGACTTTTTTTCCTGGAGTCTTAACTTCAAAGCACAGAAGTTTCACAGACTGGCTAGAAATCAAGTGCTGTATCTGCAAGAAACAGACATTAGAGTCTTCTCCTCAGTTGTACATAGTCATCACCTCCTGCCATCTTGCAGACACAAAAATAAAACCAACCTGAAAAACATCCTCTCTGTAATGTGACCTTGACTGCCCACTCCACCCTCAGCAGGTCTGTACCCAGCAGCACAGGCAATGCTGGCAGGGCAAGGGGAGGAGAGAAAAAGCCATGTTGCTTCCTGCCACAGGCATCACAACAGACCTGCACCCCTTACTCATGAGCCAGGTTTGAGGAGGAGGTTTCCAAAGAGATTACAAAAACCCAGGTCAAGCTGATCTCAAGGTTGACAGCAAGGAGCTGTACTTAATCACCAAGAAATTCAAGGCTAGACAAAGCCTGGGCTAAGCCATGTTATTTTGCAGTGTCTCCCTTTTATGAGTGGAGAGGGAGGTTTAGAAATCAGGGTATGAGTAATCTGATGCATGTTATTAAATACCTAGAGGAAGCACATTCCTGACATAAGAGATTTATGCCAGTAAACAAAGTAAAGCAGGTCCATCCCATGTCAATCTGTGCACTTGCCAGTTGCCCTGCTGCAGTACACACTGGACCCAACTATTTCCCAACGTTGTTCCTTAACCCTGCAGTGCCCTCACTGGGTCTAACTGCCCTTACAGTCCAGAGAAAAGCCAGCTGCAGCCTTTGGCAATTCCCAGAGCACCTTGATGCAGGTGGGATGCTGCAGGAAGCTTCCTAGACTTGCACAAAGGAGCAATGTCACAGCTTTGCTAAAGGAAGAGTGCTTTATTGAGGCTGGCACTGCTGTAAGACAAACCAGCTGCACTCTATGCAGAGGAAGAGCACCCAGGAATTGAGAGAAGCTCAAGTCAGGCTCTAAGAGCTCACAGAGCCTGCAGCTCCCACAGGATGCCAGGATGAACATGGCAGCATTCCACTGAACTTGTGCCAGCTGCATGCCTCCACTTCATGGAAGCAGGGATGTAGTAAACCCCCTCATGCCTTAATTCCCAAGAGCAAAGAGGAGATGCTGACCTGAGACCTAGAAACTGATGGCTACCAGCAGGCCAGCCTACTGCTTTACAAGGCAATCTATTCAGAGGTCCCTCTATGAACTACTGTTATGTAATCACTGCATTTCCAACAGCTTTGCATCTGACAGACCTCATCTTCATCTCTTCCGCTCATAAGTGCTGCTCCTCCCTGACTCCAGCTCACTGTTTTAACTCACTCATTTGGGGCTATTTCCTTCCATACAATCACAGCCACCACCAACTTGCAAATTTCTATCAGCAATAAAAAAAATCAGCACTGGATTAAGTTCTTGTGCCAAGTTTCTCTGATGGCCCCAGCTTTCAGTCCAAGGTGAGGTTTTGAAACCAGGACACACAGGTAAGACAAACCTTTTGGAAGGAGGCAGCAAACCATATGCCAGCAGGGTTACTGCAGAATTCAACTGACTTGCAGTTTGCTTTATGCTGGGTCTGTAGCTATTAAAGGGAGAGACAGTTTCCAGTTGAGGATTATGCAGCTACACACAGCTAAATTGCTTTCTCTGCATTCCCCAGCGCCTGCAAGACCCTGCGCCAGGAACAGGAGCCTCACACACAGCTCCATCCTCCCCTGGAGCCCTCTCCCCACCTCTCAGGGTAGCATGCCCAAAGACAGAGACAGCTTGCAGGAACATATTATTTGATATTAGCTCATCCTACTTGCACAAACTTCAGCCTACTTATAAACACACTACACCTTTTTCTCCTTTCTGATTGGGCAGATCTGCCCCTGTTTCTCCCTGCCTGCCATGAACATGTCTCCAGACTGATCCAGGACCAAAGAGAATTTAGAATACGATCCTCAGGCAAAGAAATACAGAAGGAATGTCTTCCTAGTTCTGTTTTTTGGGTGGTTTTTTTGGTTGGTGGCTTGTGTTGTTTGGTTGGGTTTTTTCCTAATAGGGAGAACTATCTTCCTTAAAATTAGCTACACCATTCTTCCCTATAATGGTTTTCAGCCTGTGGCAACCAGCAGTGTTTTTTTTCAAGCTACCCTAGAAACACTCAGGCAGATTTAGTATCTGCACCTGTTGCAAGTCAACCAGAAACAAAGATCCTTAAAGCATAAGATAAAGATGATAAAGTAAGAAAGTTGCTCCTAAGGTGTCATCCCAGCTGGAGAGCGCATCCCTACCTGAGAAGCTGCAAAGCTGCAGTGCCCAGGCTCTGAGCAGCCTGCTTCCCATGGAAATAAAGCAGGCTGACCTTTCAGAAAGAGGGGAAGTTACAATGTTAGCAGGATTACCATCTAAAGCAGAGATACAATTGAGAGAGGCCTGTTACTTGAACAGTTTCATTCATAGATAGGTGTATCTGACAGGTTTCCCAAGCAGCCAAGAACACATGTACACCTGCATTCACTCTTGAACAGGCAGTAAACAGAAAGTTGTATTTAGCTTAAACCACAAGCTTGGAGTACATCGTATCTTCAATGTTATTACAGAATATTTTCTGGAACAGTTAATTCATAAATACACAATCCCCATTTATAAGGGACCAGTTACAGTTTAAATATTTACTTAAATATTTCAGAAACAGCTGAAACACATAGAAGTAACAGCAAAATGACTAGTACTGAATTAAAAGAAAAATAGGAAGCCCAGAGACTGCCTATCAGGGGGTTGTCTCATTGCCTGCTCACCCCCTTCCCCCTGACATTGTGTTCTAAATATAAGGACAAAGTACCAAGATGTGTTCTGACATTTTCTCCAATGTTACAAACTGCACACCCCACCCCACCCCCCCATAGGCAAATAGAACATTCCTTTGTCTAAGATACAGTTATCTGAGAAATTAAAGCCTCTGAACCTGCACTAGCAAACTTGTGCAGCTAACATTTCTGTGCTAACAAATGAAGTGTAACTTGGAACCATTCACTGAAAGGAAAAAAGCCAGCAACACCAAATAATTTGCTTATTGTTAGTTACCGTAGGCATTTTTATTACATTAAAGCTTTAACATTCAACAGAATAGTGGGTCAGGGAAGGACCAAAAGGGAGAATAACTTAAATAGTGAAAAGCAGCCTTACTGGGAACTGATGTTTAGGAAAAAAAAAAAAAACCAACCAACAGAGTAGGAGCTTCCTGAAATAAGTGTTGTAGCACTTAAGTCATCTACAGAAGGACATGCTGAATCCTGGTAGTCCCAGTCTGACAGAAGTTCTCAGTATTGTTGAACAGTCCTCCTCCAAAGTGAGGAAGACAAGTAATTTTTTTTTAAATATACTTCTTCCTCTATTCCCCTTTTCTCCAGAACCATAACTTTCCAGAAAACATCTTACTATGCCTTCTCAGACCTCACCAAGGTCAAGGACAACTTTTCCTGTAAAGAGGCACACACCATTCCACAACTCAAATTTGCACACAAGTCAGTCAGTTGTCACAGACTCTGCTAAAATCCTGAAGTTTAAATTACTGTTTTAAGAAAAGGTAAGCTTCACTTCTTGCTATTAAACATAACCAGCAATCAGATTCAAGAATTACTCAATACACCCATGATTAGAAAGTGTTGCAGGATTCCCCGTATACTTGTCACGTTTATTATCCCCTCCCTAGCCACCTGCATCTGGCTTAGGGAAACCCAAATAGCCCAACGTGACACTTGCACCCTAAGTATCCAAAAAGGGAGTTTTAACCAGTAACTCAGTAGTGGTAAATAAATAGCCATAGTTACTATGTTATTCATCCCCCAACTCCCACGCTACTAGTGGTCACAGTCTGAAAAACCTTATCTGAGCATAATTAAAAGAAAAATAGGAATATAAAACCAGCTGTCTTAGACAGCATTTTTATTAAAAATGGATACACAGAGACATAGCAGCATTTACAACAACGTTTTTAGAAAGGCATCAAGTTGTAAGCCAACCATTTGAAAAAGAGACTTTGAAATGTCTTCCACAGCACTTTCTGCCCACTTGTCAACAGGGGACAGTATGACTGCATATTATCCAACAGACATACAGGTACAGTAACTAATCTAAACTTCAAGCCCTTTTTCTGAACAGCTGGTCACATCAAGCATCACCCTCCGTAGCAGCATTGGGAGCACTCTTCGGTGTTCTTTTAAGTGGCTGGTGTACTCGATCCATCTCTTTAAAATATTTTAACGTTCAATAAAAATATTTCAAATAGAAAAAACTCTTCTCAAAAAAAAAAAAAATAAAGTTTCCTTTTCAGATTCCATAAAAGCTTATGAACTTCACTGGCAGCATTTCCATAATGGAGCAAGAGTTAGAACCAGCAACAGGCACTTGAGCAAAACTGTCTGTCAACTGTTTCTGAAGTCATATCGACTTCAGTCCAGGAGACTGTTTTTTACTACTCTGTGGTGGTGTAAGGACACCAGTGGGGAAAGGTGAAGTCCTGTTTTGCTCAGCCAATATTGCTTGTTTTGCTTGAGCTTTGTCCTGAAAGCACAGAAAAAGGAGGAAAAAGTCTTTACTTTGGTGTATCTATGCAACAGATCAATATAACTTGATGGACTGCTAACCTGGAAATGTGTAGCTGTATCTAACCCCTCCTAGCAGGGACTGGTAATTCATGCTGTATACAGTGGTTACTGAATACAAACCCCAAGAACTCAGGATTAACTTCTGGAATCTGATCAGCATTATGATACTCATGTCTTCAAAAAAGCAAAATTCAGAAACAACTGAACAGGAAAAGCTTTAACTTTTTCTACAACTAACTTATGTTCCTGTGCAGGTTTCTCATGCTAAAAACCTCTTGTGCCACTTATTGTCAGCCACCACTGCCACATAACTTGAGACTAACCTTGTGTTCTGTTAACAGTCCATATGTTTGCTTTTTCATCAGACAAGTTTGTATTACCTGTGTTTCCTATAGAGAAAAGTCTAACATACAGTATTTAAAACATCCCAAAAGGGTAGAAATATGCTTCTGATTTCTAGGGTAATTAACTGCTTAAGATGAAAGACTCACATCACAATCACCTCTTGAAACTAAGTACCCAACAAGAGATATCTCTCTGTCTGGAGTACAGCCTTATGCCTTTTATCACCCACATACACTCAGTCTCAATCTAATACTGCACTCAAGTTTACTGTATGCCCTAACCAAAAAGGAAATGAGAGGTAGGAGATTCAACAGACAGCTTTTGTCTTCATCAAGCATATACATACCAGCAAATCCAAGCAGTTCATGTGCGTCTGTATATTGTGCAAGTCTTCAGGAGCTATGCCTTTGAACTGTTTGAGTTTGGAGCTTCCTACTTCCCTTATAGCCATGGCAAACGGAACCATCCATTTCACACATTCCTCTATCTCACACCATTTATAACCTGGAAGACAAGAACTATGTTTATCTGCCTGAATGAAGACTGAACATTTGTAAACACCACAGACTTGGTTTATAAATGCCAGTACCTGAAACCTTCTGCATCAGCTCAGATGAGGAGAAGTGATACAAAGCAGAAGCTGCAAGTACTCCATATGTGTATTCCAAGCAGCCAATATCTAGCACACAGAGATCCAAGAGCTACAAGACAGCAAATGTTTAATAAGTCTTTCATAAGAACACCTTTCATCACCCAGGTGAAACAGCATTTGAAGGAAGAAGTCAACCTTACCTCTGTTACTTGTACAAACGTTTGCTGTGGATATTGTGGCAGCAATACCTCATAAAGCTCATTTATATATGCAACTTGCATGTAAATGTTTAGCCATGACACAACTGTCAGTGGATTTAAATTCCAGTTAAGAGCCTGAAAGTAGACATGCACAAGACAACTTCAGTATTAATAACAAGTTCCTAACTTAAGCTGTGCAACTTTACTTCAGATCAGGAGTTGTAACTTCAGTTCACCACGGCATCTTTGAAACACAAATCTAATCCTCTCATGTACCTCCTCATCCTGATAGAGTTGAGGAGCAGTTACTTTTGTTAACACACACTTACTGGTGGATGCTTTAAATCACTGTTTCTCTAGGAAACAAAGCGCCACTCAGCAGCTCAGAAGGTCAACAGAGGCTCTCTGCTTTCAGTCTGATTATGATATACATTTTTAAAAAAATAAATTAAAACTAATTCAATTTTAAAATATTACCTTCATAATGATCAATTCCATACCAAGGATTTCATCTTCTGTACAAGCTCCATCTGTAACATAGGCAAACTGGTGCAACTTTGGTGGATAAATTTCCTGAAAGATAAGAGATCAAGTGTTAGTATATAGAACAGGCTGCAACTAGTCTCATATGCTTGAGAAAAATAACCCACCACTACCTCAGCATTTCAAAACAGAAGGGGAAAAAGGAAAAAAGAACCAACCCCCCCATCCTAACTCAGTGTTTTATTCTGCCTTTAACATAGGCAGATTCCTTGTTCAACCTTCCTGCTCATTGCCTTCACCTTCCACTTTTGATGGATCAGTACAATGTGTATTATGTTTTACTATGGCACCACTGAGACTGTATCATAATTGACATCAGGATGTTTTTATACATCCTGAAAAGGCCTTTTATCCCTTGCTTGAGAACAGATTGAAGAATAATAGCCCACTTAAAAGACAAACAGTAAGAACTTAAAAAGCACTATGTATTTTAATAGTTCAATTTGTTCCAGTAAATAAAGAGTAGCTCAGTCTATCATCCAGTAGGTACTCCACTGACAATAGGATTGCAACAAGTGGTCTCTGCATACAGCAGCCAGCCAAAAATTCATTTAGCAAACCACAATTAAAAACACTGAAAAGACTATCCTTTTAAGATTAAAGAGATATACTGTGACATTAGCTAGTCTTAATTTTAACCACTTCTAAAATAGGAGTAATTTTGAAAAGAAAAGAAGGATTTTTCCTGTCTCCCAGATGAAACATCATAAAGCTTGCCAAAGTGTGTCTAGGGTACAGTAAGAGTGCTGTCTGCCCATACACACTTTTTGTTGAAGTAACACTGGAGATACTTACCTCAAGCTTTGCTGCTATGAATAAAGAAGAGATGCCAATGAGCTGCAATAGCGTTTTTACAACATTCTGTTGTGTTGCCATAAACCTATCAAAGAAATCTTGTGCTAGATAAAAAGTTTCTCTATGAAGCCTGTAGACCTCACAAACCTGGAGAGACAGAGATTACAAAGGTCAAGAAAAGTGTTAAGAGTCAAACACAGATGCTACAGATGTGTTAAACCCCATCCCCCCCAAGAGCTAGACATAAAATTCATACTGACTTTCTGGTTCACTGCTATTGCAAAGTCACATGTTAACCAAGAGAATGATTTGAAGAGTTTCCTTTGACACAAGATGACTGCCACTACAGTTAACTCCCCCAGAAAAGAGATCAGAGTGAAAACCCTTTTAGGAAATGCAAGCACATGTTTTAACAGTGTCAGAACATCAGTTCCTCATTTTTGCAAAGATGTATCATTCCAACACCCCAAAAGAGAAAATTCTCACATATACTTTAGAATTAAGAACAGAGAGCATGCCATCAAGTCATCCAAACAGCAAGAGACTCAGAAGAGCTGCAGTACATTCTACATGCCAGTAACAGGTAAAGAGGCTGAGATGCATACAGCCTCTAATAGACACCACACTTCCCTTCTTACAGTGACTTCCCCAATCATTTGTGCAGCTTTTATCTGCAGTGTGACTGAATCTTACATTGTGGACCTTCAGGGACAAGCTGATTATCCATCCATTATCAATCTACATCAACATCAGATTATATTGTCAGTTTCTATGCCATCAACACAATTGATAATATATATATATTTTTTTAAAGTTTAGTGCCATTGGCAAGCTTTAAGATTGAATGCCTAGTGCTAAATGAGTTATGTAAAGATCATGAACCATATTTGTGACAGTTATTAGTACACTTCAACAAAAGCATACTTGAAATATTCACAAGGACAGAAGAGCTTACCTCCATTAGCCAGTCTAGAAGGATTGTTCTCATTTTAGGTTGCAGGAGAGGGTGCCTTTGCATATAGAGTTTATCCCTTATGTATGTGTCGTCTTTGTTTACCATGTTTTTCCACACATCCTCTCTGTTTGCCCAGCTACGATAGATCAATATGTTTAGTCTCAAATGTTAAGACAAAAGGAAGGCAGACAAGCAGCAGCAAAGCTGCACACTTACCCCAGAACTGGTAATGGTGAAGCTCTGGCAGGAACAACACTCAGGGGTATGAAGTGGGAGTACTCGATGCCAACTGGGTCATCATCTTTATCCGGAGTAGGAATCAGCATGTAGGCGTCTCCGTGAGCGTTATTCTGGGAAGGCTGTTAAATGAAACACACAATTTTACACTGTGCCTTCTCAAATAATCATTTCAGCAGTAAAGAGAAGTCAAGGCATTGGCAAGAACCTTGGACAGAAGCCATGATTACCATTTTGATCTGCACAGAATCATTGAGATGGGAAGGAACCTCTGTAGGTCACTTTGTCCAGCTCCCTCTGCTCAAGCAGGGCAGCCAGTGACTCAGGACCATGTCCAGATGGCTTCTGAATATATCTAAGGATGGAGGAAGCTTCACCACCTCTGGGCAGCATGTGGTAGGGCTTGCTCACACTCATACTAAAAAGATGTTTCCATTCTGTGCTTCAGTCTGTATCTATCTACTCTTATACCACTGGGCATCACTGAAAAGAACCTGGCTCCACCTTCTTTACATTCTCCCTTCAAGTATTCATATGCACTGATATGATCTTCCTGAGCCTTCTTCTCCAGGCTGAATAGTCCCAGCTCCCTCAGCCTTTCATTACACAAGAGGTACTCTGTCCCTTAATCATCTAAGTGGCCCTTTACTGGATTCTCTCCAGTATGTTCAAGTCTCTCTTGTACTGGGGAGCCAAGAACTGGACACAGTGCTTCACCAGTGGCTTCCCCAGTGCTAAGTAAAGGGATGTTGCTTATTTCCACAGTAGAGAGAGTTCACAACAAAAGCTGAAGAACATTCAAAGCCCATTCTCCTTTTGAAGGACCAAAAGTGTTTGATGGAAGAATACCCAAGTCAGAGCTTCCTGTTATGTTGCCTTTTTTTTTTTTACCAAAGATGTTTTACATGAAGGCAAGACACTTGTATTCAGGTAAAGAATAAACAGACTGAACCTTAAAACCAAATCTGTGGTTTAACTATACAAGGTCAGGATTTCTGGTAAGGAATATGTGGATGCAATGCTTGAAGTCATAGTTCCAGGCAAAGCAACCTTGACAACAAACACAGCAAAACAGTAGTTCATAAAATTTTTCCTCACTTATTCATCTTGCAGGGCTACAATGAAAAAACAAAGCACTCACAATCCAATTGTTTTCAGAATAAAGCAAATATATATTAAGCAATTGTTACTGTAGCATCAAATTGACCATTTCATATACAGAGTTTTGCCAAGGTCTGCAAACATCAGACATTTGACACCTCACCCATCATATCTTTTTATTTGGATCAGAACTTCAGTTTAAATTTACTTTCCTTCTGCCTAGCTCTGTTTAACAAAGATCTTGGTGTATGCTTCACATAGATCCCCAGGAAAACACTACTTGTTTTATTTTGCAGTAGAATACAAAGTCAGCCCCATTCCATCTTTAAAATTTGGCCTTTCTGCCTAACAGTGAAGTCAGCCATCTTGCTGCAAAGTGACCTGTTCCACAGCACTAGGACACAACTTCCTAACAAGATTCCTAACGTGCTTCAAGGAAAAAAAAAAAGTATTGAAAAGTCAGAAGAATCACCAGGTGCTAACTGAATGCTCTGTGCTAAGTTTTGCCTCTCCCAAAGAAGCTGCCACACCTAATTTGTGTCCTCTCCTTGTTACAGGGGACATCACTTCCCAGCAAAATGGCTGTCCTCCAGCCTAGCTGCAGAAACAGAAACCACTGACTTGATGAAACAAAAACCACACTGCACAGCTCACTCACAGCTAAGACTTTGTACTCTGAGTTACTGACACACAGATGGGTTGTTTCTTCTTCTTGGAGTTCTACATGCAAGGCCAGCACAGCTACACACCCAGCAGTGCCACAATTTCATTTGGGTGGAAGAAGGCAAAGAGGTAATAGTATCTTTATCTTAAAAGTGACAGATTCCTTACAACCTGACAGTTTGAATAGAAGTGTCACATCAACATTGCTTTAAGTTAATTTTTGCCCTCCCTCAAAACTAGACTTCAGTCATACTTTGTCCTCCAAACTGCAAGGCAAGCCCAGCTGCCAAGACCCTTTGGAGAAGTGCTGCCTTATCAGTTAATCAGCAAGCCACAGAAAAGCAGCAGATTATATAATATATGTTTAAAGGTGCCTACTACACCAGATCTGAAGGACAAGGGATCTGGTCCACAGAGTTCTCAACATAGATACCTCACATAATACACTGCAGCAACAGTGACAATTGATTCAAGAGATTTCACTATGCCCAATCTTCTATAAAGAAATATTAATCAAGGGTTAAGAGCCTCTTAAGTGCTTTGAGAAGTTAAAACAAAGTTTTTAATAGATATTATCACTCACCGAGGCAACTGGGGAAAAGATGAAAAGAGCCAAGAGGGAAACAAACACACAGGGCCCTCAAAAGGAAGATGCTACCAGGGAGGAAAACAGGAGTCAGAATGAGTGTGAGGGAATGCTATAGCTCTGGCCTCAGTTTTGACTGAGGGAATGAGCACATTATTCAAACTCTAGAGTCTTTAAAGCAGATTTGACAAGACATTCAACCAAAACTAAGAAAAAAAAAATATCAAGAAACTGCATTACATCACACTGAGGAAATGGGAGCTAGAGCTGAAAAAACCCAAAACCAAGTTTAAGGTGGGGAGGGTGTTGAGGAAACCATGAAGAGCTTCCTTTGGGCTTGCACAGAGCAAACCTAAAAGTAGGTAGGGAGCTGCCAGAAAGCAAGAGATGTTACAGAGAATCAGTGCAGGCTAATGGAGGAAATCCTACAGTCCTGGTCTTACTTTTGAGACAAATAGGAGCTGAGCAGGATGCAAGCCAAAAATCAGCAGGGGAAACTGCCTCTTCAAGTCTATGTGGAGCCCAGCAAGAAAGTCTGACGACAACAGTAGTAATCTAGATACAGGAGCAACTGATCAGATACAGATCTGCATCTCAGACCTCAAAACTACATATAGACTGGAGAAACTGAAGACATGAGGAGGCTTGTTAGGAAAAGGAACACTGAGACGGGCAGAAGGTAGGTGACTAGGTGACCAAAGAAGTCCAGAGCAGTCAAGCCCATGCAGCTCCAAGAAAAGAAGCCTGAGGAGTTCAGAGGTGGTGGGTTTGTTGGTTTTTTTTAAAGCTCAAACATTCCCACACCTCAGTTTTCTGCATCACATCACCATTTGCTGACATACCAAACACTCATTTAACCAGGTATTTCCACATCCCTCAGGCATACAGGCCAGGCAGACCGGAGCAGGTAGTGACCACAGTGAAACAGCCACACCTAAGCAGAAGCTGCTGAGACACTAGTGTATCTCAACATGAGCTTGGAGCCACAAGTTTCCACGTACCAGGGTAAGGAGGGCAGCAGGAAACCAAAGCAAGAGGATGACTCAGACCTGCATTCAAACAGCAAACTCAGAGGGTTTTCAGCATGGAAATAAAGGAAGAACAGGGGGACAGGCTTTTTGTCTCACCCTAAAACACAGCAGTTTGTAACAGAGACATGGGCACCAATTGCTAGACTGCAGCCTTACTTTGCCCATCAGGAACAGTAAGACCTACAATCCCAGCCATTTTTCACTCATTAGAGTACATGGTTTTTCTTTGCCATCAGAAAGGGTTTCCAGGATCAGTAAAAGAGAGAATAGCAACTCAGATGAATTTGTTACAATTCATTGTAAATAGCAGAGGAGCTTCTATTACTGTCAGTGTTCTAAAGTCTGACTATTGTCCTGCTCCAGATTTGGGCCAAGCCAAGCTCTCAAACTGGACACAGTTTACAGTTTCTTTGAAGATTGAAGTTGGGTTTTGTTATTTTAAATTGGATCTTCCAAAGATAACCTAGACCAGTTAAAGAAACTTTTTGGAGGTTATTTTCAAACTAGTTTAGTCAGAACATTTTGACAACAGTAAGACCAGCTGTCTAGTGAGAAATTGATCAAAACTATTTCCTCATAGTTTACACCATCTTCTTTTCATATGAGAACATTAGTTAGTTTCATCTAAAGAAACTAGATTCTGGATTCAATTCTTCACTCTAGATGGTGGTGGCCATGTAATTTGTACAGAACTGCAAGGGTGACTCTAATCTAGTTAGATGAATTTTGTTTTACACTGAACCTTGGAAGTGTATCCATCCACAAAAAGCAGCCAGGATTAATATGAGAATTGCTAGCAGAATTACAGCAGTGCCAGTTCTCTAAAATCAAACACAGAATTTATGCAATATTCTGCTGTCACAAACCTGATGATATAGCCACCCTTTCATCACATAAAGGGTAACAGCATCCTAATTAAGAACTCAGGCCTTATGTTCAACAGAAGCAAACTAATGAATTGACTATGAAGACGCCGTAAAGTGGGATGTGACTATGGTATTTCGCCTTGTGCATAAACTACTGTCAGCAAACAATTTATTTAATGTAGAAGTCATGTGGTATAGGCTGCAGTGGATTTATAGCTGCTTGCATTTTAGAATTGTTATGCCTCAACAGAATAACTATCTCACTGGCTATCATACAAGCCTGCTATACTGCTGCTGGAACCGTAAACATATTCTCATTAGCGGCCCATGGCAATTTATATCAGAGAATAGCTTGTGTCACACCATAGACTGAAGAGCTGCTGCTGTGCAGCCAAATGTTAGCTTTTTTTAAACAGATCTGTAACAATCTGGCTACTTTGTTACAACAAAAAACATCCTCTATGTAGGGACAGATATACAGGTACCCATTTTTCATGGCTTAGAGAATCAAAGGGCCAAATCCCACCTGTACCCTAAGCTTAACTTGAAAAATTCTCAAGTAAATACTCTGAATGGCTACTGCCTAGATCTTCTAAATTTTAATTAACCTGAGGTAACACTGAACAGCTACCAGGCCAAGAACACAAAGAACAAAATATTGGAAATCTTCATATACTTTTGAAGTTGAAGGTCAATATATGTAAAATATATTTCAAGTTTCTATCCACCATCTCTCTAGAAGGTCCCTGTTGAGGTTTTTTAACAATACCTTATTATTATGCTATAAACATGCACAAGAAGCCCTTGCTCAGCTCAAACAGAATGAATCTTTTGGTGAAGGAGAGAGCTGTGGTGAAGGACAGGCAGCTCTTCCTTGTCAGAAGTGAGAAATTAGTTTAATATACTGCACAAAAGAAAGACAGAAGGGAAGGAGACATCCCCTCATTAAATGCTCACCATTTGAGCCCTGCTTAATATGTTGACTGATAACTAGTATACACAGTTGCAACAAGCAGAGGCCATTCCAAACAATGATGCCCATCTGTTATGGTAGCACTTTAGTCTTAGAACTTCCAGCTGCCACTTCTGGTTAGATGGGCCACATTATGCATAGCCTTGCGTACCAAATGAATAGTCTGTACTCCCTAATCATGACTTTTGCAGCTTAAGCATCACCCTGCACGTGTGTAACCAGCTGAAGTCCTAGTGACAATGACTGAGTAAGCTCATGTGTGCACACACAGAAAAAAAGAGGGGAGCAAGCCTATTCCATAAAAGAGGCTCCTCTATTCTATTTAGGATGTGCATCTCGACGTACAAAAGCATCACACTTCCAATACCATACACCAAGAGCATCTCAGGTTCAAAGGAAGGGTGCTAAGGGAGCAAAAGGACACTACTGAAGTTCGCTTTGACTTCATAACTTAGATCATTCTAAACATCTTACTGACAAAGCTGGCAATGGCCACTACTAACCCCCACTGCAGGCCTGACTTGCCAATTTTACTATCACATTAGAGCCTACTATGAACCTCAGAGCTCTATTGGGGAGCCTTATACTCAGTCAGCCTGATAATGACACTCATCAATAGGAATGGAGCTGACACTACAAGGAAAGGGGCATCTTTCCTCTCTGCCAGGTGATACGTAAGTAGAGACATAACTGCAGAGAGAACCACCTCAAAAGACAATTCTCTTTGAGCACTCAGGAGTCTTGTGCCTGCTAGGTAGAGCACACCACCACATGACTGTCCTCTTGCAACTCTCTAGAAAGGTCAAGGCAGAGTTCCTCCCTGTAGGCCTAAATGTACGTTAAGGCTTTTGGAAGATGCACCTTTGCAATGCTGGGACAGTTCAATATAGTGAAGTACTAATGCACCACTTTAGACCTATACAGGCTTCACCCCTTGCAAAGACTCCAGAGTAACATGTACGACCCGAAGCACTGTGAGCTCTTCATCAGCCAGGGCCGACAGCCCCCCGGCGCAGTGCTCCACAGCACAGCCACGCATCTGCAGCCCCATGTTCACAGCAGTAAGGTGGCACTGCAAAATAACCACAGGGTTAGGTAAGAACACAGGAGAGCGACCCAAAGCCAATCAGTTACCTGGCTTCCGTACGGCTTCTTTCTGGTCATCTCAATTTTGGCAATTTCTTCATCAGGGTCCTGCAAGAACTACAGAGAGGCACAGGTAACTCCTGGGGCACAAGCAACCGTTGACCACCGCAACGCACGCCCGGCCCCAGGCCGCCCGCTACCTGCCCAGCGCCCAGCCCACCGCATGGCCCCCGCCACCCAACAAAAGGAGGCGAGGGCCCGCGGGCCAAGCCCAGCGGCGGGACAGGCGCTGGCCTGCGGGCACCAGGGCGGGTCGCCGGGCCTGGCCCGCACTCACCGTGGCCATATCGGCTTTCCTCTTGCGGGCTCTCATGGCGCACTCCGCACCCCCATCCCCCTTGGCGGGAGCCTTCTCCTCCGCGCAGTCGCTGCCAAGAGAGGAAAAGCTGAGGGAGCCCCGGCGGCAGAGAGCCTCCTCAGGGGTGCCTGACGGGGACCTCGGCCTACAGGGCCCCGCGCACGACAGGGCCGGCGGACTCACCTCTCCCGGCGCATGGTGCCCGACTGGGCCGGGTCGGGGCGAGCAGAGCGCCGTGCGGGGAGCCGCCGAGCAGGCCCGGGCCCCAGCCCCCACAAAGGGCGGCAGTTGCGCGGGCGCACGGTGCGGAAACGGCGGCCGCGGGCGCACGGTGCGGAAACGGCGGCCGCGGGCGCACGGTGCGGAAACGGCGGCCGCGGGCGCACGGTGCGGAAACGGCGGCCGCGGGCGCACGGTGCGGAAACGGCGGCCGCGGGCGCGAGCCAGCCCCAGCGGCTCCCCCCGCCTCGCAGCCCGGCGCCCCGGGAGGCGACAGGAGCGCCCACCGGCCCCTGCCCGCGCGCTCGCTCACTCCCCGCCGCGCCGGCCACCCCCGACCTTCCCGGGCGAGAGCGGTGGGTGCCCGCCCGGCGGCTGCGGCGTTGGCGGGGCGCAAGGGCAGGGCGGGCGCGCGGCGCGGGCGGGCTCCGCTGGGCGCCTCCTGCCTCACGGCGCGGCCGCTCCCGTCCCTGCGCACAGCGCGGCCCGCGCCGAGCGGGACATTTAAACGCGCGGCGCGGGGCCGCCTCCCCGCCCGCCCGCACACGTGGCCCCGCGCGCAGCGCCGGGGGCCGGCGCCGGCCGGGGCGGGGTCTGCGGGGGGCGCGGCGGGGCGCCGCTGGCGGGACCTGGGGGAGCGGCGCAGGGCGCGGCGGGGCGCGGGATCCAGCGTCGGGGCCGGCGGGGCGGGGCCGGGGGCGGGACCGGCGGCGCCGACGCGGAAGCGGCAGAGGTAGCGGCGCGCGCGGCCGCCGCAGCTGGACACCGCTGGGTTGGCGGCGGCGGTGGGGGGAGCGGAGCGGGGCCGAGGAGCTGGCGGGAGGGGCCGGGCCGGGCCGCTCGCGAGCGGGAACAGGAACGGGCTCGGTCTGTCCGAGGCGTGCAGCGGACCGCCGCCGTGGCCGGCCGTGGCCTGCCCGGCCCTGACCCCCTCGCTCCCCGTTTCCCTTCCCGCAGGGCATGCGGCCGGCCGGGCTCTTCGGGCGGCTGAAGGCGGCGGTCGTCGGGGTGGTGCACGTGGGAGCGCTGCCAGGTAAGCGGCGGCCGGGTCTGTCGGTACTGCGCCCGCCGAGGGGACCGGGCCCAGCCACCCTCTCGTCGGTGTCACCCTTTAGCCCGGCTGCGGGTCCCGCAGCGCGCCCCGCTCCCCTGGCAGCGTGTCCCGTCCACTACTGCTGCGGGCCCCTCGTGAAGTGCTGCAGGGCATCGCCTGTGTCTGGAGGCAGCGGGAGGAGACGCTTCCACGCGGGGAGGTGGGATGAGATGGAATGAGGGAGCAAGGGTTTTGCATTTACTGGGCTCTCCGCTGCTGCGTTTTGAGAGGCAAGCGTTAGGAAACCATGCGCATGGACGCTGGGATGGGGTCGATGTTGGGTAGATGAGCTTTCGCAAGTCCTGAGAGGCAGCAGGAAGCTCAGACATCAGGTAGGGCTTGTCCTGCCCAGACCTTGTCCACCTTTCCAGGGGCGAGGGTTATCAGGGCTGATTTTAGCAGCTGGCCTTCCCCTGGCTAGGCTGGTGTCCAGAGATCATCATGCTCCACGGGTTCCCACGAGCAGCTCTCCCCAGGCTGAGAGGTCAGACCAGCTAACAAAGCTGTCAGAGGGCTCTTCACACTCTCCATTTCAGACTTCCAGTACCTGGCTTTAGGAGTCAAAGTAGACTTTGGACTTGGTCTCAAGGGAGACTCAATGAACTCAAAATCTGTGTGTGTTAATTTTTGCCATGAAGCACTTTCACTTGAAGATAAATACAGTCAGCCATGCAGGGGTTTAGAATTTAAGGTAGCTTTAACTTATTTTAAATTGGCTGGTGTTTATCACACATATTCTGCAGACCTAGAGGTCACTCCTGCCGTAGGTTGTATTGTGTGGAACGTCACTCATGCAGGGTAAGCTGTACTAAGTACAGGAATAACAAGCTAAGAGCAGACTTGGTCAATCAGAGATTATAGCAGATATTCTTCAAGTTTTTGAACTAGATTTAGGAGCTGAAAGATTACAGCAGATCTGTCAAGTTCAGCTAAGGTAAGAGATGCTGCTAAGGCACGTCACAAGGAGATACCTCAGCCTTTTAGCAGGTTTACCCTATTTTGGTGTGCCAGTCTCTATAGTGACCCTACCTGAGAGCTGTTACTGTATGTGGTTTTGGTTTGTGCATGCCCTGGGGTAAGCAGCATCATTCTTTCAGGGACACCAAGAAGTTCTCTTCCGCTCACCCAGATCATTGATCAAGCTTGTCAAGAGGCAGAAGCTTACAAGGATGCTGGAGTTGTAAGTTTTGATTTCTTTCTTCCTGTGGCAGCATTTACACAAACCTGCTTCTGCATAGCAGATATTTGAGTCTATAGTTCATCAAAAGCACCTTAAACCGCGTGGTTTAGGAAGGGGTTCAAATCCACATCTTATTTCAACATAGTAAGTAGGTCTTCAAGTTACAAAGCCTAAAGTAGCTATCACATGCACCCAAAACAATTGAAAACACGTAGATTCAAATTGTGCAATTCAAGTTGCTTAAGTTGGATTGCCATCCATTTTTAATAGTCAAGTCAGTTTAAAGGGAAGGGGGAAAAAAAAGATGACTGCAACAGGGATGGTTTCTGGCATTCTAGGTATCTGGCTGTAGAACACTTCATCATCCTGCCTGACAAGGCACCGTTATTTTTAGCCCTGTGCAGCTCTGGTTCCTGAAGTCGTGGAGGAATGCCATGTGCCCAGCTGAGGCCCTGCATGCATGCTTCAGTCACTTTAGGGT
The DNA here is from genome assembly GCF_964237585.1 of Gallinula chloropus. NCBI lineage: Eukaryota > Metazoa > Chordata > Aves > Gruiformes > Rallidae > Gallinula > Gallinula chloropus. Next base: position 6,340,706 of record NC_140098.1, read on the forward strand.
GCAGGATCACCCCACATCTGTGTCAGTGCTAAAAAAGCACATACTGTTCAGGGACTAAAAAAAAAGCTTAGATCCTTTTCTGCCCTCTTTAACCCTTCTGTGCTAGCCCCCTGGCAGAAAGCACACCTGCACTGCTCATCTAGAAGAGAGGGCCCAAAAGGCCAGCCTCAGCCAGAGGCAAGGAGAGGCAGGTACTGGCTGAATTGCCATTGGATCTAAAGCAATGTAGTAATCTTCATAGGTCAGTCGATTTTAACAGGGAGTACGGCCTTTTGAAAGGTCAGATATGTTTTAAACCTTCCATTGCACCTTGTCTTCAGGTGTTGATGTGCTTTATCTTTGACCTGCCTGAAGTCTTATGTACATTTTCTGACATGGTAAGGTGGTCTCCTGATGTCTGAGATTTGAAAATGTCTTAAAGGAACAAGTAATCACTGAGCTGTGCTGCTGTTTCCTGCAAAACTTTAGTAGCAAGCCAGTTGAAACCTTTTTAATGGCATAAGTTAGGGTGATACTTTACAGACTGAACAAAATAGAGTATAACAACTTAATCTGAATTATAGAATACCAAGGTCAAAATGCAAGATGTCACAAAGTAGGCTATGGGGAGAACACTAGTAAGGTTAAATCAGGAAAGAATCCTGAGAGCAGGGTGGCTGAAAGGATGAAGAGCAGTGCAGAAGAATGGTGTTTACATAGGTGGGCTTCAGTGCTTTTAAATCAGACTAGCAAGATGCACATTATGAGTATGTTTTCTTGCTCTCAATGGCTGTTGAAAGAACAGGTGTGCAATAGCTCTGTGCTGTACTGTGACTTTGTATTTTGTCTTTACAGTTACAGTGTCAACATGAGGTGTAACATGATTGGATCTACATCAGAAAAGTGGCACATACAAGTCTCTGTGGTTAAGTAGTGGAAGTAGTTACACATGGGATCTGTAACTCAGAGACATTACTCCACATGCCAGTGCTTGTTTATCTATTTCTCTTACTAATTACACATTGAAGCCTTTAGCAGTAGGGTGTTTTCTCCCTGCTGTGTACGTAGAGGTAAGGGAGGATACAGAAGCAGTTAACGTCCCTGCTGACACGTGCAAAGCTGGAACAGTTTTAAGACAAGCTACTAATACAAAACGTTGTGTTTTAAACTTTGTCTTTTCAGCAGTTCTGATAAATTCTGCTATTCCAGGTCTAACCTGTTGACCTTTTTTCCTACTACGCTGCAGTCTCTGAACTTGAATATATTTTAAACCTACCTCTCAGGAAGACAGGTGAAGCCAATGCTGTCATTTCTCTATGCATTTGGAAAACCTCAGGGCTTAAATTTAGGCTTATTTTATTTCCTGTAGAAGTCACAAGAACATCAGTATACATTCCAGACCAATCTTCAATCTAAAGGTCTGTGCACAATAGCGTTACAGTAATATGATAAACAAATCCTTTATTAATGCCATAATGGTCAGAGATAATCAGGAGAGCAATAGGAATATTACCGAATGGTTTGGGTTGGAAGCGACCTTAAAGCCCATACAGTCCCACCCCCCTGCCATGGGCAGGGACACCCTCCACCAGCCCAGGTTGCCCAAAGCCCCATCCAACCTGGCCTTGAATGCTGACAGGGAGGGGCAGCCACAGTGTCTCTGGGCATCCTGTGCCAGGGCCTCACCACCCTCATAATGAAGAATTTTCTCCTAATATCTAGTCTAAACCTACCCTCAATACAGCTTAAGGCCATTACCCCTTGTCCTGTAAACAGCCCCTTTCCAGCTTTCCTGCAGGCCTCTTCAAGTACTAGGTTTCCATGGAGCCTTCTCTTCTCCAGGCTGAACAAGCCCAACTCTCCCAGCCTGTCTTCACAGGGGAGCTGCTCCAGCCCTCTGATTATCTTCATGACTGTCCTCTGGACTTGCTCCAACAGGTCCATGTCTTTATGTTGGGGGTCTCAGGTTGAACACAGTACTACAGATACAGTCTCACAAGAGCCAAATAGAGGGGGAGAATCACCCCTCTTTGACTTGCTGGTTGCACTTTTGATTTATTTGGGTTTCTCCTTCAGTACTCCAAGTAGCCAGTTAAGCTGTCTTTTTCTTGGTGAAGAAGAGCTAGAAGGTTGTTTTTTTCTTCCCCATGGATGTTTCTACTGCCAGCATTTTCAAATGCTGCCTACAGTACTAAGATGATCTGCAACTTGCTGCTACTAGATGTTCACATTGTCTGAAGTTGCTTGAACTGATGTTAACATTTCAAAAAGAAGTTGATGGTCTTGCTCACTCAATATGCATTGCACTTGGAAGTAAATCCTAGTATATTCAGGAAAAGGTGACTTGTCTGGCACATTAGCAGCTTAACATAATAAATATGAAAGATTTGTGATATTACAGCACAGTAATGAAAACAAGTGAGTGCTCAGTTAGGAAGCCATCTGTGCTCAAAGTATATATGCTTTGTATTTGTGTGCTGCTAAACAATGAAATTCCCTAGACAAGGTTTTACATGCAGCAAGCTATAAGGCATTATGATCCTTCTAGTTTGTATATCTACTTTTGCTTATGAAAAACACAAACTATATATTCAAGTTAACTGTTATGCACTTTGTTCAGCCTGGGTGATGCCTACTTTGTAGCCAGAAAAAGAACACAGGTTCCCCCTAGTTTTATTGTTATACTACTAGTTGCTGTTATCTAGCTGTAGCTACTTGAGTAGCTGATGTTAAGGACAGGTAGAGACACTCAAGGAAAACTATTTATTAAAAAAAAAAATCCCAAAATTATAACACTACATTGAATTTCAAATATTATGGTACTTTTCACCACACAGTTTTATATCTGGGTTATTTTTATACTAACACTGACTCTAAAGATGCATCCTGTATTATTCTGGTCCTCCTGACCTTTCTTTAGCCTCTGCATCCAGAAGGGGAATTGTTAGTACACACTTTACATTGATGGTTTTAAAAATTCAAAGTTTCAAGGCTTCTATAACTACAGTGGTAGCTAGAATTTAAATTGCTTAGAGTTTAAAGACAGTTAATCTAGAATAGGCCAGTATTTCATTAGAAATAGGTAAGCAGCTATCACACAGATTACAGAAGATTTCAAATCTTGGCTATGTTACAGTTACATTAAATAGCAACCAAGTTTCCCTGTAACTATCAGCTATAGGTATATAAAGGACAGTATAAGATACTTACTTCCTTATACTGGAGGAGTAACCTGTTAACCCTGGAGGTGGGGTTTTTAAAGGAAAAGCTGGGAAGCTGTGCCCAGCCACAGCAAATAAATGCTCTCCAAAGGCACCTGATTTCCTGTATAAGGGGCACATGGCTGTGGGGGTGGGAAGGGCTGTAATTGTCTTGGTGCACACCTGAGCTGTATAATTGTGGGTGTGGGGTAAATAGCCTCCTTTCTTCCTGCAGGAAGGAGTCCTTGTTTTAAGCTTGTAACAGTTTTGTGTTACTGCATGAAGCTTTTTTTCTAGGGGAGACACTGGGGTTGAAGTTGGTGCAGAGTTAAAGCCTGTAAGATTGTTATACTTGTTGTGTTTAAAGTGTTGTAAGTATTTTTGATGCCTTTCTACTCTGATATGTGTATGTGCAGCTGAAGTGTTCTAAGAGGTCATTTCTATAAGTGGAGTAAAGCTAGGGAAATTATTTTTCTATATAATCAGAGAGCTATTCAAATGACCTATTTTCTAGTAGCTAACTGTGATACAAGAGGCACTTTGCACGTATGTAGCACTTCAGAAGTCATTCAAAGTAAAAGGGAAATATATTGTTTGAGAATTGCTTATAACAAAGCTATTATATATAAGCAACACTTAAATCATCTTAATATTCAATGGGAAAGGAACACAAAAGGTATTTGCTAGAGTTTTATCTCTTACTATCCAAATAAATTCCGATTGGGAGGGTGTAATGAGGTAGCTGTTCCCACAGTCTACACTATAAGCTTAAGTTCCAAGAACTTTAATTTAGCATAACTGTTTTCTTTCCACCATTTTAATTAGCTGTCTGATAGCAGTGAAGTCTGTTTTATATACATATCAATTCAGTAAACACAGAAATCTGTGGTGTTACATTTTTATATAAAATATGAAAGAAAGCTTTGAGTTAATGCATCTGTAACTCTTCTCTCTGTGTTGCAGAACGTATGTTGCTCTTTTTTAATTAAACAAAACATAATATGCAAAAGAACATAGTCTATCAGATGGTACCAAAATAACATACTACCAAAAATATTCACTGTAACTGGGGACCTTGAGGCCATAGGAGGAGACAACTGCTGAAAAGGGAATATAGTAAGTTTGAAGCAGAAGAGAGAAATGTTGGCCTCTTCCCATATGCCTGCATTTCAAACTAGAGTTCAATCAGATATTTTTTATGCACAGTAATACAGCTAGGGGTTTTAATTAATTTTAAAATGAATTAATTCATTAATGTATCTAATGGAATAATTTGCTTTATGCAAATCCTGCACTGTTAAAGTAGTAGCAAGCTCTGTTTCACTGTGGAGTTCCTGTGGAATTCTGCCAGCCTGTTAAGCTTTGTTTGGCTACCAGCATGGCTCTTCAGGAGCTGAGCACTGAAGTCCCATCCCCATGCACCTTTCTCTTTGCCTGCCTTATTGAGGTTGATTCTTGAATGCCAGAGAGCCTGGGGGCTCTGGTTTGCAGAGCCCACCTCGTTGCTTCGTTAAAATATTATAGCTTTATATTAATCCATCTATCTTTTGCCACATGCTACTACTGACCAACTTCATTTTCTTGATTAAAGCAACCTAATGTATTTGTGTACAGAGGGCAAAAGGCTAAGAGAATTTTCTTCCTGTTGGTACCACAAGAGATTCAGTAGTTGTGTCTGAGGTGCAAGACCATTTGGTTGGTTCAGGTTTGTTGGAACAGTCCTGGCCTCATTCCAGAGAAACAACTACAGGTTCTCATTTATTTATTTTTAATACCACCCCACCCCAAAAATGCTGTGGGTTTTCTGAGGACTACTTGTTATCTTTGTCGTATGGCTACATCCCATCACAGGTAGAGAAGTTAAATTACACAATGAATTGGATGTAGGAACAAAATCAAGGACAGATGTTTGGGTAGTTTCCATATCTGGCTTTTCTTTGCCTAGCTGAGGTTTTCTTGGACTGGAGTTCTGTAATTAAATATGCCAGTGACTGGCACCAAAGAGTGTGTAAACCTGATATTGGGTGTTCATAGTATTAGATCATTTTTTTCCATAAATAGGCTGTGTCCTTTTGTTTTTAAAGTAGCAAGTATTCTGTGTATTTAAACACTCAGGCATTAAGTCATTTGGTAAAGGCAGTGGTACCCTGGTCTGCTGAACTTCTGTGGGTCCCCCTGAATTATTTCCATGCTCAGTCTTCCCCATCCTCCATGTTAGGTGTTCGTTTATGATGTCTGTGGCTTAGCCTGTAATTCAGCCATTAAATGCTGACTGCATTTTATATACTGTCTTATCTTTTACTGCCAAAAGGGCTTCTGCACTACAGCAAAGATTAAAAAGCGTTACATATGAAAGTTTTTTAAAAATGAAACCTTTTTTCCCCTTTGTGATTCTCTATGTTGTTATGAACCCAACTTCTTTGTCTAATCTCTAGTTGGATTTTTTCCCCCCCTTAAATGTTCTTCTTTCTGTTCTGGTTCAGTTACAGTGTCTTTGAAATGTAAACCTTTCATTTTAAAGGATTAAGATGTGTGATTAAACTCCATTCTCTGGAGTTTTATTTTCTATATATACAATTAGTTTGTCTATTAAACTACTTGTATTTTTAGATTGAAGCAGGTGAGAAATATCTAGCTGCTTTTAACGTTCTCACTTCAAATGCAAAACATCAGGCTTGAAATATGTTTCAAGGCTAAACTTTTGTTCTTAGTCCTTGACAAAATTATACATGATTTGTAGTTGTTGAAAACTTTCTGATACATACTATACCATGATTGGAAAAGTGCAAGGTACTAGATAATGTACAAAGATTTTCAATAAATCACATAAATTGTATTAGCAGAGTATTTTATCATCAATCAGTTGTTTGCTAAGAGTCTGTCTGTATGGAGTGAGAAGTAGGGTAGATAATAAATAGCAGTATCTTCCTTCAAGTAATTCTGAGTCTGGAATGGGAGAAATATCAATAGTTAATATAATACTACGGTATTAGGCACACTGCAAACAGGCACAATAATAGTCAAACAAGAGGTTCCTTTATTTATCCAAACTAACACTTATTTTCTGACATTAATTGAATTGAAAATCGCCTTGATTATCTCTAAATCCTCTGTTAGCCAAACATGCTCAATATCCTATATTGCACTTGGATGATGGAAGTTTGACTTTACACTGTTTTTAACGAGGTATAAGATTTAACTCATTCGCCTATAGCTCACGTCGTAGGATGGATCAAAGGAAACCAAACTGATGAATTATAATTAAAATCACATTTATTTCTCTTCAGGATTTCCCAGCATGTTGATGAAAGCACTTTTATAAGTAGTTGTATGCATCGACACAACGTGCTGTAGATAACCCTTCCTTTGAAGGCAAACCTTTAAACTGGTGTCATAAACAAACAGCATCATGGTAAACTGGACGTGTTTTTAATGTTCCTTTTTTCCCCCCAGTTTAATCATATTTCTTTACAATAATCTCCACAGGATGGCTTGATAGTAGAAAACATGCATGATCTTCCTTACACAGTGTGTCCTGGGCCTGAAATAACTGCAGCAATGACAGTCATTAGCGCTGCAGTGAGACAAACCTGCCCCCGACTTGCGCTGGGCACCCAGATCCTGTGTGCTGCAAACCAGGAGGCGATGGCAGTTGCTCTTGCTGCAGGTAACAGAAATGACTCATCAGTTACTCCTGTTGTTTGCTATGGCATTTACTCTCCGCAAATTGTGCATTGTACTAACATAGATACCATGAAAAATGAGACATGAAAAGCTCACTGTACCCTGAAAATGCAGAAATTAGATTTTGAGGAAGATGCCTGCTTGATTATAATAGATGATACTTGCTCACTGCTTCACTTGGAGGCAGCTGAGAATCCCAAGGCCACTGCTGCAGCTTTCTAGGAGAAACCTGTCTACATGTAATGATTAGTTTAAATCTACTCATGTCTAAAAGCCACCTTTGGTGTAACTCTATTTACTTTAGTTAAATTATATTTGAGGATCAATTTAACCCACTGTGGTTAAGCATCCTGTTTCAGCATCTAATTATGTGTGGTTGCTACTACTGTTATCCATTAAAACTAAGTTTTCGTTGTCTTTTTAATGAATGGACAGAATGAAGCTTTTTATCTAGTAACAAAAAAAATGAGTGTACAGCTAGCCAAACTACTTAAAATTAAATTGCATTTGGGGGAATTAAATATAAATTAATCTTTATTGCATGAACCCTAGGCTTGCTAACCTTTCTGCTCCTACTGCTTGCTGAAGCACTTGTAGTTTTTCGTATGTAGCAGTCCCCCTGATTTAAAGATGGAGGCTGGTTTAATATGGAAGGCTTGTACTTCCTGAATGCTTCATAAATTGAGGGCTAATGCCTGGTTTTGCCCAAGCTGCATGTGTGATTACAGTAAGCATGCACAGCTTTTGAATGTACAAATTTTATAAGCAAGTAGAATTTTGTAAGGATGCAGAACGAAAAGATGTTGGTGTTAATGGAAGGCTGTACTTTGTTTAAAATAACATAGGTTAATTTACCTGCAGTGGCGGTTTTAATTATGTTCTAAAAGACTGCACCCTTTTTTTGTGGGGAATTCTTGTGAGTAGATGTGTTTTGAACTCAACCAGGAGTGCTTTACAATCAGAAGTTGCCATTTTGAAGGTATCCAGCGACTTCACAAACTGACAAAACCTCATTGTTATTGCTGCAGTAGACTAAAGCTGCTAACAGAATCCAGTTTCAGCTTTTAGGGACTGTATGCAGGTAGGATACTTGGGGTACACAGACATTAGCAAAAATATTTACACATCTGATTTTTAAAAGCAATAGTCAGACTGCTAGTGAGTTATGCATCCTTTTAGGAGCAAAATTGATCACTAAATAAGGGATATAGTGTGGGAACAATGTATTTCTCTTACCTCTCAGCAATTATTAATGAGGGAGAAAATTCCTGGAGGGCTGGGGTTTTGCTCAGCTCTACCACTGTTCTGCACTATTTGCTCTGTAACTGGAGAACACCAGCTAGGAAGGGTCTGTGTTTAATGCATTTCATTGCACTTCTCTGAAAATGATTGTCTTGAGTTCACTGAACAGGAAAGCAAAAAGAAAATAAAATCACTTTAAGCAAAAGCATAGTGAAGTGAGTGCTACTCACTCTGTAGGTTGCAAATCTTTTGAGTAGTTTTTCTGTAGCAACTTAATACTGACTTTAATGTCAATACAATTTTAATAGGTGGCTATTAATAAAGCAAGCCCTGTATGCTTTTGCCACAAAACATACTTGCTGAAGGTGTTTTAGCTAAAAAACCATATGTAGCATCTGCTACTGTGTAGTCATTTCATTTTCTCTGTGGAAACTACTATCTCTGGTAGAAATAACTGTTCTGAAGAGCACTGCACAGGGACAGTGTAAGTGGTCTCTATGTGAAGGTAATGATTTTATTTTGTAAAGGGGGAAAAAAAGTCAGTGGGTTTACAGTGTGACTAGGAGTTCAACATCAGCAACATCTGATTATACTAATAAACATGTTGTAGGTAGCCAAATAGTAACACATTAAATTTCTGAATGTTCCAAGCACGTTGACAAGGTATTGGATAAATCTGGAAATAATAAGCGGAGGCATCTGAGAAGGTTGAGTACTTTTAAAGTGGCTTTTTTTGGTTCTTTAGGAAACATTTATTTATTCAGTTAGGCACCTAAAGGAAGGAATGCTAGCACAAATGTGTTCATGCTGGGTGCTTCAGCAAAGGTATGGGGCAGTGGTAGGAAAATAGTGGGGGATCTTTAGGAAAAAGGGAACCACTGTGTCTCTGTGCTTCTGACAGATGCAAGCAGTCCCTCATGTTAAGAGAAAAGAACTATTGAGCAAAAACTTTTGTTGCCAACATTCTCCCAGCTCCAAGAGGTTACTGCAGACTGTTACACCAGTGTGGGATGCTCTTGGTTCAGCACACCCACCGGTCCCACCACAGGGGGCTGAAGGAGGGGGTTGCCCAGGGACAGCCATCCTGCCACAGGCCTGTGTTCTCCCTCTGTCTGCCCCACAAACCCGCATTGCCATGCCTGACCTTTTGCTTTCGCTTCTGACTTGAGAGGTGATGCTGCGAGCTGCCAGCTCTCCCTCTGCGCTGGATCGCCTCTTCATGTGGCAGTGTCAGCCTGCTCAAAAACTAGTGTCATTGTGTACACAAATAGCAAGATAGATTCATGTCACACCTTTCTTGGAATCCAAGTCCTCTGCTTAACTTTTATACTCCTCTAATGTAGGCATTTCAACTTAAAATAAATCCAGTGTGTCCCAAAGGAAGCGTAGCCCACAGAACAGGCAGTACAGGATAGCACAGCTTTGTATTTAGGCTTTTGACTGGAAACCATCTTAATCTCAAATACTTATTCTCAGAAAAACTACCCTTCTTAATAGTGCATCTTAATGACATCCTCCAAAGACTGTCTTATCTTCCTTTTTTCCTAAAATGCTCTTTGTGGAGAAGGAAGTCAGGATTTGTTTGCTCGGGTTGCTTTTCAATTGGTTCATTATTAACAGGTGTACCATGTGGTTTTTAGAGGTGTATAATTTCCTGTTTGTAGTTTCTGGTTTAATTAACTACATCTGCTTGAGGTTGAGTCAGAGTGATGTATATAAGCAGCTTCTATGTGCATTTGTAGAGGAGATCAAAATACAAATGTTCCCTTATTTATTTTTTTGTTCAGCCAATATTGCTGGTTATAATGCCTCAGTGCTTGGGAATGTCCACAGTATGTTCGTTAAAGTCTGGGTTGGGTTTGGGCAGAGTGTTTGGTTTTCCTTATTTATCAGTGTGTCTTGTTTCCTGAAGTTCACCATGGTGTTAATTTCATGTACTCATGTTTGTTGTTGATCTACTTCCAAATTACATGACTTTTCTTTTATTGAAAGCTTGCTAACTGTGAAGCACTGTTCCTGTCAGAAGGGACTGTTGTGTCTAAAGGAATTGCCCAAAAGCTCTCAGCTGCTGTTTATGTTTTTCCTTCTGTTTGTGGGATGTTTTGCTTGGCTCTGAACTATCAGAGTAGGTCTTTGCAGAGGAGGTGCAGAGCCTTTATAATAGAGGACATGTATGGTGATAATCTGTTTATTATTTTGCACTTCTGCAGCTCTCTGTTGCCAACAGGTAGCAGGGATTGAGAAGAAATAAACAAATGGCCCATCATTAACCTAACAGACCACGTTAATGGTAAAGAAGGCTTTTAAGAAATACTGTCATTGTGCTGCAATATTGGCCTGGCTTCATCGGGTGGAAAACCCAAGCACAAGGGCCAGGGCAAGTTATGCTCTTGTGTTCTGGCCAGACCTTCAGTCTGTGTGCCTGGGAGCAAGGACTGCAGGCTCTACTGTAGAGTGTAGCCTCCCTATATCTGTGTGAGCCTCTGTTACACTCATCATGAATTTTTAAGTTTATCTTATCTCATAAATTTAGAATAGAACAGTTCAGCTGGAATGGACTTAAACTAATCGTCTAGTCCGACTGTATCTCCACCTGACTGTGAAACTGCCCTTTTTCCCTTTTAGGATCATGTTACTGAAATCCCATTTATGAATTAAGTCCTCATCAATGATAATGGCACAGTTGGTAGCTGATTACGTGGGGCTTCATATCAGAAGGTATCCTCAGTACCCAGACATCTCCATGCCTTTTATAAGTACAGCTTTGCTGGCTGAGGCAATTCCTTTCCCTCACCCGCCAGCAGAGATATCCTCCGCAGGGATTCACTTGCTGTAGCCTGTGATAGTGTTTAAGGTGGGATAGAATTGTACGCTGCTTTTTTGGGTGTTCTTTTTAACTGCCACCATACTAATGCTGAGGTGGGGAGGCAGCTAAGCTGGGAATGACAGTGTGGGGGGTGTGTGTGCCTTGGGAGCGTCTGCGGTGAGTGCTGGGGCTGCTGCGAGCTCTGCAGGAGACACATCACCCAGGCTTCCAATTCATGCTGAGTGTGGAAGGAGCTGCTGCAAGACAATGTCCTGAGTGGTAAAGGGTCTTCACAGCATGGACACTGTGTGCCTCTAGTGTCAATAGCAGGCAAAGGCGATGCTCCTGGTGAGTTTTCATTATCAGTGCAAAAATCAGTCTTTTTGGATTAGGAAGGCAAGAAGGGCTGGGAGCTGGGACTTACTGTGCATATAAAACAAGATGTCACCAGCAAAATTACCTGCCACATTCTTATCTTTGTGTAGAGGCAAATGTTTGCTTGAAGTCCAAAATTCAGCAGCAACCAGGAGTTGCTGTCTTGCAGGGGCCAGATTCTGTCTCTGTGAAAGCAGTAAAGCCAAGCTCCTCTTGACTTTAACTAAAGGAAGGAACGTACTTGAGAGAGGGCTTATCAATGGCTGCACCCAATTCACAGCTTTGGGGTGCTGAAATGCAGTGATACGTGTATCTGCAGCGTTCAAGATGGACAAAGTATTATTACAAAGTATTATTTCCTCCACCTCAGTCTTGCAATGTTCTCTCACCCAGCAAAAGAAGTGTTTGTACATCATTTTGTCTTTTAATCATAAATTATAGTGGGAAGGAAACTTAAAAGAAAATAAAGCTTTTCTCTGCAGTTGATAGACCTTCACAGCTGTTTAGGTAAGGGTGTTTAAGTAGAAGTAAAGTAAGTCTAGTAACACTAGCTTGTGAAAGAGAGAAGCTCTAGCTCCTTGAGCAGCGGCTGGTTACTTGATTCTACGTTCTTAACACAGTGGTGAGGTTCTGTTTACTGGCCTTCACTGAAAATTTCCTGTTCTTGTTTCCCAGTGAGATTACCAATTTTTTTTGTTCCCATATAAGTCAAAAATGGAACTGCCCATTAACTGTCCAGTGGCTATTACTTTTCAAGTTACCAAATGTGAAAGTAAGCAACAGTATCACTCTCACAAATTTATGAGTGTAAAAGTGAACTCATTAGCAGAATCTGATTATGGCTTCATAAAACAGAAGGGTAATGATTTGGTGCCCTCACCTCTTACACTTGGTTAAAGTTTGTATCTCCATAGCCCCCCAAAACCCAGAGAGAGAGAGAGTGCAGCCTTGTTAAACTAATTACAATCCTAATGCTTAGCAGAAAGTTTTAGATTACCTGGTTAAAGACACACAAAGCAAGCATCAACAATATGCAACCAGTGACTCCAATAAATGAAATTACTTGATGAATTGCCCCTGTCCTGAGTTAGACATTATGATTGTTATGGAAATGTAATGTATCTCTAGATTTGTTAACAACCTTAAGATTAGAGAATTAACTTTTCTGATTTAACTCTGCACTGTTCTCTAAGTTTGGGTGATGTAAATAGAACTTCAGTATTTCGACAGATATTTCAAGGCTGCGTAAGGGCTCCCTGAGGGTAGATGAACGGTCTGTGCAAAGTCATTGCTGTTCATAATCTTCCTGTAAAGTGTCCATGCCACAAAACCTTCCTGGTGCAAAAAATGAATGAATATGGTGGAAATCATGTTGCTAAGACATGGGAGAATTGATGGTCAGAGTAAGTTTGGAGTAGAGCAGGAAACGTGTTGCACTGCCCAACCCCTATCTTTATACCTTTAGTGCAGCTCCAGAAGTAATAGTTGATGTGGTACTCTGTAGAAAACACAAGCTCCGTTCAGCTGGAGAGTCCAACAGGCTGTATATAATGTCACAGGCTGTGTTTTCTTGCCTGATTTCTTAAAGAAAGAGGACTTAAAGTTATTCCTCTCTCTCCATGTCCTTGACGTTTTTTGACATGGTGGCCAACTTCAGGCATATTTAACAGGGGAAAAGCTGTTGGGAAAAGTAATATAGTGAAAAAGTATCTGGAAAGAGGGGCATGACCCAGCTTCATAATCCTTTTTGAAGAGAGGACACATTGTTAGGGCAAAGGAGCTGTGTTTTGACCTACCTGCTCCTGTGTTGGCACGCTCCCACGTTATGGCAAGAGGCAGGGCAGGGTATGCAGCTCTCTGTTCTGAGCTGCACAGGAACAGATTGATTGGGCTTGAGAGAGAAGGCTTGTGGGTTCCACAGGAGAGAAGGAAGCTGGAAGCAGTAAGATGGAAAGAAGTCTCAGAGAATATAGGTGAAAATAATGTGAAATTTAAATGTCTGAGGGTTGGTTAGTCCAAGAGTGTGTAGAACAACTTGTGCTGGGATCAAATAAGAGGGGCAGTAAGGTGGGAGTTTGTTTGGGTTTCGTATTTTTGGGTTTCAGTCTTCAGTTTTAGCTAAGATATTGCTAATTTTTAAATATTTTTTTCCAGGTCTCGATTTTATCCGGGCTGAAGGGTTTGTGTTTGCTCATGTTGCTGATGAAGGGATTATTAATGCCTGTGCAGGTAGCCTGCTACGCTACAGAAAACAAGTTGGAGCAGAGAACATCCAGATTTTTGCTGATATTAAAAAGAAACATAGGTAAATACAAGCAACATTTTATGTTATTATGGAATGTTATAATGATCTTATATTTTTCACAATTTTCTGATGAATTTTTTTAATACCTGTTTAGTGTCAGGAAAGTTAATGATATAGGGAGAACTTTATTGTTCAGGGAAGGTCTTGCTGTGATGCTTTTTAATTTAAAAATAAATTTGCACCTGTAAGCTGCAGGTTGCTGCATCTGTGAAGTTTTCAGTTGTTTAACCTTCAGGATTTATAAATGCAAGCTGTAAAAAATTTTGCATCTGGTATTAGGTGAGATTGTATACTTCTCTATATGCCTGTTATGTTTAAAGAAACTTTGTTTCTGGAGGCTAGGCATCCAGTGTTATTTTTAGTTATGCAAGCAGTTGCCATATAGAAACAGCCAAATCATAATATTTTGGCATTTTAAAGCTATTCTCTTTTTTCTCCTTCCTGCCAATAATACTGGTTTCTTCTACTTAAATCAGTGCTGTCTATGTACAGATTATGTTCTATGATTATCAAACAGAAAGAACTTGTGACAGATGAATCCAGTTCCTTTTCTGCTGATACTTTATCATAACTGTCACATGGTACTTTCAGCTATTTAGATGTCACTCTTTGTTTTGTTTTTTTTTTTCTTCCCCAGAAGAACTGCTCAAGTGTTATGTATTATACATGCTAAATAACCTAATTAAAATGTTTGTGTGTAGTATGTGGGTAATCATGAGAATAACCAAGTCTGGAAGATCTTAAATACCTAATAAACAGGTAATAAATTTTAAAATGGAAAGGAAACAATGTAGCGTGGTCAAATTAAGCTTTTAAAGCTTTTCAGAGTGGTTTCTTTCTAAGGATTTCTTTAGGTATATATGTTAATAAAAATACCTTTCACTGGACTTTTTTGTAAAAGGAAAAAAGATTGTATTGTAATTTGGTTTTTCCCCTTTGTCAGAACAATTGATGGATTGGTATTTGGATTATAATTCTTGATGCTTTTTAAGAAAGGAAAAGAGGGTTTTGTTTCAGGTGGATTCATAAACTGAGAAGGTGAAGGTAAAGGGCTTGCTGGTTGAGATTTTTATAATGTAGAAAAATATGCCTGCTACTGAGAGCTGCTAGCCCCTTGGTCATTAAATGGGGGGAAACTGGGTTTGCAGTTTACATGCGACGTTATGGCTGCCTTCCACGTGCTAACGTTAGGGTGCCTGCTACCCTTAAGCCCCATGTCATCCTTATTGTACATATTAGGTACTCAGGCCCACCCTTCTCCAGAAAGGAAGTTCATGTGCTTCCTTTTGCATCCATCACCATGATTTGAATGCACTGCACACACGTGCTGCCTCTGGGCATGGCCAGAGCACAGACTCCAAGAGTGATGTCCATCTAGGAAAGAGGCTGGCTCCATCACCACTCATCAGTGCAACACGTTGGCCATAGCCATCGTTTTCTCCTTAAATGGAAATAGAGGAACAACAAAATCAGGTGTTGAGCCAGCAATGGCTGGAATACTTTCAAAGTTTAGAACAGTTTAAATTAAAAGCTGCTATTGCTACAGGTTTCAGACAAAGTGCATCACCCATATATCAAAGACTGCAGTTGAAAAGCTAGGTTGCAGGTAATTGCTGTTTGTAACTGCTATGTAAGATGATTCCTGTGATTATATCATGGGTAATAACTATACTTTCTGTTAGTTGGACTTTGTGAAATGAAGTGAAGGGTGTTAATTCTGTTCTAGGCAACAGAATCTGATTTATGAATGACTGCACATCCACAACTCCCACTTGAAGTCAGAGAGCTGTGTGTGCTCAACACTTCTGAAATACAGGTGCTCGACATGTAAGCAGCTGCCTCAATTGACACTTGGTAGTTCACACTCAGCAATCACTCTTTAGAGACAGGAGACTGAGAGCAATGGATGGATCAATTATGGTTCCCTGATGGAAAAGGTTGGGTTTTTTCCTCCTGTTTACATTGCAGTTTTCCTTCCCGATTTAAAATGAGACCCTTGCCCTCTCTCACAAAGCATGCCTTTGGCTGTGCTGACAGCGGGGAAGATGGAGAAATGCAGTCTAAACATTCAACAAGATGGATAACAAATGTGTGTGCCGACAGTAACCGCTGTTACCATCCTGCTGTTGACAGTGCGCACGCCCTGACGGCTGATGTTGGAGTGGCTGAGACCGCGCTGGCTGCCCAGCTCTTCCTGGCGGATGGGGTTGTACTGACTGGCACGGCTACCGGGCTGCCCGCAGACCCCCGGGAGCTGAAAGGTGAGCGCTGGCATGAGAAGGTCGGACCACGGGCAGTGAATCAGCTTCTGGATTAACGTAGAAAGAAATCTATATATCTGTTATTCCTTAAGGGGGAAAAAAAATGGGGAAGGAAAGAAACTCTCACTGTATGGTTTGATTTGATACAGCAGAGCTAATGTGATTGAGGTGCTCTTCACATTCACTGTTGTATGTTTCTAAAGAAGCGCTTGGCAGGACAAAAATGAAAACTATTTCAAGCTTCTGTAATGCTGAGTGATGCTGAGGCTTAAATGGATAAAAAAAAAAGGCATGTAAAACTTTAAAAAATAACCCCAAACCAAAACCCCCCAAAAAACTAACCCAACTGTTGCATTTCTAAAAACTCTTAACATAAGAAAAAGGTACTTTATAGGTAGTTTTCTCATAAGGCTATAAATCTTTCCATTGAAGGAGTTGACCATTTTTATTTTCCACAATGAAAATGGAAGTCCTGCAAGAAAAGAGAAATTTTGATAAGGCAGTGTTACAAACACTAACACCAGGAAAAGGATTGCTTAGATTTGCAGAAAGAATACAGGTTCATTTTAGTTAGATATTACCAAAAAAAATAGGTTTTAAATGGTGTGGACTTTTTATTGGGAGAGAGTTGATCAACCTATGAGTTCTGACTTTTCCAAAAAGTTTTATATGATTCTTCAGATTTTTATATTCACGTAAGCTTGGGCTGTCTTCGTGGAAGTGGACTGCGCTCATGCTAGAATTCAAGTTCTATTTTTCATCACTAATTTCAATTTAATATTAAAGGCTTGAATTTGAGAGTCTTGCTACATAAAACAGAATGTGTATTTGTTTGGTTTTACTTTTGCTGACATTCTTTAACTTACCCTATTTTGAAGTTCCAGTGCAGGGTGTATTGTATCCTACTTATGTTATGAAATCAGTGACCGAAGAATGTACTTGCCATAGATACCTGGACTTTAAACATTGTTTGAAATAACATGAAATCATTGAGTGTTTTCAGGGTTTAATGCTTAATAGCATTTAGAAAGGATGTTGAACTTGTCAAAATGGGTTTAGATTTCATGCATATTAAACTTTTTGCCAAATAATAGGTTATAAAATGACTGTGCTTCAATCACAAATGTTAAAAAGAAAATGATGGTTTGGTATGAACACTGAGTTCTGAAATTAATTGCCTCTTTTGGTACAGTCAACTGGAAATGATACATGGAACAGGTGACCCTGAAAACAAGGATTTGATAAGTCTTAAGGCAAAATCCTAGGTTAAGTTTTTGCTTTCATGTGGGCACATGCAACTTCCATTGATTTCTTGCGTCAGAGCAAAACCTGACCCCCAGGCCCATAGGATTTTTTGTCTCTGGTTGGAGTCCTGTGATAGCACAGTAACTTCTGCTTTTCTTTCATGTGAACAAACATGTCAGTGTGTCTTGTTCTCTTTCTGGGTCCAAAGAACAAAATGAATCAGAGTTGGCAGCTGTAATGAAGGACACACATTAATTTTGTGTTTGGATTTGTGCTATGAAAGCAAGAGCCTGCAGATCGTGGGTTTACTTTACTTAGGTCACAGCATTTCAGATGTTAACAGGCCCTCTCATGAAGAAGACGCTGGCTTAAAACAGTTAAGAACTTAAACATCAATATTCCAGGGTATAAGAAAATGACAAATTAGGCACATGTATGTCAGCAGATGCTTAAAAGGAATCAGATCTACAGTCTACAAAGTTGGTGTTGATGTGAGTGAAATTTTGCATTTCACGAATTTATGCAGCTCTGGAAGTGCTGTGTTAGGATGATACACACAATTGGGCACCTTTCATCACACTGTGAGGCATCTCTTGAAAGCAGAACCAAGAGACAGATGAGATTTTTGTCATGTCTTTTTTTCAGCTTTGTTGTGCAGTAATACAGAAGTGGTTTTGCCTTTGTGTCTGTTGAGCTGACTGATTTGTGATGGGGTGTGGGGAATGAGCGCTTCGCTGTCAAGCCAGAGAGCTGTGTTCAGTGGGGTTTGTTTGTAGCTCGTGTCTCTGCCTTCTCATAGGCAGCATCACTCCTCACAGTGGCTGGCAGACTCTGCTCCAGGGCTCCCTGGCCATACCAGGGCACTGCTGGTTAGGGACTACAAGGCCTGAAAATCAGACTTGAGGTTGTTAAGGAGCAGGAATTCTAGCCAAGCACTTTGAATTATAATTAACTTGTTCAATAAACCTTATTTTCATTTAGGAGGTTACAGAAGTTAGCTCCAGTTTGCTATGCTGTGCAATGTTCTGTCGTTGGAGAGTGAATCTATTGGGCTTTCTCTTTCTGCTGATGTACCTGCTTCGCAGGCAGTCCGGACTGTAAGTGACCAAAGCTTTCTCATGACTGCCTAGTTATCTCTGTGGACAAAGTGAATGGCCTCAGCTGAGTGATCAGAGGAACAGGGGGTACATCACTAAACCCAACAGCTAGTTTTGACTGTCACCTCCTTATTTATTGTTCATAACAGTGGCATCAAGACCAATTCACCCTCCTACCTTTCAATGGTACACTTAGGTCAAAACAGAGGCTGCTGCCTTTGGTACCCTCGTAAAAAGGAGATGTGTCTCTGATCTGTACTTCTTGTAAGCTCTAGGTTTAATGACAGAGAAAGGCCTTTGAATTAAACTAAAACGTGCTACAGTGGAGCGTTACCATAAACAGTGTTGTGTATGGTGCAGTGGTTACTGTGTATGACAAAGCTGTTAAGAAGAGTAGCCGAGCAAGTTACTGGCACAGTGGTGCTTATTTTTATGCTGCTCTTCTCCATTGTTTTCAAGCTAGGAGCATTTGGCCTTTATTTCATGTAACTTGTGCATACCATAGTTCAGATGCTTTCATTGTGCTTTGCAACCAAGCACCATTTCATCTGATTTTATTAGACATGTCTGCAGATGCGCTGTCACAAGAAAGAGCACAGTGCCCTCTAGTTACAGTTTGTTGGAATAGACAAATGTGCAAGTTGTGTAAACTTTTAAGATCTTGTTGCTGTAACGTCGCAAAATTGTTTCTTTTTTCTCAAAATAAAATCAGAAGCCAAGAAAGCTGAGAGGTTTTTTTTAAGCAAGACTCTGCTTAGAGGCATCTTGTCAGTGACTGAACATTACCATGCAAAAGCACATCTCTGCGCAGTTGCTTTAGTTTCTCTCACAAGTTGCAATTTGTAGTAACACAGCTAATAGACAAATGACTTGTACTAATCAACTTTAAACCTTGATGTGCTTGGAAATGACTTAAAAGTAGCATCTGCAGCATACCTAATTAGGTAACCCAGTCTCATTGCAGACCCAGCACTCCCACGGCCATTCTTCTCACTGTCAATGTGAATAAATCTCCAGCATGGGAAGTGTATGTGGACTCAGTGTGTCATGTATGAATCGCAGCAGGAGTTGGATACCTGGTTACTTCAGAAAGCTTTGGGGTGGTTTTTATAGCTTCATATCAGCCTCTGGTTTCACTGATTTTTTTGCTCTTTGCCTACTAGGGCTAAGCTATTGTCTTACACCCGTGTGATCATGCTCTGTTTAATTATTTGGCTCTTCATTTTTTCCTGCTGATGTGAAATAATTATAAAACAACTACCTGCTAATGTGCCTTATGCACTTGCTGTAAAAACAAATATTGACTTGGAACGTGGCTCCTCTGGGAATACAGTAAAGTGCTGTTGCACAAATCTGCGGTCAGTTGTAGCACCTTAATTATGCATTGGTGTCTATGTAAAGCAGATACGATATTTCTAAGAGCACATAGATACTGTATAAATAAAAATCTGAGTTTTCTAGAACAGGATTTCAGTAATAATGCTATAAATAACTAAACGTGAATTTGTGGCTGTAAGCAGGACAACTGTAAGAATATAAAGTATGCATGGAAATAGCCATGGCTTGAATCATATGTGCGTGATCCAACTTTGCTTAAGATTTTCAATAAGACTTGTGTAAAATGATTTTATTTTTTATTAAGATGTTTCTTAGAAGGAATTATTGTTCCTAGATGGAAAATTGATAGAGCATGTGACTGAAAAAGAGATTCAAGAGCTTTTTAATTGATCCCCTTTCTTCAGTGAAGTAGGGAGGTGATAAATAATTAGCCTTCCCTGAAGCATAATTAATAAGTTAGGCTTCTGATGAAACTTCATTTAAACAAACGGTGATTTGAAGCAGACTTTTATATGTTACATATGTGCTTTCTCGAATTGCTTTGGGCTTTAGCCTTCTTACTTTAATTGGTGATAAGCTGATGTAACTTATGTGTTTTTAAAGGTCAGAAATAATGCCTCACAACATTTCTCTAAGTACAGAATGAAGCATCTGGTCCTGCGAGTGACTCTTAGGATGAACAGTGTGAGATGGAAGGATGAGAGGGATGTTGAGTAATTCTTGAACTGGGAATTTTTAATTTTCATTTTTCCAGAGCTAGTGCTGACCTGAGTTCTGCAAAAAACACTCTAACAACCTTTCATTTATCAATGGGGAACTTTTCCATGGCCAAAACAGCCACCCTGTTTGGGTTTTATTCTGAAAAGCCTGAGAGCTACTGTGGCTGAGCCGTGCACGTGTCAGCTTCTGCACATTCAGATCAGGCAGCACACGTGTGTTCCAGTGGAGTGATCATCTGAACCATAGTCTGAAACCTGCCCCTGAGCACGGGGGTGAAGTGGGTCTGCAGTGTTTTGAGCCCTGGTTCTGATATGTCTGTTTCTCCTTTTGGAGCCAGGTAAAAGGTCAGGTGGTGAAGTAACACAGTCTATAGAACAGAGTTGGCTCTCTTGTTCTGTTGCTGTTCATAGAAAGAGAAGTCTTTGTTAGTACTATCTTATGCTTTCTGGTAAACTACCTGGAGCAATCACTGTAGTCTGTAAGGCTGCTGCCTGCTTTCCTACCTCCAAGCCCCTGAAATTTACCATGAAGTAGGGAGCATGTTCCTTTTCCATTGCTGATGAATAAGCCCTTCGTGTTTCCTTGCTGGAGATCTGCTGGTTGTCAACATAGCATAAATCCAGCAAGGAGACCTGGCAGAAATACACACCAGTCCAACTACCATTACTGTGATTTAAACTGATGACTGAAGAATTGTAATGAGCCCAGCTCTGCTGAATAGTTCTGCCACTAATGATCTCACCAGACTTGCAAAAAAGGATCTGAGCTGATAAAATGAATGGAAACAAGAATGGTATCTTATTCTTGAAGCTGTATTTTGATTACTTTGTGGAAAGACTGGGGGAGGTAATTATTCATTGCTTAAGGTGAGGGAGGTGGGGAGCACATGGTCACTCCAGTATCAGTAAACCCTTTGTCAAGGCAATGGTCCTGGTTTGCCTGGAATCTACACTGGGTGCTACTGCAACACAGCAGTAGATGAGAACTTCTTTCTGTACGTGTGGTACCTCTCAAGCACAACGGAGCCTCTATGTGTGATGGTAACAGCAAGTAAAAGGGTCTGGTGCTGCTGGGTAAAAGCTGCCTGCATCTCTTCTTACCAGGGAGTGGAATAAAAATGGATTTAGAATATAGTAACATGCAGCACACTCCCTGCTGGCCAATTCTACTTACTCTGGCTTAAACCTTGGTCCTTGAGAATAAACAGGGGAACAGCTGTGGTGCCAAGACCCAACTTTCATGTCTTCCATAGCACTGTGGTGCCAAGACCCAACTTTCATGTCTTCCATAGCACTGAGACCATTCTCTGGTATAGAATCATAGAATACATTGGGTCAGAAGGGACCTTTAAAGGCCATCTAGTCCAAACCCTCATATGTGCCAAGGAATATTCTTACAATACAGCATTTCTTACAATAACAGAATGCAAAATAAAATAAAAGTAAGATTTTTCTTGACAGCTGCTCAGAGCTGAAGGTGTGCTTTTCTAGAGAAGTTTTATCTGTAGTAGAAGAAATACTGTGATCATGAGTTGTTGATACCTTTCTTTAGTGTTCAAAAGCTATACAAATGAGAGTCTTGATAGAATTTCTGAGATGGGACTTAACCTTAAGTTTTCTTTTCTTCTCTTCAGAGGTTAAAGATGCAGTGAAGATTCCTGTGTTGATTGGGTCTGGAGTTACTCTGGAGAATGTGAGGAGTTATTTGGATGCAAACGCTCTAATAATTGGTTCGTATTTCAAGAAACAAAGTTATTGGGCAAATGGTGTTGATCCTGACAGGGTAAAGAAATTTATGGAACACATAAGTAAACTGAGAGAATGAGTTTGTCAGCAAACACTATTTTTTTTGGGGGGGGGTGTAAGTACAGTGTGATGCATTGTACAGAATTAAAGCACAAATGTGTGCTTGAATGGCTAATAACACTAAATGAAAACACCCATCATCTCTGTAACTAGCTGGGAAACATGGTGACACTTCACAATAAACTGGTGCTCTGGTGTTTGCTTCTAGGCAGCACGTTTCTCTGGCACTCAAAGCCATTGCCAATGCAAAACCAACTCTCCAAAGGCTTGTGTAACAAATACATTCTCTTCTATAAGTAAAATGCTTATGGAATTTAAAGAATTTGTGGTAAATATTCATCAGAGGTGAGGTGAGTTTTGTTTTGTCTGTGAGTACAATAGGATGCCCTAAGTTTACAGTGAAGAGTATTGTAAATTGGACAAGTTAATTAGCCTTCCAGTTTCCTATCTGTAAAATGATGATAATAGTGCCTACATCACACGGGGGTTGTAAGACATAATAAATGAATGAATGTACAGCACTTTCATCTCCTCAAATGAAGGGCTCTATTAAAGTTCAAGATCATTATTTTTTCATTAGAATTGTGCATTTATTACAAAAATGTAGTAATTGTATACCATACAAAAACTTAAGATAATTGGGAAATTGATTTACTTAACAATACTTACTAGAGAATAAATGCAAATATTTAATTACATTTTAAGTAGAGTTGGAATTCAGTCCAAATGTTTTTGCAAAACCTGGAAATTTTAATAAAGGTTTCTTGTTATTTTTCAGCACGCTCCTAAAGCTTTGTACCTCTCCAGACTAGTATTAGTGGTGTTAAAAACTGCCAGGTTCCTTCCAACACATAAGGTGTAATTATGATGGGAACCTTTCTACCAGAGCTGACAGGTATACATAGATTTTCATTTTTTCCTGTAGAACACAGAGGAAAAATATGACAGTCTCACTGTACATGTTGTAAGCTAGAACCCTTGAATTTGATCTTTTAGCTCTAAGGAAGTCTAGAATAATCTAAAGAATACCTGTTATGTCATGGCTATATAAAATATGGGCATGTGTTTTCATTCCATGGGACTGGGAGCTGGGCTGGTCTTCTGGTATCTCTCCTTCTTTCCTTGACATCTATGCATCAGGCTTTGGCTGATGCTAAAGTTATATTGTAGATATTAAAGCAAGTATACAAACACACTTTTTTTGTCAGCTGGCAGAGTGCCCATGCTTCTCTGAACAAAAGATACATCCTCCTTCCAAAGAAAAGAAAGATTTTCAAGAAATGTAGTTTCATTAACATAATGGTAATTCCAGAACATCACACATGAGAATTAAGCCTACTTGTGTTTCTTTTTTCTGGACTGGTCTGTCTCCCACATGACTCCCATCAAAAGCAGTGAAACGTCTTTGGTGTGCTGACCTCCTGGAAAAGAGATTATTTAGACCCATTGACAACCTTGGCATCATTCTGCTTTTCTCCTAACTACACTGACAAAGTTTCAATGCAGAGAAGTCCCTTCAGGTGCCTGTTTAGTGCAGCTGACACTAATTTTTCCAAAGTCCACATTTGACTGCCTGTGTAAATCCTCCACATGTTTGGACATCCATCAAACCCAACAGTTCTGTCCCAAATACTTGTCCCCATCATTGCTCTTGAGACAGCAGGACCATTTGTGTGGCCTCATAGGGGTCAGGAAGCTGATTCTTGCTGAAAGCTAACCCAGGCTTGTACCATTCCTTGCATCTGCAGCTCTAACTCCAAGCTGCTGGTATAGGCAGAATTATTTGAGGATTGTGAAGGTGCTTTCCAGATGTCTTCCAGGCACTCAGACACCTGCAGCATATCTGCCAGGTAAAGCACTGATCTGGTTGTCTTTATGTTCTTAGCCCAAGTAGTAAGTGCTGCCTTCACGTTCTCTTTATTGTGAAAAACACCCCATTAAATAAAAGAGCATTAATTTAGGTAGCAGTAATAGCAGTGTGCTAAAATAACTACATATTTTTCACCTTTGTGTGTTTAGGGCTGTTTTCAGGCCCTTCACAAGTTGCCCCTGTTTCCATGCATCATTGCAGAGAAGATGTAATGATGGTTATCCCAACAGAGAGTTTCTAATGCAGTTGCTACCGACTTGGACAGCTGTTTTCAGTGAGCCCACAGGCTAGAAAGGCTGACCATAAGCAATGAGCACTAGCTGGTGGTACAGTGCCATAAGAACAGTAACCATCTCCAAGCAGTGAGCTGACACCTGCAGCTGACACACTGATAAGGACTTTTCAGTGAATGGTAAGTGCAGAATGTAGGAAACAGAAGTCAAGGAAAGCTGATTTTAAAGCCTGGAAATGTGACTAACCACCAACTCTTTATCATTCTTTGTGCCGACAGTATTTGTCTAGCAGCATTAAGCATCTGCTTGCCTGTTTCACACAGATGCTGTAAGTAGAATTTGACCTTTTGTTCAGAAAGTGTTTGAATATTTAATGTAAAAATATTAAGTTATCAGAAAGGCTGTCTCTTTTGGGAAGAGTGTTCAATTTTTATACAGCCCAAGTTGTTAAAGTACTTTGGAGCATGAACAACTTCAGAGCAGAACAAAGCAGGCAGTGCTAATGTGTAGAAACTCCAGAAGTAAATAACAGCTGTTCAAGAAGACTTCTATTAAATATGTATTAATTAATTTGAAGTGCATCACTTAAATATGTGAAGAGATTATCTTGTGTTAATTTACATTAAAACACACAGCACTTGTTAGCCTCATTACAGTATCCTAAGTATATCCTAAGCTATCACCTCATCCTACACTGAGCATTCTGTTGGGTGTTGATTGCTTTCGATTTGCCCTTTTCAAATGTCAGATAGTGGCCTCCCTTTCCTGCAGGATCTCTTCTTCCTCTCAGGTTTTGCATCGTTACTGTACTTATGGGTGTCCATTCTGTGCTGGGCAGAAAGATCTTAAAAACAGATGGGTTGGGCAAGTCCTGTTAGATTTTTTGAAACCTCAGTGTGGTTGTCACTGTTGACTTGTGACCCAGCAGAGAGAATGTGAAGTGTCAGTTTGTGTAGTGAAATGACTTTGTGTGAAGATTCGGTATGATGCTTGGTACAGGGAGATACCTAGTGCCACGTGGGGGGTCTCTTTATTGAAGTTAAAGATAAATAAAAAGCAGTGGTGGTAACAGACTTTGGTCTAAATCAATGTATAAATCTTAATAAACCCTCATTCCATACATAAAGCTTAATTATTTTTATCTGGACCTAATAATAATTTAAAAATGTATTTTGGTGCTGAAAATGTCAGTTTGTAGGATTTGTGGCTGATTTGGGGGGATTTTCTTCCCTGTCATTTAGGCAGCTGATCCAGCCCCTGGGCTGCTCTTCCCTCCCATTATTTTGACTCCACAGGTTATAAATTGGAGTACAGTTTTTCTTTCCTGCTCCTATCCCACCAAACTCCTCCTGCATGAGTCTTTTGAGAGAAATGAATGGGGGTGTTTGCTGTAGTTTCAGGCTGTTTGCAGCCTCTTTAAATAAGACTGTCAGTTCTCACAGTGTAGGTTATGTTTGAGGATCACTGTCACTAGTATACAGGCTCAGGGAGACCTTTTTTCCTGAAGAATGAAAGTTGAAGCTTTGCTGCATAATTATGGCAGTAAGGGGTGATATCTGTTGCAAAATGTAGGCTTGGGAATTCCAGCTCCTTGGATTGAAGAGCAGATTTATATGCCTGTATATTCAAAAACAAACCACGGGAGGTATTTGTGTTACGAAATCTTCACGTACATCCTGCCCCTCTGCCCTAACATGCAGTCAGTGGTTGCTGTGCTGATGACCTCGAAACTGAGTTTGGGAACAGATCTGTCTGTGGCTTTTTTCTTGCAGCATTTATATATGTGACCTAAATGATACATGGTCAGAAAGGGTGGAGAATTGGGCTGAGGTCCTCTCCATGGACTAACCTGCCATGGTGTGTGTTAGAATTGGCCTGATCCTCCCCTCCACTGCAGAAATACCATCAGAACTTAAAATCCTTCAGATAGAGCTGGATTTCTGCAGTAGAGGAGTCAGGGAACAGTGCTCATGAGCTCCTTGCTGCTGAGAGAAACGCTGCTTGTACCAGAGCTTGCAACAAATTGTTTGTGTTGGGCGTTATGGAACTTCTTTCCAATTTTTTCCCAACTCTTAACTGTTGCTCGGTTCTTAGTGACAAGGATTATTTGATCCTTTGAACACTTGTTGTAGGGATCAAAAGCTTACTTCCCTTAGGAAATCTATCCCTTTCTCCCCTGTGCTTTGCTCAGACACAACCATCGCTCCTTCCTGTTGGCCTCTCTACGTCTGCAGCAGAGGAAACGGATGCAGCAGCTGAACTAAAAGTCAGGCTGGGTGGTTTCTAGTGAAATATCAAGAGTACTAGATGCTTTTTCACCCCTATCCTTAAATGCACAGATAATTTAGGGAAAGAAAAGTCTGCACTGCAAATAGGAAAGCCTTTCATGAGGTGAAAGGGTTTCAATTCACAACGCAGTCTGTTTCTTTGCTTACAGCTTGAAGCTTTAGAAGTAGTAAAGGTAAGGAGAACCTAAGATGTTTCTTGTTAAACACTTAAGGATAGGAAAAGATGTGTGAGGGCAATTATCTTGATTAAAAATCTGTTGATTTTATTAATTGGTAGGTTTTTTTCAAGATGTCAAAAAGGGATTTTGCTGATTTGGGCTGAAATGACTACTCTATGTTTAACTTCCCTCTTTCCTGTCACTGTCAGATTTTCATTGTTTCACAAAGTAAATTCAGTACCAGACAGCAAACATTAGTGCTTCATAATTTCTTTTTTCCAGAGCATGTCACTCTCTTTGAAATAAGTGGGATGGAGATGCTGTTTGGTTGTATGGATTGCTGGGCTGTTGGGCGTTTTGGACATTCAAATGCAGCTCCTACTTCTGTCCTACTACCTGAGCAAAGGGAGATGGAATAGCCAGTGTGGGGGCAGGTGCTGATGAATTGGTCAGGATTTAGGACCTTTTAATTACTTAGAGAAAAATATTAAGTCTAAAAGTGTAAGTGTATATTTAAATGTCTAAAATCTGATGTGAAATTAAGTGTTCAGGATAGTAGTTAAACTCAGAATTGTTTGACTTTGTGCCACAATCACTGGATTAGCTGTGCCATGTCATACTGCTATCACAAAACAGAGGATATTGAAATCGTGTTTCATATAACTGTAGGAGGAATCCCAAATTCAACAGTAAACAAGGATGAAAAGGAAAACAGCCCAGTAAGGGCAAGAAGAGATGCTCAAGTTTCCTGCAGTTTCTGCTTCGTTGTTTATTCCAGCTTCCTGCTTTTTCAGTTTGCCTCTAGAGCCTTTCTTGTGCATATACATAGATTATAGTATGCAGAAGACTAAGAATAAGCTGAAGGCAGAAACTGACTTAATGAAGACATTCTTGTGATAGAGAAAAGATTTTGTTGTCCACAGATGTGCAAAGAAAAATAGAAAAGCAGCTGCCCTTAGAAATGGAGTAAAAGTAGAGATGAACGTCACGTCATGATGCTTTAGTCAAAATCTGATGTGTTGAATGGATCTGTACTGTTGTACAGGGATATAACCAAGAGGAGAAACAATAAGCTGCTTCTGGAAAATTACTGCCAGTCTCATGTCTTAGATACTGTCCTGAATAGTGTTGACTTTCTATCAACTTTCAGCTGGAGGATAAGGGTAAAAGGAAACAGCTTTCCACCATTCCAGTATGGATGACAATGATTGGTTTCATGTCAAAAATCTGTTTCCTTAAGGTCAAGCTCTAGAGGTATAGTCATGTGCTGTTGTCTTCCAGAAGAAGATGCTGAAGGGCAGAGCTCCTCCTCTCAGTTTCCATTTCTCCCTGTGGGTAGTTAGTTTGGCTTTTCTGAAAGCTTTTGTGGGCAGAGGCAGCGTGAAGGTGATGGAAGAGATCTGTGGCAAGTGGGGTGGGTTGGTGAGATGAAGTGGAGCTGAGGTACAGCAGTCACAGACTGTTAGGAGTTGGAAGGGACTTCAAAAGACAAAAGTGAATGCTTCCTGGGTCACCTGGCCTGCAGAATTAAAAAAAAAAACCCAAACTAGGGAAATAGTTGGTCAGTAATGCGTTACTAAACTCACAGAGTATCTGCACTACACCCATGAGGTGGTGAGCACTGGAGTTTGGGTGAACTAGAGTGGCTTATTTTACTTCCTACATTATCTGTTTAAAGCATGAGCTGAAGCATTCATGAGCAAATGCAGTTGGTGGTGTTTGGGCTGTGGAAATTACAGTTTGTAATACTTCTCTGATAGTAATTTGAGAGCTTAAAGAATTATAGGACTCATATTTCAATTGGGCACTGAAAACCTTCAACTTTCAGGAAAGAATTTTTTTTTTACACAGCCTTGATCAAATAGCCAAAAATATTATAGGATTCCTCTGAAGCACTAGCCATGGCTGCAGCATCATACCCAGTGAAATAGATCAGTAGTCCAATCTGCTTTGACAACTCCTGTGTAACTAAAAATAGGAGAAATAGAAGAGAAAATTTGTAGGGCTGGTAGTGGCTTGTATTTTTCAATAATTTATCAAGATTGGAGAGCACAGATTTCCTTTGGGAAATATTAGTTCTTAGGTTTACAAAGTGCCTCAGTTGTAAATACCCATAAAAATGACAATTTGGTAGGTCGTATTTATTCTTAAGCAGGTCAAAGGACATTAGCGTATTCCTACTGTATAAATCTGCCAAGAGCAGAATTTCTTTCTGCTCCCAAATCACAAAAGCGCCTCTTGCAGTCAAGGAGAAAACGTCGCATTAGTGCCAATCAAGGACAACAAGCAGGCAGATCGATCTCTGCCCAGGAACTTCTGCCCTGCTCGCGAAGTTTTCATCACTGAAACTGGACACATCAAGGGACTGGATTTAATATATACATATAGTGCTGATTTACAGGAGCAGAAATACAGACTGGCCTTACTTCTAGCTCAATATTTTAACACTTATTCCTTGCATGGAAGCTTGCAGTGACTTTTTCTACAGACAAAGTGTGTAACTCTCAGGTATGCCTGGGTGTGTTACAAATCTTCAGCTCGCATAGGTGCAGCTGCTGTTAAATGTGTACATGCATCTTGCATTTGGTGGTCTTATTCTTGAGTCTTGATTTGGAGAGTTTATGTATGTGGAAATCTGTAGCTTGCTGTTGGCATGAGAGGCATAACTGAAAACAAGCTCAAAGAGACTGGAAGGCATATTAGGTACAAAAGGTCTGGATGCTGCTTGCTGACCCTGCTCTGAAGATGTGCGACTTCCATCTCATCTGAGGAGCTCTGTATATAAAAACCTATATATAAAGGGCTGTTCACTAGTGACAGAGGAATGCAACAGAGGAATAGGACTGTCATTCTTGGTTTTTCTGTGTTCTTTCTTTTGTAGAACTTTTGTAGAACTTCATAATTTTTTGTTTGTGGTTTTTTTGTTGATCACTGAAGAGGATTTGGCCTGCTCCTCAAATGCAACATCTTTGAACTCTTTGTATACAGTATGATAGAGGTGTGATCAGTGAATTAGTTCTTGGAAGGCAAATGCATCTTCAAAACTGAAAGGACAAATCTTCATCACAGAATTACAGAACAGTGGGGGTTGGAAGGATTATCATGTAGCCCGATGGCCCAGCATAAATCAGAGTGTCCTGGTTTTGGCTGGAACAGTTAATTTTCTTCTTAGTAGCTGATTTCAGATGATAATACTGTTGATAACACACTGATGTTTTGGTTGTTGCTGGGCAATGTTTGCACTCAGCCAAGGACTTTTCAGCTTCTGCTGCCCCACCAGCGAGGAAGCTGACGTGGGGAGGACAGCTGACCCAAACTGGCCAATAGGATATTCTGAACCATATGATCAGTATATAACTTAGGGGAAGCTGGCCAGGGGCTGGACCATAGCTCAGGAACCAGCTGGGCATCAGTGGTCTGTGGGTGCTGAGCAACTGTGCCGTGCATCGCTTGTTTTGTATATTTGTTATTATTATTATTATAAATTATCTTACTTTTCTGTCCTGTTAGGCTGTCTGTATCTCTGTGAGTTTTAATGTTTTTCCCCACTCAGCCCCACTGACTGTCTCCTCCATCCCTCTGGGGAAGGGGAGGGATAGAACATCTGTGTGGCTGTTTTAGCTGCCTGCTGGGTTACACCACAACACAGGGTCAGCTTGAACAGGTTGCCCAGGATCTTGTCCAGATGGTTTTTGAATATCTGCAAGGATGGGGGTTCCACAGCTTATCCTTGAACACTGAAATACCAGAACAGGTTACCCAGAGGCTAAGTTAAAAACAGTCCATTTATGTCAGCAGGAGCTAGTATCTGCTAATGTTGTTGTGATAAATCTATGAAGTGAGTATCCTAGAGGGCAGCCAGCTCTGTTATTGTGTAATTATAAGTCCTGCTGGCTTTTTTTACCTCTCTGGGCAAAAGATGTGAGTTTTGCTCTTTGGCTTCTTAAGAGCTGGGCAACCCTTCTGAAGAATAAGTGGATGCAGAAGTAGCTGACAGAATTGCTGTTCGTGTTGATAATGCTGTGGAGAGAGCTGGAAAGGCCATATATCCCCCTCTGCATTATTTCCCAGCGGAGCAGGCAGAGGGACATAATGTTGAATTTCTCCAGACATGTCCTTCCCCAGCCAGCCAGTTTCTCAAGAGGTTATATTCAAGGATTCTGCATGTGTCTCAAGATTTCCAGATGTCCAGCAATCCCAGCCCTTTCTCAGCTTACGAGCAAGTCCTTTCTACTGTGTGTCTATAGCAAATCTGTGCCCACTGCGCGTGCTGTGCACACTTGCAGTAAATCTGGTGTGGCTGGGGCTCTTGTGCATGTGCCCTCCTGTGGATTTTCACAAGCACAACAGATTGGATGTGCCCCAGACATTTTGGATTTACTGTGCACATTCAAACCATCTGTGCAACACATGTACCATAGGTCTGATGATGCTTTAAGGATTGGACACAATGCATAAACTACACAGCTCCTGGTGATGCATTTTGGTGTAGGAGTTCAGAGCAGGATCATGGTGCACTTGGAAGTCATTTTTTCACTAGAAACCTCATGGAAGAGTTCTGCCTTAGGAAGGAACTGATTTTGGGTTCTCCTGACCTGTCACACCTACTTGTCCTGTAAACCTTATCCTACCTTCAGTGTGCTTTCCTATTGCACAGATTTCAAAAGGATCTGAGAAGGCAGTGTTTTGTTATTGGAGGGAGGGGTGTGGGGTGTGTTTTGACTGAAACACATTTTCTTCAATGTGAATTCAAGACAGAAGAGGAGAGAATAAGAGAGAATAAGAGAACAACTTGGAGTTGTGAGGAAAATGACCTGAAGTGTGCATTATCTATTTCCAGGTACCTGTTACCTAGTGATAGATGGAAATGCTGAGCTTTGCCAGCTGTCTTCAAGTCTCAGAATCAGGCCCAGAATCAGGAAGTTAAAACTGCTTCCATGTAATTCTCACCTTTCCAGGTAAATACAGAAAGCTGTGGTTGCCAGAGCTGTGATGAATCATGGCTTGCTTCCATCCAAAGAGCCTTGGGCTCTTCCCCCTCCAAACATTTAACTTACTTGCAGGGCTGACAGAAAAGCTGTAGATTTTTTCCAAATATCCATTTGCCTTTCCATTTATCTACTTTGATCTAAAATGTAGAACCTGATGGATGCCCTAGGTAAATCAAACATTTTCAGTCTGCCAAAACGGTTTTGCAAATGCTTATTTCATGCCATTACCATTTTTCTGTTTCTAGCAGTAAATCAAAAAGTATCACCCATTCATCCACTTTAAAAGTAATGCCTTTCCTTTGCATAATTACACATACCCAGTGGAGATCTGTATGCACAGTAAATCTATTCCTTTAAAAGGTTTCGCCTTAAGTACCACAGTGACATAAATTGGTGTAGTGGAAATTTATTTATTTAAAAGGTTTATTCTTTTAACTGATCGGATAACTGCTATAGTGCCATTGTTTGAGTTGGGTGGGGAGGGCTTTTATTACTGTATTGGATTTAATTCTGCAGCAGATGCTTATGCAGAAAGGTCTCAGTCCTTACAGGGCTTGTAGGAATTGATATGTGTGTGTAATTTATTCTCATTGCATGTTTATTCTTAACTGGTGTTCAGGGGGTCTTCACTGTATCTCCAGTAGATCCTTGATAATTAAATAGCTTAATGAATGTAATGAGCAAACTTGCAAGAAGTGCATGTAGAGAAGTGTATGTATTTGGATGTTACCTCTCCAAAATTGCAAACAAAAGTACAGTACTAAAAGTGAGAGAGAAGTTGCCACAAATGCTTGTCTTCCAGTGAGTGCCCCAGACAGTATTTTGGCAAAGTAAGGATTTAAAAAATGATTCTTGTGTAAACTTACTCATCTTTCTAAGTCATGCTGGTAGCTCAGGGGTTTTATTCCTGGCATTACAGACCTGTCAACACTTCCCTACAGCTGGAAAGGAAAAACTGCTTTAGTATTAAAGGCAAACCTGGGACAGTGCCATGGGCTACAATGAGAAGTTGCATATGATCATGACAGATCTAGCAAGGGCTGTATATTGGAGGGAGGAAGTTTATGTGCAGCACCACGTTCCATGTCCATTAAGGTCTCTCTTTTGTGATTTTTAGGTCAATTCTAGCCATTGCATTTCAGACTGATGCTCATCTGTGGCTGTAAATCCCAGTCTTCCTTCAGTATGCAGGTTGATGTGTGAGGATACACTGTCCAACCAATTCAGCCAGCCTGAGTGACAGACAGACGTGTATGCCCTGAGCAGGAAGAAGTAGTATTCTTTAACTGTTTTGTAATGGTTCTTGATAATTTTAAGGGCAGGATTGTGTGATGTAGTTGTTCATGACAGACTGGATTAGTGAGTGACAAAGATGTCTCTTTGAATCCCGTGTCCTAGAATGTGTGCATGGGAGTTGCTTACTGGGAGCACTGGAGACTGCAGCCCTCTCCACTGAAACAGCCTGCCCTCTGTTCTGCAGTTGGGAATCAGTGGAGCCACCTTAAAGGGTGAGAGAGTACCTCAGCTCCCAAACTGGCTCAATCTTTGTCTTCCCATGCTGTTGCATCGATGCTAATCAATGTTAATTATGGTAGTGGGGCTTGTGATGTACTCATTATAAGAGCCATCCTATTTTTCTGTGCTTGTACAGTCTATAACACAATAGAGCCCTGATTGGGGTTCCCTAGATGCTACAAATAGTAGTATAAATTGTTATAATAATGAATACATGGTTCATGGTGTAAGACTACCAAACTCAGTTCATACAGCCTGCTGAAGCATCACTTGATAATTCTGTTTGCTGTTACCACTAACTATGGCATACTGGATATGTCTTGACAGCTGGGGCCTTGGCCCAGTAAGCCATTTAGGCTTTTGTTAGTGTTTAAATAGGTGCTTGTTTTTAAATTTGCATTTGAGTCTGTGGTTATTAGTGCAAATATATGCTTAAAGTTAAGGGTGTGCTTAACAGCTCTTCTGATTCAGCATCCTTATTATGCTGGGTTTGTTATCCCACCACCGCTCTGTGACTGTACTGGGCACTGAAGGACAATGCCAGGATATCTGTTTCTTCCCTAGGCTGAAGGAGAGCAGGAAGGTGCATCTTCCCCAGAGCTGAGCAGTGTGTTGGGTGCAGGTGGTAGCAAAGGGTCCCACCTCTTGCAGGGCCTGGAAGTGGGTGGAAGCCTGGGGTGGGGGGGGGTGACACTTTCCTTCCCACAGAGGCTGCAGTTCCCTTCCCAGTGTCGCTCCATGCTGGGCACCCCTGTACTAAGAGCTGATACCTGAGAGGTGCAGTCTCAAGTGATGAATTAGGTTACCTCCACTGGGAATTACAGCATCATTTTTTATATGTGTTAATTGGTATAAATAATTATCATCCAGCCCTTGACTCTGCATCTGCAGGCCTCACTTATCTTTGTGAGTTCCAGTGACTTAAACAGTCTTGTAATATTTTTTTGAAGAAAGCTTGCTACCAGGTTTGATATGGGTATTGGTTCTAGTCCCATTTATTCAATTCCCACTGGACTGCATGCCTGGATTTAGTTGTGTAGGTGCAGCTTAGCTGTGTGATTATCTGCCTGACTCCAGTTCTCTGGGTACCATGCTGTGTTTACCAAGCCCATTACCAACAAAAATGTTTTAAATTGCTAACATGCTGTACTACCTCTCGAGAGTGTATGTTGTTTAAAGGGAATCTGAGTCAGTGTTGAGTTACTTCTGTGTTTAATCTGAAATACTTAGTGCAGCAGTAGCAGACGTTTCCCTGTTAACTGTGCTTTACTGCAATTTTATGATCTACAGCACACCCTAGTGATACCTGGAAATCATGAAGTTAGGCACAGTCAGTTGCTCTTCCTTAGTGGTGAAGCAAAACTTAAGACTCCACTAAGAAAAGTCCAGGGAAAGTAAATGCCTCCGTGTCCAAGATGGGATCAGGCTGAATCTCTTCATTTATAAGACAAAAAGCAGCCTTAGAAATCGAGACTATAGGATGTTATTCTGTGAAAAGAACATCTGTATAATGAGTTCATCTGGTTTGCAATTTAATGTTGGGTGTCTTTTACAACAGACTATGTGGAAAAGCAGCCCAAGATTGTGTGAGGAGAGAGGAGAACATTTGTTGGGTTCCCTTTCAGACTGGAGAGAGCAACCAGATGTCAATAAAGCATTGAGGAGAAAACCCACAGGCAGTTTTCACAGGTCAGAAGCCCAAATGATCACTTACTGACTTATGGCCAGAACATTAAAATCATTTATACTAGATACTCAGTTCCTCCATTTGCAGATGGTTGGGTCACTTGGTTTTTCAGGTGATGGCACCTATATTTAGTCTTTGGTGGCTAACAGGCTCTGTATGATCCTGCAGAGAGATGTGGTCCTACCCAACTTCTTAGTCTACCTTGTACTCACCTTTGTCTGGATTTCTACATTTATCATGTGATTTCTTTATAATTGTCTGGATGAACAGGATGGCAAGGGTTCTGAATGGGATGCTCTTGACCCCCTGATGGGGTGAGAGGAGAAAGCAGGTTTGAGAAGGTCTCTAAGAATTGTTATTAGTCAGGAAGGAAGGCAGATATTTCAGAGGTGAAATCACATTGGTGACATGTCGATAACACTGAATGGGAATGAGAAGAATATGAGCATCAGGGTGTAGGCCTTGTAAGGTATGGTGGTTGAAGTTGATCCTCAGGTTTTCTCAAAGAGCAGCAGAGAATTCATCAGAGAAGTGTGAGTTAACAGTGTCCTCACCTCCCAGCGTGTGAAAGCCGTGCCGAGTGTCCGCTGCAGGTGCTGTCGAGTGCTGCAGTGGCTTGTGCACGCTCAGTGTGCCTGTAGAGGGGTTGTTTGCTGTGTGTGCTTAAGCTGCAGAGAACTAAGCTATCCCAGGAAAAGCAGGCTTGGCCGGCAGACATGCTGTGCTGAGGCTGCTGTTATTTCCACAAAGGGCTGTGAAACCCTGACAAGTGCAGGGCAGCCAACACCCTTGGCCAGCCTGCAGCTCCAGCTTGGCTCAGTGGGAAGATCTGATCCTATACTTCTGTGCACACACAGAGCTTTACGTGCTGTGTAAGGCAAAGCTAAAGATGGGGTCCTGATTTCTGCCTCTCACATGAGGAATTTGTAATGTTTTGGGGGGAAACAAGCTTCCTCTGTCCTCTGCATTTCACTCTTGTCAGGTAATCCAAACAATAATGGAAATGAGCATTTTGGTTTATGTAAATAAAAGCAAAAAGTTTGCAATAATTTATGGTATTTATTTAAATGACATGCAAATTACTTTGTGAAACTTGGGGGGAAAGCAGCACAACTGAAACCAGCACAATTGTTTCCAAGAACATTCATTTCAAATCCACATACAATATTTTATTCATGCTTAATTATTTCCCCAATGCTAGTCTAAGCATTACTAGTTTCCTTTGTCTTTTTGCTTTTGCATGCAGTGTGATTAGCAAAACTGCTTGTGCTCTACCAACTCC
Source organism: Gallinula chloropus (assembly GCF_964237585.1). NCBI lineage: Eukaryota > Metazoa > Chordata > Aves > Gruiformes > Rallidae > Gallinula > Gallinula chloropus. The sequence goes on from NC_140098.1 coordinate 6,376,787, forward strand.
TGCACATATGGGGTTTAGCCTCATTGTTCGAGGGGTGGAGCAACAAGCAATATGAAGACTCATGCTGCCAAATTTGGCACACGTGAGCCCTCCAAAGTATACAGATATCACCCGTTTCATTTAAATCCCTGTCCATATTTTGCATTGCTACCATAATGGCAACTCCATTGTCTGGGTTTATTATTTGAAGCAGCTTTTCTCCCATTGTTTGTGCACTGTAATCCTTGAGGTTTCTGTAGTCATCGTGAGCAGCTTACTTGAGAGAAATCACTTAGCGCTCACAGATCACTCTCTCTGAACCTGCTGGCAAAGGAACAGGCCATGACTAAAGCACGAGGCCTGTGATCTTTCTGAAGAAAATCTCTTCAGTAGAGTTTATAATTTGCTGTTTTCATGGGGCTCTGTTCTCAGGGTTTGGACTCACTGTTATCTTCCGTCCCCCATGGATTTTTCTGTGAGGCATGATGGGAACGTAGGCTGAAAAAAAACAGTCGTCATGCTGGCTGGGGATGTGTACCCTAACAACATTTTACACACGTTTCAAACACTGGCCAAGGGAGACATCTACTGTTTGACAGAAATTAGGGACAGTTGTGCATTCTAATGGCAGGAAAACCTCTGCTTTTCATTCCTCCCTGCTATGGAGACTGGCGTGTCCTGCTGTGAGTCTTTTCAACAGACTTTTGAGAACTTAATGCTTGTCTACTTAAGGCAGAATGACAGATCCCCTGGAACTCACCATCCAGAAGGGGCTGCCCAGTTCTTTCCTTCTCTAGTATTAAGTCACCTGCTCTGTCAGTGCCCTCTTACTCCAGTGGCATTTGTCTCATGATTGTGTATATACATGCTGCTGTAGGTAAAGCCATTTGGTATTAGCTGTTCTATATGGATTATGTCCATTACCAGTTTCGAATGCACATCTTTTTACTCAGTCATTTATGACATTCTTAAGGCAGTGGTTTCCAGATTGAGGTCTGTGGAAAGCCAGCAAAGGGCCTCTTTACATCACCCTGTTGTAGCCACATAGGCACTATGTGATCCCAAATGGTGACACCCTTGTGACTGCAAGCAGAGTACAGAGGTAGCCCAGGAAGCAGTATTAAAATATAACACACTGAACTCTAAGTCTGAAATTTCCATTGTAACATAGCTGAGTATTTGCAATGACTTCTGGAAGCTTTGACTCTGGTACATCATTGTACAGTGCGATTCAAATTGACCTTTCCATCATCTAGCCTCCATCCTACCACGTGAGAAAAGAAAAACAGTGGTATCTGTACAAGCTGACTTCTCTTCCACTCTAGTACCTGGCCAACTGAGCTCCTTTTGCCTGCCATGCTATTGGAACTCAGACCCAAGACAGCTGGAGAGAATTCCTCTGTGTTCCCAGAAGACAGGAAATGAAGTCTAACAGCTTTGTAAAATTTGGCCTCTCATTCCACACCTGTGAAATTGGGCTAGGATTGGAAGTGAAGTCAGCCCAGGACCCTTGACTGATGGGACTTAAGTCAGCTTCTTTGTGCTTCCCCTCTGTGTCTCCAAAGTGCTGTCTGTGTGTTTGGGGCCAGAAGCATATTGAAGTAGCTGAACATTTACTATTCTCAGACTCCACAAGCACCAGGATCCGATACAGATTTCTCAGGCCACTGAACAGTCTCAAGCATGGGAATCTATCACTGATGTTATTCTAGACACCTTCAAATATTGTCCTTCCATCCCTGGTGCTACAATGCTTTGTTCTGTACCTGAATCTATAATATGCATTTTAAATCTGGTCTTGAACTTTGCCTCCTTTATGCATGCCCTTTAATTACAGGCCAGGAGAAAGCTGGGGTGCACTTTTCTTAGATACATTCTGCAGGAGGGGAATGAGTGGAGGAAGCAGCTGTAGGCAATTCTCTTTTTTAGCTCTGCTCTGGAAACCTTGCAGGTATTTTGTGTAGCTATTTTTTAACCAGGCTTTTATTTCATGTCAGTGTTCACACATGCTGTAAGGTATAAACTTGTAGGCTCATTGCAGGGCACTGACTCATACGGTCAGATTTGCTGTGGCTTTTTCTGAAAAGGTCACAAAATGGCTACACTGCATCAGTAAAAACAGTTACTGAATTAGGCTGCTGAGGAAGTAGAAAACCAGTATAAATGACTACCCTAAGAGTCTAAAAGAGCAGGAGAGGTATGCCATTTGCAGTTAAGCCTGTGCCTTAAATATCTTAAAGAGCACTCATGGATAGTGCTAGCCAGCAATGTGAGTCTTATTCCAAAGCACCAGCCTATATTTTTGGATCACCTTTCAAGACTCAGATGATATAAGACAATTAATAGTGTTTTGTGACCTTCTACACCAGTAGTCCATCTTTTTGGCACTGAAACTGATTTTGTCCAACTTGTCATTTTATCACCTGAGAGCGTGCGGGGAGACCAAAGGAGCACCTTTTACAGCAGCAGTGGAATGATTTAATTCAGTTGCATTGTTCTTCACATTCAAACCATTTCTTACAAGCTGATGAGGCAAACCACTTCTTAGCTTAGTGTCACATAAGGTACATTGAAAGGCTGTAAGGAGACAGATGTTCTATATCTTCACTTCATATGCAAAACCCTGTTATATCCTTTATTTGCATCCAATTAGAAGTCAGACCCTGATGAATATCTAATGTAGGAAACAGGGAAAAGATTTGCCATCAAGCATATGCTTTGCTTGTAGCAGATCTCTGTAACCTGCTATTGGGTCTTCCTGGAGCAATTCGGTCATTTTGACTATATTACTTACACCTGCATGCACAGAGGTGAAGAGTGTTAGCAGATGGAAATTGGAGTTATGTTCCCAGTTTCAGGAATGCTGCCTTTTCTCATTGTACAGGGTTCTGGAGGAACTGCGGTTCCTTTTGAACAGCCAGGCAGCAGTTGTAGAATTTCCCTTACTAAGTGGTTCTGTTAAAGATTTAAATGCAACAGTGTTACTTTTATATTCCCTTTCTCTTTTGGTACAGGTTGTGCCTTATTTGATCTTGTGAAGCTCACCATTTTCTTGATAATCACAGTATAATATCAGCAACTCAGAAGTTCTAAAACTGTAATTATTGTTGTCAAGAAGGGAAGGTTCAAATCATAAACACAGTATGAAGTAGGAGTGTTCTCTTTAAGAACAGATGCTGTTGTTCCCATGGCCCTTCAGAGAGCATGCATACCAGGTTTTATAGTATCTGGGGAGAGATGTAGGTTGTGTAGAGCCCTAGATGTTAGACAGGGATAAGCAAAGCAGCTTTTCTTTGCTGCGGCATAGGGTTTTCCAGACTTCGGGGGGAACTGATAAGTCTCTTACCCTCCTGAACTTGGATGTGGTTAGAAACCTGCTTTGTTCCATCTCCCATCCCCTTTCTTCTCTGTGGACCACTCCCATCACATGTTCTGGGGAATGCATGGCACTTCTTCCTCTTTTCCTCATGCTTTGATGTGACACAGTGTATTAGACCATCCTCACACACTTCCAAGTTAACACACTGACACAGAAAGGAAATCTCATGTGTATGGTTAGGTGCTTTGCAGACTTAGGCAAATGGAGCTGCATTATTTGCACACACCTCAAGTTTTGAATGTTTTTTCTCTTTCCTGCTATGGTGAGAGTAAGAAACTTAAAGATTGTAAGAAAAGTGCAACTAGGTGAAATGATGAAACTAAGTCTGTCGCAGTTGCCTGTGGTTTTCTTTCTTTCATGAATATCTGGCACAGAAGAAAACTTAGAAACAGCTTTTATTTCTGTCCAAACAAGATTAAGTGCCTGTCTTAAAAAAAACCTGTGGTGGTTTCCTGTGGAGGTGGTAGATCTGTCAGACAGTTGCATTATGTCTTTCTGGACAGTTTCTCCAGGCTGAGCCTGCTCCTGATAGGTGTTTTCTGAGTGAATTGTTCTCCTGATAGCGAGAGCCCATCTCCAGATGAAACCATTCCTGCCACCCCTTGGCTGGGCTCCTGGGATGTCAAAAGCTGTGAAAATAGGCAGTGACCCCAGCACGCTGGGGCCGTGCAGAGCTGCCTTGGGTTTGGGCTGTGCCAGAATGCCATCGCTGTAGTTGGTCTCGCATGCTTGCTTTCGATGGATGACTTGAGGATTTGGGGGATGAGAGGGAATAGTTTTTCCCCTGATTTTTAGCAGCGTAGAGCTTCCAGTAACCCGAGCGGGGAAAGAAGTAAAACGCCCTGGTAAAGGTAACTAAACAGTGTGATGGGGAGGGCGGAGAGCCGCGGTGCAGGAGCAGCAGTAGCATCTGGGACTTAAGGCAGCCCCGCCTAGCGCGGCGGGGCAGGTGCCGGGGTCCGATCTGCGGGACCTGCCCGCCGCTCCCGGGCGGTACCGGTCCGTGACCGGCGCTGCCAGCGGCAGCTGGAGCCGCGGGCAGCCGCCAGGTGGCGCCCGCCGATGCAGCCCTCGCAGCCGGTGTTCAGCGGGAGCTGTGAGGTAGCGGTTCGCTTTGGGATAGACGGGTAACACCCCCCCCCCCCCCCCACACACACACACACACACCGCTGGCTGGCAGACTTCGTTGCTTTTAATTTCGCTCCTTGGAAAGCTGCTTACAGCTGGAACCTGGGACGTTGCTTTTTAAAGTGTCCATGGTTCTGCGGTCCTTCTAGGAATTCCATGTGCGCTTTTTACATCTGAACCGTGAACATCACGAGCTCCAGCAGGCCTGTAACGGCTTGAGTTGTTACACAGACAGCTGGTTTGTGTGAGCATGTCAAGCAGGGAGTGGTTATGAAGCCCCCAACGCAGCCACAGGAAAGGGACACAAGTTTCATTCCTCCTCCTGCTTTTTCATCCCAACGAGGACCTGGGGGGTGATGGTTTGCCTAAAAGCAGAAACGGAATAATAAATAACGCTCTGATAAGAACCCATTCCCGGGGAATGGCAGCGTTTTTAACGTTAGGCAGCACCTTTCCCAAGACAGCCCTGGCGCTAAGGAACGGTGGTGGGGTCCAGGGCCCACAGGTGACACGGTGCTTAACGCGGTCCCGCCGCGAAGCCTGTGTACGGCGCTAGATCAGCCCCTCGGTGCGCTGTACCGAGCCGATGGCTGAAAGAACCCGGGTGCAGGGCGCGCAGCACTGCTCGCGGGCGGTACTCTCAGGCTGAGGCCAGGGATGCCTTTACAGCCTTCCGCGGCGGGCAGCGTCTGCCTCGTCCCCCGTAGCATCCTAGCCGGACTCCCCGTGAGCTCGTAACGGCCTTCGCAAGGCCCGGAGGCACCCGATGCTCCCCGGGGTCGGTCGCGCTGCTCCGAAACGAGCACCGAGCCCCAGGAGAGCGCTTACACCGCGCCTGACCGCCGGCCTGGGCCAGGTTCGCCTTCGGTGCCGCCGCGGGGGCAGGCGGTAGGAGGAGGCGGCACGCCGATTGCCCAACGCCGCTCTGGGCTACGCGTTTTCCCCATGGAGCAAGCGCGGGAGCTGCTGTAGAGGCCGGCTGTAGTGGCAGGAGCCAGGCCCGCTGCCCGAGGCCTGCCGGAGCCGCGGCCGGCGCGGAGGTGAGGGCGGGTGCGGCGGTGGGAGGCTGGGCTGTGCGGTGGTCGCTCTGCCGGGCCGCGCTCCTCCCCCGGCGCCGCAGCCGTTTCCAGCCCTGCCCCTGTCAGGCGCACGCTGCCGGCGGAGGTAGGCGGCCGGGAGGCGGGAGAAGGAAGCGGGGGAGGGAAGGGCCGCGGCCGGGTTCGCGCCGGCTCTGCCTGAGGCGTGCGGAAGCCGCGGCGGCGTTTGTCCCCGGCTCGGCGCGGTTTGCGTTTGCGGCGGCCGGGAAGCTTCCAGAAGATGCCGGCTGCGGCAGCCGGGCGCTGCGGGAAGCGGGGCCGGGGGTCGCGGCCCACGGCCTGGCGGGTGCCGGGAGCGGGGCGTGGGACGGGAGGGGCGCGGCGGAGCCGGGGCCCTGAGCTGGGCCCTGGCCGGGCCGCCTGCTGCCCCCGCCCCGGCGTCCACCCCGGGATTCGCCGCTCGGGCCCGGTGAGATGAGCCTTAAAAATCTTCAGATCGGATTGAACTCTGCTGCGGCTCATGGGTGCTTTTTGCCCCGGGTTCGTCGCGGCTGGGTCCGGTTTCAGCAGCAACACGCCTGAAATGGGCGTTGTGGGGAAATAAATTCAGTCATAGCGATTTTAACAGATTTTAAAGCGTTCAGGCCGTGGCTCATGTGAATGAGCTGAGGTTGTGCTCTTGCAGTGAGCCAGGACAAGCGTCTCTAGTCTTGTCAGCCTTGGTTCAGATTTTGGAGGCAGGCTGCGGTGTGCCGCGCCAGGTATCCGTACGGGGAACAGGCCCTGCTCTCTGCGTGTTTCCCAGGTGTCAGCTTGCTCTTATTTCTTAACGGAAAGGGAGAATTTTGGCTGTCAGACCAGCTAGCTGATGCAAGTGACATGTAACTCTTTTGAATACAGCTTTCAAAATGGAGAAACTGGCTAGAAATTAATAATTTATTTTTTTTAAAAGCTCACCATTATTTTATAAAGTAAAAAGACATTGGGCAAGGTTTTCAGTAAGTCTTTCACAGATACATAGTAACCTTTTAGTCCAGGTGACTCAGGTGTCTTAAGTGCCTCCACGGTTTAGGACCCAAATTTCCTTTAATTCCAGTGGAAGGAGGTCATTCCCACAGAATAGTTATCTGCATTTTCAAGTGTCCAAGAGATTTGTGCAATCAGCCTCTTTTTAGTTTATTTATATGAGTAAATTTGTTGCTTCTTTTGTTAAATAAGTGAAATAAACTGATGAATTCACATGCGTTAAGTACACAAAAGAAGAAAGTCAGCAACACTCTTAAACTTGCCATTCTTACAAAATGATATTAAAAGGTTCTGTGCATTTCAGTTGGATTCAGATTGTCTCGCAAACAGATGAGTTTCTCAGCATCTCCCAATATGCTTGAAACTCAAACAAAAATGAGCATTTGATTTATCCAGTCAGCAACAAGGTTATACTATTGTTACAGTAAATATCTGTAGATGTAGTGAGTTCTCATGGTTGGGAGAGTACCACATGCAGAGATAACGAGTGGCAATCAGGATGGTTTTAATCTTTACACCAATAGGTAGGAATGAACCCTGCCTTAAGAAAATAAACAAGAATTGCAGATGCAGAGCAGGGTTAAATGGGTATATTTAAACAAAGTTTAACTGGTTGCTGATGCCAGTCAAGAATTAAATCCAGTGTTTCACATTCCCAGTGTCTCATCTGGTTGGGTTCCATAGAGGATAATCGTTGCTAGAATCGAATTGCGTATTTGTTACTGGTCAGTTACACAATCAAGGGTATAAATGTTTTTGGCTGTCTTCTGGTTCTGCCTCTGACACATAAAACTTAGAGGTCCTTTTAATCCAGAATAGGATTCTTGATCATTTGTAGCTCATTGGCATCTTCAAATACACTTCTCTTCCTATTCTGCCTGCCCAGTGGTTCTCACCATCAGGCTGATGTCAGCCCCAGCTTCATGCAGTTGACCTCCTGCTGACCTTACCAGTTTGACCTTACCAGTTAGAGGTTTGCAGCAGTGGAGCTGTATAAGCCTTCCGTTTGATTTCCTCAGCCTCACACTGGCTGGCTGACTATTTTGGGAGGTGTGTGTTTTGGTCTTGTTGCTGGGGCTTTTTGTGGCGTGAGTATAAGAATCCTTGTGTGTGTGTGTCTGTGTGTCTGTGTTGTAATATGTGGTTTATGTTTTAATGGTTCCTGCTACTGCTCTGTATGTACAGTTGGGGAAAAAATGTATGTACTGTGCATCAGCTACTGTATTCAGTAAAGTTCAGTACAGGACTTGAAATACAGTGAATGTGGTCAGAGATGGTCGGAGCGTTTAGAAGAGTTGAGAGGTGAGTGCTCCTTGTAGTGTCTGAGAACTGTGAGTGTACACTCAATTTTGGGATTAAGCAGGAACAGCTTCTTCAGTCAAGCCAAGAAACCCCCAATAAGGGTTACATTTGCAAGGGGCAGTTCCCTTTGGGGAAGTTGTAAGGGGAGTAATGCAGCAATTTATTCTGGCAAGAATCCTACACTTGCTTGAGTTCCTCCTGTATATTTCTGCTCAGCCTTGAGACTAACAGGTTACTGTGCATTTGTGCACCACCAGACAGCAGTGTGATTCCTGCTTGCAATGTCAGCTGGGTCTTTTTCTCTGTTAAGCCACTTGCACTTTGAACCAAGTCATGAAAGAGGTTTTGTTTATTCAGAGACATCACAGTTTACCTGAACACCTTTGCACTGGTTGAGATGCTTTGGTACCGTAAGGACACATCCTCGATTGCAGTGTTTGGACGGTGGAGGTGTCTTTCTGTGGACAGGCAGCTTCATTCCTTCAGTTCCTTTGCTACCAAAACACCGTTTCAGGTATGTTGCAATTAGATTGGTTCAGGAAATGGTGGAAGCCAGTCAGTTTGGGCGTGAGACGTGTTGCGTTTTCAACTCTCCAACTGGCATTGTCCCATCCATGTCACAGAGCCTTTGTACTGAAGAGCTTTGTGTCAGATGTTCATTGGGTTTACCCCAAAGAGAAGAAACAAATTCATTTTGGCACTCACATGACTGGGTCATGCTAAGGAAAAGAAGGAGAAGCACAAATCTGTTCCATTCTCTCTGAGCGGAGGAACTGAATCTGCTGCACTTAAAGCTTTTTGGTGCTGGTGTGAATGTAACTCTGAGTGGCGATCTGCTCACCTTTTCTGAGAAGGTAAAACCATGTATTCAGTCTTCTCATTTCCCAGCATTGCTAGGTGGCAGTGTGAGCTGTACCAGTTTTGTATTTTGGCTTTGTTTGGTTTTTTCCCCACTGCTCTGTGATGAACACAGCAGCCATTTATTTATTCCTTTGAGCTTGAATCACTCTGAATGAGATAACATATAATTCTGGAAGCCGAGTGTGTCACTCCGCAGTCACTAACCAGCACACACTGCTGTTCTGGTAGACTGCTGTGTCATAAGCCTGCAAAAACCCCAAAAGCAGTGGTGGTAAAACGAATAACTTTGTATTCCTTGGACTGGCATGAAAATGAATGCAGTGGGAAGAGAAGTGCACCTCTCTGATGAATTTCCTACTGTGCCTCTCTGCGACTATGGAGCATGTGTGGTCCCATCCCCAAACCCCGATTTCTGTTTAGTGTCAGCAGTGCTTGGGTCCTGTCCCCAGCAGAAAGTGAGCATGGTGGAAAAGGTTCGGTCCCAGAGGGCTCGTTCTCACGACCAGGCCTCTGTCCCACACTGGGGTCTTGTCCTGGCACGTGAGGGCTCTCAGGCACCGTCACGCCTCCTCCTCGTGTGAATGGAAGTCATCTCATGGCTACCCTGAGTCCTGGCGGCTGTACGCGTACACCCCTGTGTGTCTGATGCTGTGTCTCCAGAGCCCCCGTGTGCTGCCAGTCCTCGCTCACTCTGCCTCCTCCTGAAAACTGTTCCCTTCCTCGGGCTCTTCCTGCTTTCAGAAAGCAGTGTGGAAGTGTTTAAGCATGTGACAAAATGGGGAGAAGAATTGAAGTATGAAAACAAATGACTGATTTGTGGCAAGAATTGGGACAAGGAGAAAATACCTGGTAGATTTGTCAGTTATAATCTGCTAGCTACAGTAGAGCGAGGCTCTGCTTTGTCTTTTCCTGGACCTGTGAGCGATGCTGAACGCGTGTGGCAGCTGCTCAGGGCAAAGGTAATGGGCTCCAGAGTCAGGTAAAAACTTTCTGGAGTCTTTCATTGCTTGTATGGTCTTCTGATTTTGTCATAAGACCAGATATTTCTCTGGTGTACTCTATGGTTTCATTTGCAATATGAGTAATATTTAACTGTTTGCACATAGGCTTGGTTTTGTCAGAACTGAAAGTGAATGTATTTTTTCCTGGATTGTACCTCTGTCCTTCCAGTCTCTCTGAAAGTCACTGAGGTCTGTTTGGTGGCAGGATTTACTCCCTGTTGCAGCCATCAAAAGATATCTTCTTCTTTCCAGGGTCCTAACTTGCCAAGATGCCCATCAGTGTTGACGATGTGATGCAGCTTTTCTGCCACCTCTCTCAGGAGAAGGGGATGAAAGCTGCTGTGAAACATTCAGGTCGAGGAGCACTGCTAGCTGGTGCATCAGCATTTCTCGGGGGTCTGGTGGGAGGTCCACCTGGAATCGCTGTAGGTAAGCATGTTTTATCTCAGAAGCTTCCTTCTTCCCTTCTGTCTGTGTCTCTGAGCTGTGGTTTCAGTCGTGGGTATGGGTGTTGAAAAGCACCCTGTTGCAAGTTAGACTGTAACTGAAAGAGAACAATATGTCTGTCAGACCATACGGCTGGATTCTCAGCAGCAGCCACGATCTCATCAGCTGTAGAGGATCCTTTGCCTTCCCTTGCTGACCTGGAGCTGCTCCACTCACCAGAGCATTTCTTGTCCAGCTGGGGTGGGCACTGTGGGTGGGTGCTGGTGGCAGAAGCTCCACAGATCTGGTGGCAGTCAAACTCCACAGAGCAGGTGGGATGGGGCTCTGTGAGCACCTCCTGAGGGGTGGGCTTCTTGGCATTACTACCTTACAGCTGCAATGAGCCACTCTACAGAAATTATGTTTGTCTCTCACTGATAAGACCATTGCTTGGGCTTTTCCTGAGGCAAGGTTCTGTTTAGTAGTGGAGCTTATCCTAAAGAGACCTGTGCCCTTAGGACGGTTACTTTGTTTCTGATTGCTAGCTTGAAGGTATTAGCATTGATTGCGTGGAGTTCCAGTGTGATGGCTGTGGATGTAAGAGGCTTTGAAAATCCTTGGTGCTTTGACTATCATCTATAAACCTAGTTAAAGCAGACACATGCACAGCTCTGCATTGATTTCTAATGAAGGTGGGAACATTGTTGATGGAGGCTGAGGATAGAATTTCAGACTTGAACTGGTAAAGAGTAACATCTCTCTCTCTCTTTTTTAGGAGGAGCAGTTGGTGGATTGCTTGGTGCCTGGATGACTAGTGAACAGTTCAGGCCAGTCCCTCAGATTTTATTGGAATTGCCTCCTGCTGAGCAGCAGAAACTCTATGATGAAGCCATTGCTATTCTCAGGCGCTTAGACTGGACTGATGTTGCTCAGCTGACTGCTCTTGTGATGGGAAATGCTAGTATCCAGCAGACACTGACAGGAGTGCTGATAAATTACCTCTCCAAAGAACTAAGAGCAGAGATACAGTATGGAGAGTAAACCTTTCCAGAGTACGCTTTTTACAGTGTAATGAATTTTGCTCATAACAATTGTGATTCTTCAACATAGCAATTATTAGTTGTCAGCACTAATTATGAATACGGGAAGATCTAAGTGTAATTTTCAGGTTTGGGGTTGGGATTTGTTTGGGGGTTTTGGTTTGCTTTTTTGTAGGGTTAGTATTGGATTCCTGCATTATCCTGACACTGGCTTGCTATGTAATTTTTAAGTACTGTGCACTAGGACTGAATTCAGAACTGCTGAATGGAATTATGCTTCTGCTGTGCTAATGTATCACTGGGTAAAACTTACAGAGAAATTGTGTTTTGTTTAGTAGATTAAATCCTGATTCTGTAAGTGCTTTAATTTTCTACTGTGAATGACTTAGAGGTGCCTAAGTTGCTGGGGCACCTTGAAGAATTTTATCTGATGTCTGTTTCAGGCCTGAAAAAGAAAGTTATAAGGAAGTACATTAATCTCAATCCTAACTTTATTCTTTTTTGCCTTTTCATTGTAATTCTTGAATTAGTTATTTCTTTCTGTAAGAAGTGAAGCCAATGCCTAAATACAATTAAAAGGAACAGACAAACAAACTGTACAGTTAAGTGGTACCTGGTGACCTCGAATGGGAAGGCATGGCAAGAATACTCTTTTAGAAAAGTTTTAAAAGGGGAGCTGAATCTGGCACTTTTATACTATCCATAGGACTGGGATTGTCATGTCAGCATTGGTTTCTTGACCAAATCTGAACAGCTTGTCCTGTTTCCATTAAAATACTTGTAAGAAGCATCATAGTGGCCTGTGTTTTGCATTAAAGTAAATGAACTGTGTAAGAACAGGGTACTGCAATGGAGGTACAGGACAGCCAGCCGCTGGTGGCAGTGCTGCGGGATGACATGCCGACTGCAGTTAACAACAGCTCCAGACACGGTGGTGATGAATATCCCGGCTGCTTGTTCGCCATTTGCTTCAAGGCACTTGTAAGACAATGTTGACAAGTGTGGAGGTGTGCCTTCTCTTGTAGGTAAACACATGTGAAACTGCTTTGATAGTATTACTTTTCTCCTAAAATAAAGGCTTGTCTGTTTGTGTGATGGGGTTTCTCAAAGTTAAATTTTAAATAGTGAAGCATTGACCTCAGAAGTTGCTGCTGTACAGATTTGATTAACATCCTTCTGCCGGTATATTTTGCCATTAATGAATTCTGTGTGCTTTCCTGCCTGCAGGGCAGGGCAGGGACTGTTCTTCTCATCATTTGGAACCATGTTTTGAGTAAGGTGAAAGACAGCCTGAAGTGAATGGTAAGTGTGTGGTCCCTGCCCTGTCAGAGTTTCATAATGCAACGCCTGAGGTCGGTGGTGGTTCCGTTTTGTGGACAGGTTACACCCACAGCAGTTGACTTTTAAGACTTTATATTGTGTAAAGGCATCTCCAAAGACTATTTTTACGAATGCAGTTACTGTTGTTTGCAATTTTCTGATTCTTTCACAATGTAAATTTACTCTTTCCAATGTAAACACCCAGCTAACAGCAGCAGGTGATTGGCTGATACAGTGGGATGGAGCCTTTCCACTTAGAATCTTCTGTTCGAACCCAGATGTGACAGTTGCTGGCATCTAATTGTAGAGCAAGGCCTAGAAAAGATGTCGGTTCCAATTAATTTTTAATATTATCCAGTATTTAAACAGATGGTTAGCAGATTTCAAGAGTGGTTTCAGACATCAATGTTGTGACTCGCATTTTACAGGTATTGGTGAATTTAGGCCCAGGCAATGAACTGACTTTTGTTTCTTGGATCGGTGTAATGCCAGACATGGAGCTCAGATTACATGAGTCCCTCCCCATGCTCTCCTAGGTCACTCTGCTGCTCAGTATATTCTTTCAAATGCATTTTTTTACACCTGTAGAAAGGATAAACCGGTTAGAGGTATGATCTTTCAGCCTTCACTGTTCTATAAAGTGGACATGTGTCAAATGGATACCAACAGAAGTTAGGTCCAAGTAATTTGGAGTTCTGTGTGGACCAGACTAGCTTCCATGAGCTCCCAAGAAGCTTTATACTCTGTGCCAGAGTGGCATGCTCTTAGTCATTATAGTAAATGTGGCTTCTGTAGATTTTCAGATGACTGAAGTAGAAGCAGGAAGAAATGTATTGAATCCTGTTTGTTGTCTGTATCATCATGGAGGCGGTTTAATACTTGTGGAACGTCCTGGAAGGTGGCAGGTACCTGTTTCAAAGCAGTAGCAGTAGGTTTGCAGCAAGGTTTGCAGTTTGGTCTGAACACATTTCACTGCTGGGAACAGAAGAACAGAATCCAGTTCAAGTGAGTTTGGACATAGAAGAATGTGGAAGTGACTGTTTCTGATTGTGGAGACCTTGATAGGTAACGCTTGAGGGACAATGAGAGTGGCACCCCACAATGTTTTTGTTGTTTGTACTTTAGTAGCTCCTGTTGTTTCAGAAAGTGAATGAATGGACAAGGGGAAAATACCTGGTGTATTTGTCAGTTATAATCTGCTAGCTACAGTAGAGTGAGGCTCCACTTTGTCTTTTCCTGGAGCTGTGAGTTATGCTGAACATGTGGCAACTGCTCAGAGCAAAGGCAATGTGCTCTAGAGTCTCTGATGTCTTTCATTGCTTGTATGGTCTTCTGAATTTGTCCTAAAACTGGAAGATTCTCTGGCATCCTCTGACTTTCACCTTTGGCCTACTCTTCTAGTTTCAGTAGCTTTTCTCTGTCTACAAGTAGGTTGGATTTCCCAGAAATGAAACTGAAAGTGAGTATCTCTTTTTCTGTTATCAGCTGTACCTTTGTTCTTTCAGTCTCACTGAATCCTGAACTCTGTTCGTCTGCAAGATTTAGTCCCTGTTGCAACGATCAAAAGATAAGTGCGCATATCTCTTCCAGGCTCCTAACTCGCCAACATGCCGTTCAGTGTTGATGAGGTGATCCAACTCTTCTGCCAGTTGTCTCGAGAGAAGGGGATGAAAGCTGCTGTGAAACACTCTGGTCGAGGATTTTGGATGGCGGGTGGAGCAGCATTTATTGGGGGTGTGCTCGGAGGTCCACCTGGAATCGCTGTAGGTAAGTGTGTTTTATTCTAGGAGCAGTATGTGTGGTTAACTCCTTGAGTGGACAAACTACTAAGTCTGTGCAGGGGGTCCAGGTTGAAGGACAGGGGTGTGCAGTGCTGAGATTTCATCTAACTGGCCTTTAAGAAGACGCCATTATCTATACTGTCTTTTTAGAAATGAGGTGTTCATCAGGAAGGCATGTGTTAGTGTTTTCTTCTGGGATGGTAGGGACTTTGCTGACCTGGACTCCTTTGCTGCAAGCTGGGCCCCGTCCAGGGGCCTGAGGCAGTGGCGCCTTTGGAACCCTCTGAAGGAATATTTAACAAACCACTTGCTTTTGGGTGTAGAGCCTTGGTTCCCACCTGCTGAAGTATACCATTTGAGGTGATTTGGCCCTGGCTAGAGGCCAAATGCCCACCAAAGCTGCTCAATCCCCTCCCAACATAGTGCAGGTAAAGGCCGGGAATAGGGAGTGGGGTTCCAGTGGTTCCTCATAAGCTGCTTTCCTTCCCCAGATTGTAACACTTCTACTTCCCCCCCACCCCTCACCTCTTTGCACATTTGACTTTAATCATAAATTCTCTGCCTTCTTCCCCACCATCGCAGCACAGAGAAGGGCAGGGAATGGGGGATGGGGGTTTTCAGTCTGCTCCTCCTGAGTTGTCTTCTGTCTTAGCTGGGGGGGGACATTCCACACAATTCCCCTGAGGCACCGCGGGGTCCCACCCGGGCGAGAGTCCACGAACTTCTGCAGCATGAGTCCTCTCTATCGGGGAGTCATCTCCTCACCACAGGCCTCTCAGCAGGACTCCCCTCCATGGGTGCTGATGTTCGGGCCTACACTCCCCTGGCCTGGTCCCCCGCCAAGTCACAAATCCCCCGGCAAACCTGCAGAGGCGTGGATCAATCTCTTCAGAGGCTGTAGATGTAAAACGTAGATTGCAAAAGCTATCTCAGCAGCACAGCTACACAAAACTGCAACACCAGTGTCTGAGGTGTGGGAGCAGACTCGCTGAGAGCAAACTCACAGGCTCTGAGCTTGCTAGTGTGGGCTCGGCTCCAGCATGGCAGTGGGGAATGAAGAGTAGAGGGGTGAGACAATGGTGAAAAGGAGCACAGGAGGCAGAGGGGGGCTCGGTACCTGGTGGCACAGAAGAAAGGATATTGGGGTGTAAAGCCAGGGTCAGTATTTTTAATCAGCTGTTGAAAGGGGCAGGATCATCTTGCTAATGATTTTATTTTAAAAAGTATTCTTATTTCTATAATATAATGGTATCCACTTCTTGATGAACTTGTTGGGGTTTTTTTCCTCTGGAATTTGCTATTCCCTGTCACTTTGCTTTTGTTTCCTTGTGTGAAAAATTACAGGATGTCCAGGGCCTGATAGTAGAGGGTGGTATCTCCTCTGTATCTCTTGAACTTGTGTAGTTTGAAAGCTGTCACTGAACTCATGTGGGTCCTGGTTCTTGAATGCTCCCTACTCCTGTGAGCAATTCCAGCAATTTCATGGACTACTTGGTATGAGAGTGAATCTGCAGTATTCCTGTGTGAGGGTTAGCGATGTTGAGTCACAAAAAATAAACAAATAGCTGATGTTCTCATAACAGTTCCTTGAAGAAGAATTCAGCCACCGTAGGCTTGCAAGTATTTCTGTGGTATCAAGGGAAAAATTGTCAACTGGGTAAAATGTGTAAATTAAGAAATTTTTATCTAATGAAAAACAGCATCCCTGTGAGTGCACAAGAGACTGTTCAGGAGCAGTCGCTGGGGTGGGAACTTTGGAGGCAGAGTGGGTTCTGATGCCCATCCATAGTGAAAGCTCTGCCTCCCTCCCGTGTGTGTCTCTGGGCTGCGGTGTCAGTAGTGGGAATGACTGTTGAAAAGCACCCTGTTACAAGTTAGACTGTTACTGAAAGAGAACAACGTGTCTGTCAGAGCATAAGGCTGTATTCTCAGCAGCAGCCACGATTTCATCAGCTGTAGAGGATCCCTTTGCCTTCCCTTGCTGGAGCTGCTCCACTCACTAGAGCATTTCTTGTCCAGCTGGGGTGGGCGCTGTGGGTGGGTGCTGGTGGCAGGAGAAAGCTTGGCTCTGTTGAACCCCACAGAGCAGGTGGGATGGGGCTCTGTGAGCGCCTCCTGAGGGGGTGGCTTCATGGCAGTAAGTAACATCTCTCTCTCTTTTCTAGGAGGAGCAGTTGGTGGATTGCTTGGTGCCTGGATGAGTAGTGGACAGTTCAGGCCAGTCCCTGATATTTTATTGGAATTGTCTCCTGCTCAGCAGAGGAAACTCTATGATGAAGCCATTGATATTGTCAGCTGCTTAGCGTGGAGTGATGTTGCGCCGCTGACTGCTCTTGTGTTGGGAAGCACTAGTATCCAGCAGGCACTGATAAGAGTGCTGATAAATTACCTCTCCAAAAATCTAAATGTAAAGGTACAGTGTAGAAAATAACCTTTTCCAGAGCACACTTTTACAGTGTATTGAATTTTGCTCTAACAATTGTGATTCTTCAACATAGCAATTATTAGATGTCAGCACTAATTATGAATACAGGAAGATCTAAGTGTAATTTTCAGGTTTGGGGTTGGGATTTGTTTGGGGGTTTTGGTTTGCTTTTTTGTAAGGGTAGTATTAGATTCCTGCATTATCCTAACACTGGCTTGCTATGTAATTTTTAAGTACTGTACACTAGGACTGAATTCAGAACTGCTGAATGGAATTATGCTTCTGCTGTGCTAATGTATCACTGGGTAAAACTTACAGAGAAATTGTGTTTTGTTTAGTAGATTAATTCCTGATTCTGTAAGTACTTTGATAATGTTACTTGTGCCCTAAAATAAAGGTTTATCTCTGTGTGTGATGGGGTTTCTCAAAGTTGAGTTTTAAATAGTGAAGCATTGACCTCCGAAGTTGCTGCTGTACAGATTTGATTAATTTACTTCTGCCAGTACAATTTGCCATTACTAAATTCTGTGTGCTTTCCAGCCTGCAGGGCAGGGCAGGGACTGTTCTTCTCATCATTGGGAACCATGTTTTGAGTGAGGTGAAAGACAGCCCAAAGTGAATGGTAAGTGCGCAGTCCCTGCCCTGTCAGAGTTTCATAATGCAAAGCCTGGTGGTGGTGGTTCCGTTTCATGGACAGGTTACACCCACAGCAGTTGACTTTTTAGACTTTACATTGTATGAAGGCATCTCCAAAGACTATTTTCATGAATGCAGTTACTGTTGTTTGCAATTTTCTGGGTACTTTACATTGTGAATGTAGATTACTTGAGTCCCTCCCTGTGCTCTCCTAGGTCACTCTGTTGCTTAGCACAGCCAGAAGAAACTTTGAATCCTGCTTGTTGTCCGTATCATCATTGAAGTGGTTTGATACTTGTGGAACGTCCTGGAAGGTGGCAGGTACCTGTTTCAAAGCAGTAGCAGTAGGTTTGCAGCAAGGTTTGCAGTTTGGTCTGAACGCGTTTCACTGCTGGGAACAGAAGAACAGAATCCAGCTCAAGTGAGATTATAGATAGAAAAATGTGGAGGTCACTGTTTCTGATTGTGGAGACCTTGATAGGTAACGCTTGAGGGACAATGAGAGTGGCACCCCACAATGGTTTTGTTGTTTGTACTTTAGTAGCTTCTGTGTTTGGGGAGACCTCAAAGAGAAGAGAAATATGGCTGCTGAATTGCAGTAGGACAGAAAAGAAAGGTCTGTTATATTCCAAAGATTGATTTCTCAGCAAGTTTGTTTGCCAAAAATCATGGGGGTCTGGGCATGGGGGGCGGGAGGGGGTTTACGTGTATTTTTATTGTATTTTTATTTTATTTGTTCCTGAAGTGCTGAATATTCCCAAAAGCAAGTGAGGTCAGTAGGAGCTGTGGAGTCTCAGAGGGTCCCAAAGCCAGGCCCCATCTTTCTGGTTGTCATTGACATTTCTATCCCTCCACTAGTGAAAATCCAGTGTTTCACATTCCCAGTGTCTCATCTGGTTGGGTTCCATAGAGGATAATTGTTGCTAGAATCGAATTGCGTATTTGTTACTGGTCAGTTACACAATCAAAGGTTATAAATGTTTTTGGCTGTCTTCTGGTTCTGCCTCTGACACATAAAACTCAGAGGTCCTTTTAATCCAGAATAGGATTCTTGATCATTTGTAGTTCACTGGCATCTTCAAATACACTTCTCTTCCTATTCTGCCTGCCCAGTGGTTCTCACCATCAGGCTGATGTCAGCCCCAGCTTCATGCAGTTGACCTCCTGCTGACCTTACCAGTTTGACCTTACCAGTTAGAGGTTTGCAGCAGTGGAGCTGTATAAGCCTTCCGTTTGATTTCCTCAGCCTCACACTGGCTGGCTGACTATTTTGGGAGGTGTGTGTTTTGGTCTTGTTGCTGGGGCTTTTTGTGGCGTGAGTATAAGAATCCTTGTGTGTGTGTGTGTGTGTCTGTGTGGTTTATGTTTTAATGGTTCCTGCTACTGCTCTGTATGTACAGTTGGGGAAAAAATGTATGTACTGTGCATCAGCTACTGTATTCAGTAAAGTTCAGTACAGGACTTGAAATACAGTGAATGTGGTCAGAGATGGTCAGAGCATTTAGAAGAGTTGAGAGAAGGTGAGTGCTCCTTGTAGTGTCTGAGAACTGTGAGTGTGTGTCGTGGTTTTACCCTGCTGAGAGCCAAGATCCATGCAGCTGCCTGCTCCCTAAAGGAAAAGAGCAGGAGAATGGGGAAGGGGGGGGTGAGAGGCAAGGGAAGGGAAAAGGAAGGGGCAAATAACCCCAAAACAAAGAAACTAAAAGGCCCGTGGGTTGGGATAAGGATAGTTTACTAGAATAGCAGAAAGATAAAATATAACAATGCTAACAGGACTTTAAAGCAAAAAATATATGAAACTGTTGATACACAATGTAGTTTCTCACCGAAACCACAGCTCAGGCCGTGCCACCCAGAGCCGTCCCAGAACCCAACTGTCCCCTGAAAACTGCGCGTCCCGGAGCCACCCTGCTCTTCCTCCTATCAGCCCCCCGTTGTACTGAGCAGGACGTAATTGGCATGGAATAGTCTCTTTGGCTAGTTTGGGTCACCTGTACTGGCTTCGCCCCTCCTTTCTCACTAATAGAGAAATACGAAGAGCTGAGAAAGTCCTTGACTGTCTGACAGCAACTAAAAACATCAGGGTGTTATCAGCCCTGCTTTCATTTTAACCCCCCAACACAGCATTCCATCCGCTGCTGCAAAAGAAGTTAACTCCATCCTGACCAAAACCATGACAGTGTGCACTCAGTTTTGGGATTAAGCAGGAACAGCTTCTTCAGTCAAGCCAAGAAACCCCCAATAAGGGTTACATTTGCAAGGGGCAGTTCCCTTTGGGGAAGTTGTAAGGGGAGTAATGCAGCAATTTATTCTGGCAAGAATCCTGCACTTGCTTGAGTTCCTCCTGTATGTTTCTGCTCAGCCTTGAGACTAACAGGTTACTGTGCATTTGTGCACCACCAGACAGCAGTGTGATTCCTGCTTGCATTGTCAGCTGGGTCTTTTTCTCTGTTAAGCCACTTGCACTTTGAACCAAGTCATGAAAGAGGTTTTGTTTATTCAGAGACATCACAGTTTACCTGAACACCTTTGCATTTGTTGAGATGCTTTGGTACCGTAAGGACACGTCCTCGTTTGCAGTGTTTGGATGGTGCAGGTGTCTTTCTGTGGACAGGCAGCTTCATTCCTTCAGTTCCTTTGCTACCAAAAGACTGTTTCAGGTATGTTGCAATTAGATTGGTTCAGGAAATGGTGGAAGCCAGTCAGTTTGGGCGTGAGACGTGTTGCGTTTTCAACTCTCCGAATTGCATTGTCCCATCCATGTCACAGAGCCTTTGTACTGAAGAGCTTTGTGTCAGATGTTCATTGGGTTTACCCCAAAGAGAAGAAACAAATTCATTTTGGCACTCACGTGACTGGGTTATTTGGAGGTCATGCTAAGGAAAAGAAGGAGAAGCACAAATCTGTTCCCATCTC
Organism: Gallinula chloropus; assembly: GCF_964237585.1. Classification (NCBI taxonomy): domain Eukaryota; kingdom Metazoa; phylum Chordata; class Aves; order Gruiformes; family Rallidae; genus Gallinula; species Gallinula chloropus. The sequence goes on from NC_140098.1 coordinate 6,397,044, forward strand.
TGAGCGGAGGAACTGAATCTACTGCACTTAAAGCTTCTTGGTGCTGGTGTGAATGTAACTCTGAGTAGCGATCTGTTCACCTTTTCTGAGAAGGTAAAACCACAGTAGCCGATTATTTATTCCTTTGAGCTTGAATCACTCTGAATGAGATAACATATAATTCTGGAAGCCGAGTGTGTCACTCCGCAGTCACTAACCAGCACACACTGCTGTTCTGGTAGACTGCTGTGTCATAAGCCTGCAAAAACCCCAAAAGCAGTGGTGGTAAAACGAATAACTTTGTATTCCTTGGACTGGCATGAAAATGAATGCAGTGGGAAGAGAAGTGCACCTCTCTGATGAATTTCCTACTGTGCCTCTCTGCGACTATGGAGCATGTGTGGTCCCATCCCCAAACCCCGATTTCTGTTTAGTGTCAGCAGTGCTTGGGTCCTGTCCCCAGCAGAAAGTGAGCATGGTGGAAAAGGTTCGGTCCCAGAGGGCTCGTTCTCACGACCAGGCCTCTGTCCCTCACTGGGGTCTTGTCCTGGCACATGAGGGCTCTCAGGCACCGTCACGCCTCCTCCTCGTGTGAATGGAAGTCATCTCATGGCTACCCTGAGTCCTGGCGGCTGTACGCGTACACCCCTGTGTGTCTGATGCTGTGTCTCCAGAGCCCCCGTGTGCTGCCAGTCCTCGCTCACTCTGCCTCCTCCTGAAAACTGTTCCCTTCCTCGGGCTCTTCCTGCTTTCAGAAAGCAGTGTGGAAGTGTTTAAGCATGTGACAAAATGGGGAGAAGAATTGAAGTATGAAAACAAATGACTGATTTGTGGCAAGAATTGGGACAAGGAGAAAATACCTGGTAGATTTGTCAGTTATAATCTGCTAGCTACAGTAGAGCGAGGCTCTGCTTTGTCTTTTCCTGGACCTGTGAGCGATGCTGAACGCGTGTGGCAGCTGCTCAGGGCAAAGGTAATGGGCTCCAGAGTCAGGTAAAAACTTTCTGGAGTCTTTCATTGCTTGTATGGTCTTCTGACCAGATATTTCTCTGGTGTACTCTACGGTTTCATTTGCAATATGAGTAATATTTAACTGTTTGCACATAGGCTTGGTTTTGGCAGAACTGAAAGTGAATGTATTTTTTCCTGGATTGTCTGTGCCTCCATCCTTCCAGTCTCTGAAAGTCACCGAGCTCTGTTTGGTGGCAAGATTTACTCCCTGTTGCAGCGATCAAAAGATAACTTCTTTCTAGTGTCCTAACTCACCAAGATGCCCATTAATGTTGAGGATGTGATACAGCTGTTCTGCCACCTCTCTCAGGAGAAGGGGATGAAAGCTGCTGTGAAACGCTCAGGTCGAGGAGCACTGCTAGCTGGTGTAACAGCGTTACTCGTGGGTCTGTTTGGAGTTACCTTTGGAATCGCTTTAGGTAAGTGTGTTGTATCTCGCAGGCTTCCCTCCTCCCTCCTGTCTGTGTCTCTGCGTGGCGGTTTCAGTCTTGGGAATGACTGTTGAAAAGCACCCTGTTGCAAGTTATACTGGCAGGACAAGGGGGAATGGTTTGAAGCTAAAGGAGGGAATGTTTAGATTAGATATTAGGGGGAAGTTCTTTACAGAGAGAGTGGTGAGGGGCTGGAACAGGCTGCCCAGAGAGGTGGAGGATGCCCCATCCCCGGAGGTGTTCAAGGCCAGGTTGGATGGGGCCCTGGGCAACCTTGTGCAGATCCAGACTTGGAGATTGGTGGCACTGCCCGTGGCAGGGGGTTGGAGCTCTGTGATTCCTTGGGTCTCTTTCAACACAGACCATTCTGTGATTCTATGATTCTGTGACATAGAGGAGCCTAAGTAGCTGGGGCACCTTGAAGAATTTTACCTGATCTCTTTTTCACGCCTGCAAAAGAAAGTTATAAGGAAGTACATTAATCTCAATCCTAACTTTATTCTTTTTTGCCTTTTCATTGTAATTCTTGAATTAGTTATTTCTTTCTGTAAGAAGTGAAGCCAATGCCTAACTAAATACAATTAAAAGGAACAGACAAACAAACTGTAGTTAAGTGGTACCTGGTGACCTCGAATGGGAAGGCATGGGAAGAATACTCTTTTAGAAAAGTTTTAAAAGGGGAGCTGAATCTGGCACTTTTATACTATCCATAGGACTGGGATTGTCATGTCAGCATTGGTTTCTTGACCAAATCTGAACAGCTTGTCCTGTTTCCATTAAAATACTTGTAAGAAGCATCATAGTGGCCTGTGTTTTGCATTAAAGTAAATGAACTGTGTAAGAACAGGGTACTGCAATGGAGGTACAGGACAGCCAGCCGCTGGTGGCAGTGCTGCGGGATGACATGCCGACTGCAGTTAACAACAGCTCCAGACACGGTGGTGATGAATATCCCGGCTGCTTGTTCGCCATTTGCTTCAAGGCACTTGTAAGGCAATGTTGACAAGTGTGGAGGTGTGCCTTCTCTTGTAGGTAAACACACGTGAAACTGCTTTGATAGTATTACTTTTCCCCTAAAGTGAAAGTTCTTTCAATACAACTAACAAAACTTATTATAATAATGCAAATTATAATAATGTTTGCATCAGGTTAGTAATCAACCCTGAAAATACCCATCCTATTCTACCAAAGATATTTTCCAACCAAGAGTCCTTCATTTGTTTCTCCATCTCATGCATAACTTCAGCAATCTTCTGCATCTTCTGGAGGTTTTCTTGAAGATGTAGCGACACATTGGGAATTGTAACACAGCATTCTTCTTGTTCATGGTTTGCTTTCACGAATCCACACACTCCTTGCTCCTTGAGTAGCATCATATCTAATACAAGTCAGTTTTGAAATGCAACTTTTGAGACAGCTTGTACTTGACCAAGTCAAAATTGTCATTAGTAAGGGCCACTAAGGCTTCCACTTATGCAGTTAAATTGGACAGCATCATTCTGGTTTTAAGATGAACTATTCCCAATCCAAAGAATCCTTCAGCCCATACCGATACTTTCTGAGACACAGTCCAGTCACCAGTTCCTCTACTTCGTTTGGTGCATCATCACAATTACCCATAGTCTGAGAGATCTGACAGGAAGATTTCTTAGTATATTCTAAATCTTTATAGCTTGTACTACTATTACATCTCATTGCTGGAGGGGATGGCTTTGTGTAATTTTGACACAAGCAGGCGGCACTGGCTAAATGCCATAACAAAGGAATTAACCATAAGTGACTGTTTACTACGTCCCCAACAGTGGTATAATTTATAATATTTGTGTCATTCCACAGAGGAATTTTTACATCAGGTTGTGTTGAGACCCTGTGTCGAGGCCACCAGTGGTAGCAATCCCTGCTGTCATCTCTCCTCTCCTCATGGGCTTGAGACCCATCGATATTGTGACTCCCATTTTACAGGCCCAGGCAATGAACTGACTTTGTCACTTGGATCGGTGTAATGCCAGGCATGGAGCTCAGATTACATGAGTCCCTCCCCATGCTCTCCTAGGTCACTCTGTTGCTCAGTATATTCTTTCAAATGCATTTTTTACACCTGTAGAAAGGATAAACCGGTTAGAGGTATGATCTTTCAGCCTTCACTGTTGTATAAAGTGGGCACGTGTCAAATGGATACCAACAGAAGTAAGGTCCAAGTAGTTTGGAGTTCTGTGTGGACCAGACTAGCTTCCATGAGCTCCCAAGAAGCTTTATACTCTGTGCCAGAGTGGCATGCTCTTAGTCATTATAGTAAATGTGGCTTCTGTAGATTTTCAGATGACTGAAGTAGAAGTAGGAAGAAATGTATTGAATTCTGTTACGTATGCATATTTCTAGTGGCTTTTGCATTAAGTGCCCCTAAATCAGATATTGGTGTTCTCATAACAGTTCCTTGAAGAAGAATTCAGCCACCGTAGGCTTGCAAGTATTTCTGTGGTATCAAGGGAAAAACTGTCAACTGGGTAAAACGTGCAAATTAAGAAATTTTTATCTAATGAAAAACAGCATCCCTGTGAGTGCACAAGTGACTGTTCAGGAACAGTCGCTGGGGTGGGAACTTTGGAGGCAGAGTGGGTTCTGATGCCCATGGCAGTAAATAACATCTCTCTCTCTTTTCTAGGACGAGCGTTTGGTGTATTGCTTGGTGCCTGCATGAGGAGTGGAAAGTTCAGACCAGTCCCTCAGCTTTTATTGGAATTGCCTCCTGCTGAGCAGCAGAAACTCTATGATGAAGCCATTGCTATTCTCAGGCGCTTAGACTGGACTGATGTTGCTCAGCTGACTGCTCTTGTGATGGGAAATGCTGGTATACAGCAGGCACTGACAGGAGTGCTGATAAATTACCTCTCCAAAGAACTAAGAGCAGAGATACAGTATGGAGAGTAAACCTTTTCCAGAGTACGCTTTTTACAGTGTAATGAATTTTGCTCGTAACAATTGTGATTCTTCAACATAGCAATTATTAGATGTCAGCACTAATTATGAATACGGGAAGATCTAAGTGTAATTTTCAGTTTTGGGGTTGGGATTTGTTTGGGGGTTTTGGTTTGCTTTTTTGTAAGGGTAGTATTTGATTCCTGCATTATCCTGACACTGGCTTGCTATGTAATTTTTAAGTACTGTACACTAGGACCGAATTCAGAACTGCTGAATGGAATTATGCTTCTGCTGTGCTAATGTATCACTGGGTAAAACTTACAGAGAAATTGTGTTTTGTTTAGTAGATTAATTCCTGATTCTGTAAGTACTTTGATAATGTTACTTGTGCCCTAAAATAAAGGTTTATCTCTGTGTGTGATGGGGTTTCTCAAAGTTAAGTTTTAAATAGTGAAGCATTGACCTTAGAAGTTGCTGCTGTACAGATTTGATTAATTTACTTCTGCCAGTACAATTTGCCATTACTAAATTCTGTGTGCTTTCCAGCCTGCAGGGCAGGGCAGGGACTGTTCTTCTCATCATTTGGAACCATGTTTTGAGTGAGGTGAAAGACAGCCCAAAGTGAATGGTAAGTGCACAGTCCCTGCCCTGTCAGAGTTTTGTAATGCCAAGCCTGAGGTCGGTGGTGGTTCCGTTTCATGGACAGGTTACACCCACAGCAGTTGACTTTTTAGACTTTACATTGTATGAAGGCATCTCCAAAGACTATTTTTATGAATGCAGTTACTGTTGTTTGCAATTTTCTGGGGACTTTACAATGTGAATGTAGATTACTTGAGTCCCTCTCTGTGCTCTCCTAGGTCACTCTGTTGCTTAGCACAGCCAGAAGAAACTTTGAATCCTGCTTGTTGTCCGTATCATCATTGAAGTGGTTTGATACTTGTGGAACGTCCTGGAAGGTGGCAGGTACCTGTTTCAAAGCAGTAGCAGTAGGTTTGCAGCAAGGTTTGCAGTTTGGTCTGAACGCGTTTCACTGCTGGGAACAGAAGAACAGAATCCAGCTCAAGTGAGATTATAGATTGAAAAATGTGGAAGTGACTGTTTCTGATTGTGGAGACCTTGATAGGTAACGCTTGAGGGACAATGAGAGTGGCACCCCACAATGGTTTTGTTGTTTGTACTTTAGTAGCTTCTGTTAGTTCATACAGAAGGACAATAGCCCACCTGTACTGTTCTGACTGCAGTCCCATACTTTCATGTCAAGGCCTCAAAGATAAGTACTGTACAGCCTGATGTGGCAAATTGAGCCAGTTGAGGAACTCTCCAGCAGGTTTGATCATCTGAGAACAAGAGCAAGTGTATTAATACCCATCTGTTGCTGTTCTTTAGTCGAGATGTAGCTGTCCACCACCGCATCGCTTGTTGGTTTTGGAAACAGCTTCAGACTGGAACTGGCTGGACTCTTCTGAAATCCCTTCCAGCTGTGTAGTGTCCAGGCTGGGTGTAAGGCACAGCTATTGCTTAGGAAACGTCGTAACAGAGTGCCAGCAGTTGGGCAAGCAGCTGAAAGAGTCACTATGGGGAGTTGTACATATTTATATAAAGAAACCATCTATGATTCTGGTTATTAACCTGGTTTGGTCGTACATGTGGCAGAATCAAGCTAGGTTTTGACTAGCAGATGGTGTATTTTTAGTTCAAAACTCCTTTTTTTTCTACATGTTTTTTTTAAGATGTCAGATTTGAAAATAGAAAGCAAGCATGATTGTAAAGTGTTATGTTAGCAAAAAGAGGAAATATATATGTTTTGGGGTTTTTTAAAAAAAGTCCTGAATTTAAACAGATTAGTAACTGGGATGTGCCATCTAGTGGCAATTGGATTATTTCCTAAATTCAGCCTATCAGTTCTGCCTCAGTATATGGGTAACAGTTATCTTTTTCCATGAAAAGTAGGGTTTTCTTGTTTTGCTCTTAATCTGTTAAATTTCTGGCTTTAATTAATTTTTATTAGACTACAAATACCAGACCAGCTACAGAGTAGGCTAGAATTCACACACATTCTCTGCTGAATTTCTTTATTTTTTGTGATTATAAGATGTGAGCTATGGCCATGCAAATATTTACTGCAGCTGCATGTCACCTTTAATTACAGTGAGCAAGTACCCAGTCAGGCAGAGGAGGGTGGTTTCACCCTCCTGATTACTGAAGGCTGAGTGGGTTTTGTGAGCTGAGCAGCAGGCAGTTTGTGAAGACTGACTGACCTCAGTTGAACTGGCAAGCCAGCAACGAGTAACTGCGTGTTCCTCTGAGGGCTGCATTTCTTTGTTCAGTTTTATCACCTTCAGTTCAGCACCTGTAGCAGCCCTGCAGCCTCTGGAGGCATGTTCACCTCTTGCATACAACTGCCCATGTGTACCCACTGCTTGCATGGGCGCTGCAGGACTGAAGAGTATTTGGCTGTGGAAACTCTGTCTTTTGCTAGTCCCTGTCACAGCGCAGACTTCCTAAAGGCCCCGTTCCCAGTGGCACCACGGAGACCCCCAGGCTCCGTCCACTGGAAGAGCATGAGAACTGCAATGTAGACCTTGATCTAAGGGAAGGGAACGGTTCCCCTTGGGCTATCTGGCCTGGGTGCTTTCCTTTGCCGACAACCTTCCCTGTCAGGGCCTGCGGCCTCCAGGGCCTGACTCCAGCACCTTGCTCCTGCTGACTGAGCGGATCCCTCTCAGGCCCAGCAGGCCTCTTCTGGCTTGTTCTGTGGCTTCTGCACACTTCTGGTCACACATCATCTACAGCAGTCTCAATATTTCTGTTAAGAACTACACAGATTCATGTGGAAATTTTAATTTTTTACATTTTCTCCTCACAACAGCTCCAGTAGTGACACACGAGCAGGCTCAAGGGTTTAATCCTGCGTAGCTGCCATGGTAGGACCTGCTGAGCTCCATCTCCAGCAGCAGTTCAGCAGTGCCGGTGCAGCTAAAGGATATGAAAGCAATGCTGCTTTCCCCCACTAGAGAAAGAGAAAGCTCTTACAGCGGAAGCCATAGCTTCTTAGAAAGGCTGTCATTGCTTGACTGGCTGATGTATAACTCCAGACTAATTGAATAGCAGACTACAGCTGGCTTGGAAAGCTTTTAAAAACCAAAGGCCTTTGCATTACAGTGAACTAAAGCTATTAGCCCCTAATTAAAACATGAGGTTTCATCTTTACCTTTCTAGAGATCACAGAAATCTATGTATTTTTCAGGCTATAAGCCAGAAATCAAACATTCATCACGGAACTGCAGTAAGTGCGTGCTAATACTTCTCATTAAGCATGATTTATGAATTTCAGAAGAGCCTAAGAGGTAAATACATAAAATTATTCTGAAGTCTGCAAAAACTGAAGACATTCATTTCTTTGGATGACTGTTCAGCAGGAAGGATTTAGGCAAACACAAATGTTACGGCTTTCAACATCAAATAAAGAAACTGCATTTGAACATCTGCACCTTTGCAATCCCCTCAAAATGGCATGGCTTCACCTAGTGTCACTGCTGAGCTTCCAACAGAGCCAACACTTCAGCTATCAGCAGGGAAAGAAAGCCCATTCAGCTGGGCCTCGGAAGAGGTGCCACCTTCTCTGACTCTTCTTGTGTGTTGGGTGACCTTGAGTAACTTTCTACCTTGCCCCTGAATGTGATTTTTGTTACATACCATGCAATCCATCAGCAGGAAATGGTGTGTTACAAAAATGTAATAGCACTATTATGCAGCTAACCACTCTCCCATCCCGCAGCCGGGACGCGAGCATCAAAGGAGGGGGGATGTAATAAATGCTAGTAGAGATTTGCAGTGATGGGGATGAAAAAACTGCTAGGTTGTGAAATGTAGCTACTTTGTTGAAGGGAATGAAAGATTTATGCTGGTGTTTGACCTTAACTAATTAGACCTCACAGAGGAGTGTCTAACAGGATGCAAATGTTTTGTATTCCTTAGTTCCTGCTTGGCCTCAGTGGGCAGGAGTGATTTAGGGCAAAATTAAATCTTTCCTGTGCTCTGACATGCTGCTTCGAAGCAGAGCACTCGGTTATTCACTTGTACATGTAATCTGAAGGCAGCATGAAGGGTTCGTTGTTTCTGTATCAGTCAATAAGATATGATGAATAATCTTTGTAATCTGGAGTCAAAACTGATCTAACAAAGCCAAAGCTTTGAAGGTCTGATTTTTACCTTGCTCTGTTCCAGCTCCCTGCCCCGCTCCTTGCACATTTGAAAATGTTGTGACAAGATAATTGAAGAATCACCAAGCCAAGTCAGAATCAACCCCTGAACACTTGGCAGATAGGAGGGTTGGAGATCAGGAGCAGGGGCAGGTGTGTGCCACTCCCAGCCATGACCATACCCACCAGGCACCTGCCTTCTCTCCCAGACAGAAGATACCTGCGTGTGAGCCGGTGAGTAAAGCCTGTCCTGGGTGCACAGCTGTAGGTAAGTTTGTTCTTCTGATACTGTGCAGATTTCCAGGGTGCATTTCTGTCCTTGCCCGGGTCATGGTGCTGATGGGCAGTCCCTCTCGGTTTTTGCCCTCTCCCCAGCAGGTGATAACTGCTTGATACGGAGGAAACTTGCTGCAAGAAAGGAGGTCAGGGCAGCTCAGACCAGGCTGCTGTTTGCGTTTACTCAAGCCTCTCTGGCTCTAAGTATCCTGCTTGTTCAGGCCAAAACAAGGGGGCCATTTAACTTTTCTACCTTGCCCTTCCAGATTAATTTTAAACCCCACACAACCAGATTTTCAAAGTCCTAAGTTAAAGATCTTTCAGAGCAGCTGAATGTAATATTTGGGCTTGGGAGAGATGGAGTGCAAGAGCACTCAAGAAAGCAGGGGACAGGGCAAAGCAGTTTAACAAATACTGTGTTAGAGCAGCAGGCTTGCTCGAGCATCAGTAGGGATCCGCTGCCTGCTCTGTGCCTCTTTGTGAGCTAAAGTTCGTGCAGCAGACTTTTGACCAAGCAGCTGTTTATTAATTGCTTATGCAGGAACAAAGTCAGTAATAAGAAGCTAAATAGGGTGTTGGTAAGGCAGGCTCTGGGGTGTGATTTTGTTGGTTTCCATAAAAGGGGCTTGCTTGCTTTTTCCCAGCCATTCTCTCCAGGAATCTGTGTATAAAAATATTTGTTCCGTAACCACAGCGAACAGCCTCCCATCGCGTGGCAGCTGCCTGCATACTTGAGGCCTTCTGCTGTCTCTTCAGTTTAACTCTGCAGGAACCTGTGCTGCAGCTGAGTAGAATCCTAGTTTTGGGTCTTCATGTCCCCAGCCCCGGGCACTGTGGGACAGGGGCTGTTGAAAACGGTGGCAGCACATCTGCCCTGAGGATTGGGTGAAGAGGAGTAATGACAAGTAGCAATGAGAACAATAAGGAGCACTCCTACAGCACTTTACATATTCCAAGTGCTCTGCTGATACTAAGATGCCACACAGCCTTGTGACAAAGATATGGGTTTTTACTGTGCACAATTTAACTGGGCTGTATTGTTAAGTCAGAATTGGGCGGTGTCTTCAGATAACAATTGGGCAATCGATTGACCAACTGCTGGCTGCTTGTACCCCAGCAACTGATGCAGCTCCAAACCTTCCCCATGTCCCTTGGTTAGCCTTGGCACATCTTTGGGAACCTCAAATACTCATGCAAAGCAGCACAACTCAAAGCGTTTAACAGAAGCTCCTGTGTTTTACAGCGACTCAGTTTTCATCCATGCCTACGGCCTTCACCATCTCTTAACCGGCCTGGAGGGTACGGTCTGAGTGCCACTGGCACCGGGTGAAACCTGGGCACTGCTGGGCTTAACTGAAGAGCCCCAGTTACCATGCTACTGGTGCTGTGTTGTATCAGTGTCACGCTGGTGCGTACTGGTTGCAAAAGAGAAACAAGGTCACAGTGCATGTGTGTGCTGTGCTGACACGTCAAGAAACAGCGGATGCTCTACTTGAGCTGCAAGCTTCCAAAGCCGTTCTGGGCAGTGAAGCCACCTGCCCGCAGCACTGTCAGCACTGGTATCGGTGCGAGCCAGCAGCCCGCAGAGCAGTGTTGGTTAGTCTTGGTAAACACCCCCAGGAGAAAGATAAACCTGATTTTATTAAAATACATGAGCACACATGATTTCATTAAAATACAGTCACAGTGCCGTGCTCTGAGTAACCTATTTTCTCCCAGGAAAGAGCTGGAGGTCCTGTGGACTGATTTTTGACAACAGACGCTCAGTGCTCAGCAGCAGGTCAGAAGGCAATGAGAAGGTTGGGAAGGATGGGGAAGGAACTGAGAAGGCAGCAGTAAATGTTGTTACATCACTGAAAGAATCCAGGTTATAGCCACGTGTTGAATAGTCCATGCAGTCCACTCGATCTGCTCTGCTTTGTACTTTTTGAGCCCAAAAAGGCTTTGTAGAGCTAGGAAGGGTACAGAGAAGGGTGATGTGGACTGGTGGTGCGTCTGTGTAAAGAGAGATGGGCTAGTTCAAAACTGTTCAGCCTGGAAAAGGCACTAGTGGGGAGAGGTTTGGTTGAGGCTGTGCACAGCACAGATGAACAGGAGGGACAGCAGTGTGGTGTATGAGGCAGGGGCACCCGCTGAGCTGGCAGAGGTGAAGGGAAGTGCTTGTTCACGCAGCGTAGCACTGGATTGGGGAGCCGGTTGACACAGGATGCTTAGGGCCTCCAAATGAAAATGTGTTCAGGAAGCAATTAGTCAGCTGAATGGTAGTGAGGACTGTTAAACAGACCGGTCCAGAATCAACCACTGTCGAGAAGTTTCTCACCACAAGCTGTCAGGAGACTAAAGCAGCTGAAGCTCTACAGGTGCCTCTTACATGCTGTCCTTCATGACTGTGGGATGGGTGAACTCCAGCTCTGGTTTAAGCCTGCTTTCACAGGTTATCCCACACATACACAGTGCACAGTTCATGCAGTGTTGTGCCAAGATATGTGCAAGTAAAACGTGATGTGTGTGCTGCCACAGCAATCCCATTCTGCAAAGAGCATGGCACGCTTTGTACTGTACAAAAGGCTTTTCCTGTTGATTGGGGAACACCTGCCAGTTTGCCTTTGTGCCTCTTATCTCACTGGGGAGCAGAGCCTTCCTCTTTAAACACTTTCCCATGCCCAAAGAAGTGAGTAAGCAGAGGTAGGAACCCAAACCTCTCTGGGTCTGTCAGTTGCAATCAGTTATTTCATATTCTCACAATTGCAGTATCAGCTTAAAAATGAAATTAAGTGTCTTTATGGCTTGCACTGAGCAGAAAATGTCTCTGTGCCACCAGAATCCAAAGCACCAGACAGTGTTTTTAGAGCAGGAAAGCTCCTTTATTCACGCTCACGCACAGTGGAGGTTATATTAAGTGATGCTATTGTTTTGTTTTGCAGAGAGGAAAGTTGTTTTACAGAGAGAGAGACTACATGGGTCATGCTGATTGAAAATTCCTTCACATTTTCATTTTGCATGTGTAAGTGTTCTCACAGAACTAATTCAAAGTTTATCTAAAAGAAAACGCTTGCTGTTCTCCCTGAGCCTGCAGCCAGCAAACCCCCGGCTGGCAGAGGTACCTGTTGTGCAGGGCTGGTTCGGCTGGGAGGGATGTCCTGCCCGCTGCGCCCTGTGTCAGGCAGCTCCAACGTGCTCCACGTCACAGCGTGTCTCCCACCCGTAGCTGGGTCAGCAGACCCCAGGAAAGCTCAGCCTCTGAAACGCAGGAGGTAAATTCTGGTGAGGGAGGGTGGGCAGGAAGGAGAAAGTTCAAGTGCTGCTGGGTGGGAGGCAGAGCTGCTCCAGTGAAGGACCAGCCTGCTGAGCTCCAAACAGCTGTTAACGCATCTGGTTTCTGGAGCTGCCTGTGAAAGCTTGTGTCTGGGGAGCTGCATCACACGTGCTCGGGTAATGACCAGCTCCTCTGCCTGCTTCCAGCTCCAGAGGGGAGGAGGGGCTGCAGTCCTGGGCTCCCCTGTGCTTCATGGACTGCCCAGATGATTCTCCCAAGTGGTGAGGGAGCTGAAACAGGGGAAGTTGTGCAGAGAAGTAACCCCATTTTTACTGGTCTGTCTCTAACTTGTAAGCTCCAAACCCACAAGCACAGCCTTTAGCATCCTTTCTGTGCCACAGCCATGTGCTGGGCTTTGGCTGACACATGTCCCAGAGGGGAGAGGGAATGTCAGTGGGCGTGAGGGATGCTCGCTGAGCTATTGCCAGGGTGCCTGCAGTGCTGCTGCACCAGAAAGGTCTGTCTGAGGGCTCCAGGGCTGTGCTCTGAGGAGCTATCTGTGCTCGGGGGCTGCAACAGCTGCATGACAGACACCGTTTTTATGAAAGCAACACACCTCTAACTGCTGTGTTGTAAGGACAGCAGTGGTACTGCTGGAGGCTCAAAATAGCAAAGTGTGACAGTCTCCATTTGTCATCCTTCCCAAACACTGTAAGTCTCTACCAGCGGCTTTTGTAGAACCTCTTGTCATTGGGGCAGTGTCCTTGCAAACTGGGGGCTGCAGCGTGTGATACCCCAAGTGCCAGCTGGGGCTCAGCACAGGCGCAGGGCTCACCCAGCCCACGGCTGCTGTATCTGCCTTGGACGTGGTACTGGTACAATGAACAAATGCAGTTGCAGCCTCGTACCCAGGAGGATGAGTCCTCCCCCAGCCTGTCTCTGTTGAGGTTTGGGGGCGAGACGTCCCCCCTGCACCAACTGCAGCAGAAAGCTCTGCTGCAAGGCCGTCGCAGGGTTAATGCCCAGTGTCAACTGCTGCTCCCTGGGGCTCTGGGTGAAGTCAGCTATGTTAGGAGTGTGGCAGGGAGAGCAGCTGGATCCTGCCGGGCCAGGAAAAGCCAGCCTCTCCTAAGTGGTGGGAGGTTCACTCTCACCCAGTTGTGCAGGGGGAGGATGCTCTGCAGCTCCCAGAGATGGAGGCTGGGCCCGAGTGTGCTCACTCTGGGTACTGCTGGGAGGCAGCACTGGGATGCAAAGAGCTTGCAGACCCTTACCTGAGCACATGAAAAACCTCTGAACTAAGCAAGCCATGCACACTGAACCCTTGCCAGGCTGCCAGGCTCTGAAACTGGTCAGTAAAGAAGCATGCTCAAGGCTGGGTTTTGGAATGATCTAGTGGCCCGGCTTGCTTTGCCTGAAACCTGTCGCTGAACAAACACTCCTCAAGTCAGAGACTTTGATAGAAACCAAGCTGCTGTGACTTGTGTGCTAGTGGTTCTTGTCTGTGGTTTGCCAGCTCACACCACAGCACTGGAGCCAGCCAGGCTGTTCGAGCTGTTGGGGATGATGGTGAGGGGTGCTCCCGTAAGCACCACTCTCCTGGTTTGCAGTCCTAGGCACAGGGATTGTTTGTGGGCAATGTGCAGAGCCAGCATGCCACACTCAGAGTGTCAGAACAGGTGAGAGGAAACAGCCTCAAGTTGCACCAGAGCAGTTTTACATTGGATATTGGCAAAAATGTCTTCATGGAAAGGGCTGTCAGGCATTGGAATACGCTGCCCAGGGAGGGGAAGTGGTGGAATCACCATCCCTGGGGGTATTTAAGACTTGTGATACTCAAGGACCTGGTTTAGTGGTGGACTTGACAGTGTTAGGTTTATGGTCAGACTTGATTTTGAAGGTCTTTTCCAACCTAAACGATTCTGAGATTCTACATGCAGCTCAGGCAGGCTGCCACAAGCTTTCCCCAGCACTGACGCTCGCCCTTGCTGCCTCCTTGCAGCTGGGCCGTGCTCTCTAAGGTGGTTGTGGATGGCTCATGGCTACGTGGGGGTGTGATGTGTGCTTGAGGATGTGGTTCCTCCCACAGGCTTTGATAAGGGGAACAAATCTGTGGAGAGACCTCAGTGTCACATTTACTTTTCCCTGTGGTCTCTTTGGAAAATCCTTTGTATATGAAACCAGTAAGGGTCTGGTTTTACCTTACCTGTAACTCTTCTGATAAGATTGACTTTTTTTTCTTGTTATCTGCCAGAGGAAGAGCCCTGTCTGGCCCTGGCTTCATGCTTTTCTCAAATACATTTTTTTTAAGGTTCTTACCAAAACACATTGTTTTAAGGGGAGGCTAGGCAAAGCTCAAACAGGGGTGCAGTGCTCCCTTGCTGTGTGGGGCAGCCTGAGCACTGGGATTGTTGCCGGGCAGGGGGATCATGAGCAGCAGGATTGCTGCCGGCAGCAGATGCGCTGCCCCAGCGAGGTTTGACCATGCAGAGAAGGCCAGTGCATGGGAGTGCACTGCCAAAGCAGAACCTGGGATCTAGCTCCCCTCCTCCTTCTTCTCTGCCCTTCCTACAATGCAGACTGGGGACATTGTGTAACACCCTTGGCTGGGAACCTCGCAACAAGAGGTTTATGGAAAACCCTCCTATGGTTTATTTTCATTCCTGGGCCTTGCAGGAAATGAAGGCAAATGCCAACTTCAAAGGGAGTCGCTCAGCATTCATCAGTGTGCAATGCCACCTCCCTGCCTGCCTCCCCTCCTCCAGCTGCCAGCTCAGGACTGCAGCACCAGCTGCTGTGCCTGTTCTGAGCTTTAGTGCACAAGTGTGCAGGCAGGAGAGGCTTTCCCATTCACACGCACAGCACTGGGATTTCTCCTGCCTGTGACATGCAATGGAAAGCAGACCTGGCTGTGTGGTGCCTCCCTTGCTTTACACCATGGTGTGCAGCCTGTGCTTTCCTGGAGCACACTGTTCCTCCTGGGGTGCTCAGGAGAGCATCTCCAGCTTTTGGGTCTCAGGCATCTCTCTTGGAGCTGGTTTGTCATGTTGTATCCACCATGGAAGTGACAGTGGTGTTCCTGCCAACACCTGCCTTAAAGATCTGCAGCCTGGAGCAGAAAAGCAGAAGCAGAAGCCTGTGTTTTTCATTGGAGACACACTGCTTTAAAGCTCAGCAGTAGTCAGGACCATCTGTGCTCCTCAGTTCTTCCTGCTAACCAAAAATCCCGGGCTGAGGAACACGAGCAACTGCCTTGCAGCAGTAGTGAGTCGGAGAGGCCATGTGCTGCGGCAGAGCCAGAACTCCTGCTTGGATAAAAACTCTGTGTAACTGGGAGCAAGAATAAGACCATGAAGCTGGCTCGCTTCACCCCACTGCCTCTAAATGCCTGTGAACTGCTGAGTCAGCACCGTGCTCTGGAGTTGGTGGTGTGCAGTTGGCTGCACCTGGGGATGGTGGAGCACCTTTCACAGAACCTCTCTGATCCTTTCTTTTCAGTGTATTCACAGGGAAAACCTCCCCATTACCTTTCCTTTGCCTTTTGTCACTGGCTGCTACAGTACTGCCATCCTCTTCCTCATCTTCCCACCAACTTTGGAGAGCAGAGGAGAGCATGGCCCTGAATTCTGTTCTCCTGTCTCTTTGCTGGAGAATCCCCAGCACTTTCAGCAGGTCTGATGAGCTTAACATTCCCATTTTGCTTCCTGTGTTCAATGAACTGGTGTTGCTTTTGCTCCCAACAGCTACGGGGACCGTCCTCTCGCTCTTCTGTGCCCAGCTGAAAAGCAACCGTGTTGCTGAGTACAAAAAAAACCCTCTTGAATTTTTCTAAAAGCGCCTGGGCTCTGGTTTCTGCTCGAGGAAGCAGAAGGAGCAGTTTCCAGCAAGTCTGATTTCCTGAACCTGTGCCAAGGCTGGCATACAGCAGGGACGGCTGCACAGTGCTGTGCCCCTCAGGCAGGGGCTGAGCACTGAACCCCTCTGGCAGCCTATCCCCACACACCACGTCTGGGAGCCTTTCAGGAGGAGGACATGACCCCACAAAATCCCTAGGCTGCAGATGGTTTTTCAAGGTGAGCATTCGAGCTACCATTCTTCCTAGTTACATGGGCTTGCAAATGTGAATGAATCCCTGGTAAGCCGTTCATTTAGCTCAAAAAAAGAAAAAAACCAGACCAACAGGAAATGCCCCATTAATGCACTGGAGATAGAATCAGGCTGGAAAACTTCAGACTGGATTGTAACAGCACAGCCCACGATGTAAAACCCATGTGTTTGGCAGGCCAGAAGCCAGGAGCCCCAGGCTCTAATCCCAGATCAGCCAATAAAACTACAGGAAGAAGGTGGGGGGGTGGGGGAGGCCCATGTTTTCCTGGGCAAGCTCCTTTCACCATATGCATCAGCAGTTCAAGTCTTTAGGTTCCTTGGGGTTTCCACGTGAAATGTCTTCTGGAAGCCGTGGCCACCCCAGCCTTGCCGGGTCTCCCTCCCCGGCGGGAGCTGCAGCGTGACGCCCAGATGCTGCGGACCTGGGAGAAATGCCGAGCAACTGGCCAGCAGCAGGGAAAGCTCTGAGAGAAGGCTCAGCAGCTTGGAGAAGGCACTGTGTGTGTGTTAAGGTGGCTCTGGAAGCCTAAGTGCTCGTGAGCACTTCCCCTGCTCCAAAACACCAAGCTTCAAAATAGCCGTGTGTGCATGGGATGTGACTCGCCCAGACTCCCAGTCATTGACAGCAGCGTGGCAGCTTTTCCACCCTTGACTCTTTCCCCATACCTCCTGGAAGGAACAGGGATGTCCCAGTTGCTGGAAGGTGTGTGCATTTCCAGAAAGGCTGTCAGCTTCAGCACAGGCAGCAGTAAGGGGCCGGGTTGGTTTTGGGGGAGTGAGCTTGTTTGGGTTTTGTGGAGTTGTGTTTTTGTTGTTTTTTCCCTGCTGTGATTAAGAAAAGCTCTTGCTCAACAAGAAGGAATTTGTTGCAGGCGTGCCTGTCCTTCATGAGTGGATAGAAGCAGTTCTCAGCTCTTTCAAGGCTGGTAAGTACTAAAACCTTTGGACACATAAAGAAAAGCTGATCTCTAGGAGAACAGAGGAGTAGGCTCAAATCTGTTAATACATTTCTGGAGCCAGTTACTAGGAAGAAACTGGGAGTTTTACCTCAGGAGCAGGGAACTGGAATGCCAGCTATGGAAGCAGACTCAGCAGCTGGGCTATTTTTGGCTTGTAACCATTCTAATGGCTGTTTATTTTTAAGGTCACTTTCTGTTTGCATAGCATGTACACCCTTCTGCTGGGTGGGAGGCATTAAAAAACAATCACTGCTGTGCAGAGCTATGTGCTAAGCTCCAAGAGGGATGGAAAAAACAGAACTCTGTGTACTTACTGCTTTAAAACCCAAAAACATCTGCTTAGGTCATCAGATTTGTTGACCCACAAGCTGTGCCCCCACTGGAAAAATACCATTTCAGATACTACAGACTACTGCAGGGGATTGCTAAAGCGTTGGGGAAACTCAGTCAGATGATACCATGGCAGAGAGAGAAAGGCAAACCCAGAGTATTCACCCCACAGCTGAGGGGGTCAGAACTCATGCTGGCAGGTCGGGCCTGGATCCCAGTTCTTGTTTAAGACTTGTTAAATAACAACATACTTTATAGTTGTCTTATTGGCTCCTTCCTGTCGGCCATATCTTTATTCACACGCAGTCAAGTGATACAAACTCACTGGAACAGTGGCACTGTGCAAAAGACTGTACAAATGATTAGTTTGAACTGAGATTTAAAAACCCCTAAGCTGGGCCATCTGGCAGGCAACACACTGTTTGGAACGGGTCATGGTAAGGAAATGGTTTATGACATTGGCAGTGCACTCCCAGCCCCGTTCCTTTGCCAGAGCATAAAATACACAATACAAAAATACACTAGAAGTAATAACAGAGTTTGTAGAAATGTCTGCTGCAAAACAATTGCTGTTGTCTGATTCTCAGTATATTTACTCCCACGCTATATTATGATAGAATGCTTGAATAAACACCATTTAGTTCTAAGTTAACTGGAACTTTAAAGTTGATCTGGAGTTAACTGGACAGTCTTGGGCTCCAGTCCTGGATGTACATGAAGGACCGTAACTTTGGACTCGTGTGACCGACAGACATGAAGTGAGCCCACAAGTGAGCGTTCAATGCCTTGGGCTCCTGCATGGGAGGGAAGTGGAAGTTAAAGTGCTGTACTTCATAGGATCTTAATTTGGGGAATTTTCCTGGATTTTTCAAGACTTTTAACAAGTCTTCCCTGGGTTGTCCTTTTACCTGATAGGCTTGAGTTCATCAAGTTGCTGGTAATCTCTAACTGCCTGTTTGTGAGATCTGGGGCTCTGCGCTTAGTTCAATCAGCTATGGTAAGTCTCTCCCTCCCTCCTCTCCCTGCTCTGTATAATTTTACCCACCCCTTTCCCCTCTCCTTCCTCCCTCCTGGCCTGGTACAACAAAGACATCCCCTCTCCATGCGGCAGAGACGGATGCTCCAGTGCTCTGCTAAGGCTGCTCACACCAAGCCTCGCATGAGCTCCCTGCAACTGGAGCACCATTCCCTTAGGGTTTCAGAAGTTGAGAGACCCAGCTGTCAGAACTGAAACCTGTCCCGACCTTCCTGTGCAGGGATGAGCAGCTGTGCCCTCAGGCTGGCACGCCTGCAATGACAGTCTCCAATGTGGATGCCATGCTTGTGGAAAATGGCATCTGGAGTGCCCCTTGCTGTGGCAGAGGAACATACTGCTAGAAGGCAAATGTGTTTAACTCCAGGGTTTCTTGTTCCTTTTCCTCCCAAGAACCGATCTCAAAGCATCCCAGAAAAGAAGTCACTATTGCTTTGGTTTTGCTGATGGGAAGATTAAGGCACTGAGGGGTGAGCTCTTTTGGCCAAGGCTGATCTGCAGGTCTCTGCCCCAGTCCATGCTCTTCACTGAGCTGTTGCTCTCTGTGCTTGTGTTGCATGAGACATGCTCTCAGAGGGGTAAGCCCATCTCTGCTCCTCATGCAGGCACTACACACAGGGGCCAAGATCCACCTTCCTAGGCATGGCCTTCAGAGAAAACATCGAGAAGGACATGCATTGGAGGCCAGAAGTTGGCTTCCCAGCATCTAAATGTCACCTATTCTCAAGGAGGTCAGCTATGGAAAGATGACCAGGATACTTCTGAGGTATAAAACTCTGTGTCTGCTGGCCACTGGTCAGCTTTGTCATCATCAGACTTGTCGCTGTCATCACCGCTGGAGGGTTCATAGCCTGGGATGGCAGAATGGATTGGCTCCATCTGCCTGCGATCTGCCTCTGCCTCCTTCTTCTTTTCTGCCAGCAGCTGCCTGTAGCACAGGTTGCAGACCCTCAGGGGCTTGGGGGACAGCCGGGGCATCAGGAACCTCTGCCTGGAGCAGTCTGCACAGACGACGAAGCCACACTTGCGGCAGTGGTGCCTTCGGGTGAGCGTGGAAAACTTGGTCTGCGTGCAGCGCATGCAGATGTCTGTCGCCTTGTCTGGGATCCAGGGGGCTGCGTGCTCTGTGGAGGGCTGCCGGCCCGTCTTCGTCAGCAGGTGCCTGATGCACTCCTCCAGATGGCTGATCCACTCCTTCCTCTCTGTGAGGGAGGCTGCAGAAACCACAAAGGACTTCTTGGAGGTTTTAATCATCCAGCGGTTCTTCATCTGCAAGGTGTCTGGCAGCGTCTCCAAAGTGACATCTTCAAGGGGAATGATGTGCTGGGAGTTGTACTTCCTTTTGTTGATGACTATGCTGCCATACACGAGGATGTCGTTGAAAAGGAAGAATATGCGAGGCTTCGGCTTCTTGCGACATTCTTTGGTTAAAATCCCTTCTCCTAGAAGGACCCTTCCTGGCACAGCTAAGGGCTGCCCAGAAGCCCCAAAGCAGCTTTCCACAGCAGCAATGCGCTGGCTGTTGATCTCAGTGTTTGCCAGATGGTCCACCATCTCCGGCTGGCTCTGAAGGAAGGAAAATAGAGAAGTGGTGAAGCTGCAGACATCTGCACTGGGGTGAGGCTGAGTGGCAAACGTACGCGCTAGGGATACGCTCCTAATGTGACCTGACGTTAAGAGTAATATCCGTACCACGCCTCACCTTAGCTCATTACCTACTGAAACTGAATTTTCAAACTTTCAGATTCTATTTTGCAACAGCCCAGTGTGCACTGGCATAGTTCACTTTGCAGCAATGGAAGCCCTTGAAGGCAGAGCCAGATCTTTCATTCCAGCTGTGCTTTCTACCAGTGTAACTGTGTGCATGTAGTAAAGGAAGCTGGTTGGTCTGAACCTACACTGCGCAGGTTTAAGTACTTGCACAGGAGCTATTGTACTGTGACAGCTGAAACATAGCAGGACCCTCCTTATTTCTGTCCCTTTTTGTGCTGGGACCTAACTGATGCTGGGCTGGATGCAGGGCAGGAGATCTGGGAGCAAATCTCCCCTTCCTGACTGTGTGCCTGCTTTCTTGAAGATTAAGTACAGACACATCCACTTTGGGTCAGAGCTGAGGTGGGAACAAAACAGGCTGGCATCACTTTTTCCCAATGGTCTTCCTGGCATGACAAAAAGGGAAAAAAAAAAAGAAAACCACATCCATTACATGAACAAACCCACACAAGTTAAGCCCTTCCTTCATTACCCCTGTTACACCGAGGTTGCCAGTCCTTCCAGTTACAAGACACATCATTCTGAAAACAGTCAGACCTCTGCTGAAGGGAAAGTGGAAAGCAGCACGGTCATCCCTCCCCACACCTCCGTGTCCTCCTCCTGATACGGTCTGGGGTTTTGATAGTCTGTTGAGGGTTTTTTTAATAGAAAATACCTAGACAAGGGTAACTGTGAAGTGAAAGCAAATGTCTGCAGTAAGGAAAGTGCTCCGTTTGCTGCACTTAGCCCCTGCCGTGCTGAAGGGTGCTGCCCCGCGGCCGGCTGGCCATGGGAACGTGAGTCATTTCCGCCAGCGAGGTAGCTCAGCCATCACGAGGTGGCTCCAGGATCACAGGGATTTGTGTCGCTCTGGCTGCTCTTAGTGGTTCTTCAAACCACTAATGCAGAGCTGCTCTCCACTGCTTTCTCCATCCTCCTTGTCCAGAGTCCCTGCACCCATGAAGGATGGAGGGGAAAGGGAAGAAGAGGAGGACAACATCCCTGGTCCCACTTGTTTGGGGCAATGACGATTTACATTCTTCCCTTGCCCTCCACCCCAAATCACCCCTTTGGTATGCTAGCAAGGAAACCACAGAGCCGCTGCTCAAGGGTGCTGCATGCTGTTTGTCTCTCGCCTGAAGTACCTGGCAGACAGATCAGTCAGTTCTTGTGAGTTCCCAGGATTTTCTTCTCTACAGCAGGCCAGGGTACAAAGGCACAAAGCTAAGATGCAGGTTTAGCCCTGGGTGACCTAAATGAAGCGACCTAGCCTGCAGAAATAGCTGTCACAGAGCAGCATTGAATGGCCGGTGCTCCTGAAGAGCTGGCTTCTTCAGGTTCTCCTGTGAACTAGAGGGAAGGTCCCACGGCCTCAAAGGGCCTCAAAGCACCAGAGTGGATTTGATGGAGCTGGGACAGTGTTAAGCATACCCACTCATGAGTCCTCCAGTGTGGAGGGCAATTAACTACAATGCTCAGACTGGGGAGCATCTATTCTGAATCACAACAATGCTGCATGTGGTGTTTTCTCTCCAGCTTATGTACACAAACCAGGCTGAAGAACAAACAGGCAGGGCAACTGCAACACCAAACTCCCAGAGTCTCACCTATCCTGGGATGTGGTCTCTTGAAGTTTCCTACGAACAAATCCTTGGATGAGGAGCTCTTGAGTGAATGAGCAAGATGAGCACACAAAATCATAAAGAAAAAAGAAAAACTGAAGTTACAGCTTGGGAAGTTTAATGGGGAAAGGCTGTGAATGCACAAAATACAGTCAAGATTTTTTGGCACCAGCAACATCAACTGCGATAAACCAAAGCAGTTAATCCCACTCCCACTAGTCTTGATTCCTTGTGTTTCTGGGTTATGGGGCACCACCTCCTAGTCTGCTGCTTCTGCTGTTATTTTATGTATTTTAGAAACATGCTCCAACCTCTCAATCAAGTATGGTACTTGGCTGTATTGCTAGGCATCTCCTTATCCTGGATCCCAGTGGAAAGGAAAACCTTTTGTCAGATACACAAACCACAAAACATAAGCTTGCTTTCAGAGGAGTGTAGGCTTTACCTGTTGCATTGATTTGGGTCCCTGCATAGGCCAGAAAGCTCTTGGACTTGCTGCATGGAGCAAGGGAAAAGAGGCTGGACAGGGGCTGGGTGCAATCCTGACAGGTGAAAGAAATGGGATCGGGCTCTCATGCATCACACTTCTACCGGCAGGGTATGGCCTTATTCCTCCAGTCTGGTTTGTTACCCAGTTCAAATGCCACAAGTCAACCAAAGAAAAGCTAACTCTGCTCTGGGAAAATCTACCCTGCCAAGACTAAAAGTGTCAGTGGCAGCTCTAGCCCAGGGTATTTCCAAGGAGTTTTCCAGGGAAGCAAGAGCAGGGCATTTTTCTTCCATTTCTCTCCCCTCAGGCATAAATGACTGGAGAACAGCACATACACATACTAAGCAGTACAACAACAGGGCAGTGGGATTCACATCGCCTACCTTTGGACCTGGACAACCAACTCTATCTATGCACACCTATTCAGTTAGAAGCAGCCATCTGTAGAGGATGCCTCACCTCAGCCCACTGCATGCAAGATCAATCTTGCCCCGAGTTCTACACAGTGCTCAGCTTGAGCAACTGCATACAAACTGATTTCACAGGAATATCGTGACTCACTGCAAACAGTAACACTCAGCTTGGCTTTGGAATTGAAGTACCATGTGAATTTGGTAAAGAAAAATAGTTGTTGAGTGTTCTTAGGGTCCCCTTTCCTGGGAGGTGTGAGCCTCTTCCTCTGGAACAACAGTTATGAGATATAAAAATGAGGACATAAATTCCAATCTATTAGATTCATTTTGGTGAATGTATTTTTCCCTGTTTCTTCAAGTCGTCCTGTCAGGCCAGCAGGGTCACAGTCCTTATTACCAAGGGATGCGTCTGCACGTGCACCACGTGCGGCAGAAGCGCATGAGCAATGAGGGTGGGAGGGTGTACTTTACTGGCATGCTCCTTTTCATGGGAGGTTTTGGCATGGCAAAGTTTAGGGTTGGCTTTTTTCCATGAAGATCTGCTGGTTCTTCATGTGATCAAATATTATGCTGTGAATATGTAACTCTGTGAATACGATTCATGTTCAAAGGAAAAATAGCCCTCTTGGGCACTCTGCTCCAGAAGTAAGCAAACTACATCTCTGAACAATGAGCACTTGTTCACTTGTGATTATAAACAGCCATGTTGACGCATGCCAGGCAGAGCATTTCAACTTAAGCTCCTGGGTCAGTGACTCTAGGGTATGTTTTTCAAGCCTGTATGTATCTAAGGCTTAGTCATAGCAATGCAGGTGAGCTCTTCCACCAGATTCTTCCGTTCCTGCTCTCAAGCAGAGCTGACAGTCTTGGTAAGCACTGCACACCTAATGCATGCCACAGGGAAAGGATGGTCCCTCAGTACTGGTGCACTGAGATCTGAGTGCTGAGTCTGGCAGCAGAAAATGGCCCAAGCCTCTGCAATTTGCAAGCTTCCCCTGTTCCCCCTTTCTGCTTTGCTCAGTTGAAAAGTCTCCCCTGGAGTGAGGTCTGGAGGAAACTGCCACACCCAGGACAGTAAGCAGAATGCACCGTTTAGCCAGAACAGGTGTTGAGTAAGAAAAACATCATTCCTCTTCCTGCTGGAGGGGATTTCAGCTTGCCTCCCTCTCCTTCCCAGCATGCTGTAGGCATTGGGCCACTGAGGAAACGGGGCAGGCTCTGGCATCCCCCTTCCAGTCGTGCTCCTGAGGAACCCAATTCAATACATGTAAGATTTTGGGACTGTCACATTGAGCCTTTCAGAAATGCAGCCAGTCTCAGTAGGGCTAACTGACCTACTGACCTTCTTGCCACTGTTGCTCAGCACAGCCAGAAATTTTTAAGCTTTAGGAGAGTAGGTTTGGACCAGGTATTAGGAAGAAGATTCTTCATTATGAGGGTGGTGAGGCCCTGGCACAGGCTGCCCAGAGACACTGTGGCTGCCCCCTCCCTGGCAGGGTTCAAGGCCAGGTTGGATGGGGCTTTGGGCAACCTGGGCTGGTGGAGGGTGTCCCTGCCCATGGCCACAGGGTAGGACCAGATGGGCTTTGAAGTCTATTCCAACCCAAACCATTCTCTGATTCTATGACTCAAGGGGACAGCTGAATGATGGCTTTTGAGGAACCAAAACCAGGTGGTAGTCTGAGCTCAGGTGTCCAAGCAGCTTTGTATGGAAGGAAGGAAAACCTGAAAGTCAAAGAAGAGCCTCACCCCCTCACATCAGGGTGGTACTCCATGTGCACCGCCTGCTCTGCCCATCAGCATCAACCTGGTGATCGGCCATAAGGAAGAGGCCTCTGTAAGGACCTCTGGGGTGTGGAGCTGGAGGCGACACAACAGAAAGTGGTCAGGCCGCAGGTTACGGGCTCAGCCTGGACATGCGCTCACAGCAAGTGACATACACGGGCTCGCTGGTGAGGTGGGTGGTCACCGGGGGAAGAGATGGATTCCGTATCTGCCCCGTGCCGCTCCGAAGGCGGGTGCCAGAGGAGGGGTTTCCACTTGCAGCTGAGCAAGGGATCGGCTTCTGAAGTTCTGGGACACGGTTAAACTCGGTAACTTAGGAGTCCCCGCTGAAACCCCCATGGCATCGCCACTGCAACCGCCTCAGGCCACGCACGGACACCGGGGCGCTACGGGGCGGCGGGCAGGGATCGGTGACCCGCTCCCCCGTGAGCAGGGCACCGCGCACGCCTGCGGAGACCGGCCTGAGGCGGGCAGGGCCGAGCCGCCACGGCAGCGAGCACTGCCGCGCCCACCCCCCGCTCCTACAGCGGGCGGAGCAGGGGAGCGAAGCCGACAGACCGCTCCCCTGCCGCCGCACCGACCCGGCGGTGGGAGCCCTCGACTCTTCCAAAACCCTCCCCCCGGCCGCACGCGCTGCCCACCCGGCCGGCTGCCGCCACGGACACCTCCTCTCCCCAGACCCGCGCAGCCTGCGCGCCCCGTACCTCCGCAGAAGGGCCCCCGCCGCCTCCGACCAGCGCTCCCCAGCCGCCGCTCGACAGGCAGCTCCGCTCCGCCACAGGGCCGGGCTGAGCCCCGCGGCCCCGCCCACCCCGCGCCCGGCGGCCAATGGGCGCCTCCCGGGCTCAGCGCGAGCGGGGACGGCGCCTCTCGCTAGGCGTCGGCCGATGGCGGAGCGGGGCAGTCAGCGAAGGGTGGAGCGAGCTGCCACCAGGGGGCGCCGGAGTGCAGCTTCCCCGCCGCGGGGCGGGGCGGAAGGGCGGGTTGGGGTTGGGGTTGGACCTGCTCCTCCTGTGGAGCTGTAGCCGATGCTTGGGGCTGCCTTGCGGCTCCGCTGCCTTTACCGTTTGAGAGCGACAGGGCCGGGCCGGGTCGGGCAGGGCAGCGCAGCCCCTGCCCTCCGGCACCTCTTCTGCCTCTTGTCCTCACCGGGCTCCCGGCGGTACTTGGGGGGCGGCTCTTGCTGCCCCTCCCCGGCGGCAGCTTTTCCTTCCCTTTGCTTGTAACGCCGGGAAGCTCCTGCCGTGCTTTAGCGCTGAAGTGCTCGGGCTGCCACAAGAGTTTCCGCAGGGCCTTGCTTCTTTCATACTCTGTGTCATGTGAGCGTGGGCTGCGGCCCCTGGCTCCCTGGCATGAGGGAGGGAGGGTTAGCAGGCGGTGCTGTCTGGTCACCATCAGTCTCCTGCAGGCCTGGGAGAAGAGAGCTCACCCCAGAGGGCTGGCTGCTGGGCTGAGCAGTGATTTCTCAGGTTGTCGCTAGGGCTTTAGCGTGCCAGGGTCTTTCCTGGCCTTGTGGGAAAGCACGACTGAGTGGCCTGTTGGTGGAAGGAGCCTTTGCAGTCCGGCTCTCTCGACTGGGAGCTGCTTTGTGCTGAGCCTGGGCACCAGCTGCCTCTGTCCTGGCTGCCTTGTGAGCAGTCTTCTAGGTCTGGGGAGAGCTGCCCAGCTTGGAAATGCATCCTTGGCAGAATACTCTTTCACATAGAAGTAAAAAATTGTGTAAATACGTGAAGGGCTGAACTAAATAGCTCAGTGCACCTTAGCTGCCAGAACAATTCAGATCTAACCAGCTGTAGGTTATCACTCTTTAACTTTGTTTCAGCATTTGGAATTTGCCCCCATGTTGTCCTAACCTTAGTCTTTATCCCTGAGAGGTAGCACTTTGATTTATTTTTCTTGTTGTTTCTCAATATTCTCCCCTGGGCAGTAATCATTATGTGTTGGCCAAATGTAACACTGAGTTAGCTAAACAGCCTGGGATTTGAAGGTTGTTTCTACTTTCTCCTTCAGACAGAAGTGGAAGTGTGCTCAGACAACCCTGCATATGGCAAGGGAAGCCTCAAGGTGTGAGCTGAGCGTGTGGTCAGTACTGACCAGTTGCACTTGAGAGCTGACGCTTGATTTGGAAGCTGTTGCACCCTTGTTTGAGTTTAACCAGAAATCTTAAGAGCTTTTTGATAGGCAGGCTCTGAAGCAATTTTTTCCTGGTTGTAAGAGTGAACTATTTGTGAGACCACTTGAAAAAGCTGCAGCCCAAATTACCAGCTTTTAAAGTTTCTCTGCCTTGCTCCAGTTGCATTATCTGATCTATTGCCTCTGGCATTTTCTCCAAAACCACTTGTTTCTCAGTAGCAGAAATATCTTGCCCAACTGGGATATGATAATTTCAAAGCAAGTAAAGGAAACTGCAGCTGCTCAGCTGAGTCAGCCAAAGGTAAGCTCTGCAGGGGAGAAAATGGCTTTTTATTATCTTCTAGTGGCAAAATTACTACAACAGCCTGCAGGAAAAGATTAGATTATAATAGTAACAAAAACATCTGTTAAATTCTGAGCTCAGTGTATGTTTAGTGCATGTTTTAGACAAAAAAACCTAGGCATTTGATAAAATTATTTTGAATAAAACTCAATATTGAGATGCAGTTTGGGATGTTAGGAACCCACTGTGATCAGGGGACACAGTGGTTTTAACTAATTGACTACATGGGGTATTTCATCAGTGGACAAGACAGCTTTTAAGTATGGAGATTTTATTGAATTGAGGTTATTACTATTACCTATTACTTAATGAGTGAATAAATCAGCATGTGTTCATTATATGGGCTACTTGTAAGCATGAATAACCTCTGTCCTATGCTCTGTGAGAACATGGTGTGCATGGAGGGATGAATGTTTGTCTGATCTGGCTCCCAGTAGCTTCAGCTAATCAGCCTATTTTAGAAATGTATGAATTGCCATGATTGATTTGTGTCTCTGAAGCCTTACCAACATCGTTGGAAATGAGGTACTTCCAGGTCTGACGGTGCAGAAATCAGAGCCCTGCTTGGCTCTGTTAGTACAGACTGAAACCTCGGAGCGTCACTTTCCAAAATATCACGTTCCACGTGGGTTGGAACTGCTGCCAGACAAACTCCTTTTGGAAGGTTGTTGTGTTCTCTGGGCTTCTCCTGGCCCACGGGCTCGAAGTTACCCACTTCTGAGTTGTTCCTGGGAGCCTGGCCACAGAATAATTGTCAGAGTGATGAAAGTATTCCTGAAAGCAACCCTGAGACCTGCTTGCTCCTCTGCTTGTAGAGTAAGGAAGCAATACACAATCACTGTGGTTTTGTTTGTGCAGCATCATGGCTGTGCTTTACGTGTGTGCAACCTCCTGTTCTAAGGGTCTGGATGTGCAGCATTACATCCTTCCAGTCCCTGAAGGGAGCTTATAAGCAGGAGGGGATTCAACTTTTTAAAAGGGTAGACAATGGCAGGACAAGGGGGAATGGTTTGAAGCTAAAGGAGGGAAGGTTTAGATTAGATATTAAGGGGAAGTTTTTACAGAGAGAGTGGTGAGGTTCTGGAACAGGCTGCCCAGAGAGGTAGTGGATGCCCCGTCTCTGGAAGTGTTCAAGGCCAGGTTGGATGGGGCCCTGGGCAGCCTTGTGTAGCTCTAGGCCTGGAGGTTGGTGGCCCTGCCTGTGGCAGGGGGTCGGAGCTCTATGATCCTTGGGGTCCCTTCCAACCCAGACCATTCTATGATTCTATGATTCCATCAACTGTGTGAGTGTTTGTACCCTCCTCACAGAGTAAAACTGAAACTTGGAGGGTCACATATGGTCGTACACAGCTTGATCACTGAAATAGGACTGGTGGGTTATTTGCTATTTTCTTTCAGCAGAAGCAGGTCTGGCTCAGAGTGAATCACTTGGAGCAGCCCTGACTCATAGTCCCATGTGCGGGGTCATGTCCCAGCTCAAGTATCTCAGCAGTGATTGCAAGAGTGTGCAAGAGCACAAACCCATTTATGCTTCCAGAGTCTAAAAAGATGCAAGTTTGCATCATAAGAACTTTCTCTCTTTTTTTTTCTTTTTTTTTTTTTTTTTTTTCCCCATGCATTGCCCTTCCCCCTCAGACCTTCAGCCCTGTTCTCCTGGTCATGTGTGCAGTGCTGTGCATGGCCTTCAGGTAGCACTGGAACTGAAGTCTTCATCAACCAATAATGACCAAGCAGGTAAACAGCAGAGGCTAAACTTAAACACTGTGTATAGATGTGTAATAATTATTTGCTCTTGTGTGGTGGTTTTACCCTGGCTGAGAGCCGAGATCCACACAGCTGCCTGCTCCTTAAAGGAAAAGAGCAGGGAAAGAGGGAAGGGGGGAGGGTGAGAGGAAAGGGAAGGGAAAAGGAAGGGGCAAATAACCCCAAAACCAAGAAATTAAGAGGCCCATGGGTTGGGATAAGGATAGTTTACTAAGATAACAGAAAGATACAATATAACAATGCTGACAGGACTTTAGAGCAAAAATATATGAAGCTGTTGATACACAATGCAGTTTCTCACCGAACCCACAGCTCAGGCCGTGCCACCCAGAGCCGTCCTGGAACCCGACCGTCCCCCAAGAACCGCGTGTCCCGGAGCCGCCCCAGGCCTTCCTCCCGTACAGCCCCCGATATCCTGGGCAGGACGTAACTGGCGTGGAATACTCTCTTTGGCCAGTTCGGTCACCTGTCCTGGCTTCGCCCCTCCTTTCTCATGAAGAGCTGAGAAAGTCCTTGACTGTCTGACAGCAACTAACAACATCAGGGTGTTATCAGCACTACTCCCATTTTAACTCTCAAACACAGCATCCCATCCGCTGCTACAAATGAAGTGAACTCCATCCTGACCAAAACCAGGACATCTTGGTTGGGTTTGAGGGAAAAGAAAGAAGGGGGTGTGTTCTCCCCAGTAAAAATGACGTGTGGTTGTCAGGACTACAAGAGGGGTTTCAAACCCATGTTATGTTTAGGGTCTATGCTGAGGTTTGTGTTGAGCCTTGGCAATTGTCTGTGCATCTCAGTGCTGCGAAGGCATAAGGCAGTTTGCTTGTTCCTACTTAATTTTCAGTGATAAATAGCAGTGGTGAAACATACAGTGGGGGAGAGGAATGCTAGGGGTTTCCCTGCTAAGCCAGTTTCAGTTTTAATAGCTTGTTCTCTTCACAGTGGCCTGTAACTGTACTCGCAGAAGTTGGTGGGAGACCAATTTTTGTTTTGGATCCACACGTAATAGGTAGTCCCGTTTTTATATGGCACTTCTTAACTGCAAAATACTTGGGGGATTTTGTCACTGAAATGTTATTTATATGATGTCATTGGTGTGCACTGCTCTGCGTGGTGGAGTATACTGTGAGCAGGGAATGTGATAGAACTTGAAACCATG
Source organism: Gallinula chloropus (assembly GCF_964237585.1). Lineage (NCBI taxonomy): Eukaryota > Metazoa > Chordata > Aves > Gruiformes > Rallidae > Gallinula > Gallinula chloropus. The sequence goes on from NC_140098.1 coordinate 6,427,014, forward strand.
AACAACCCAAACACACTGATTTTATGTTTGTGGGGTCAGGGGAGACTGTGCTGGAGCAGGTGGGTGTCTGGAAGGCATGCTGAACCTCTGGTGCTGGGCGTGGGAATCCAGGGCTGTGGATGTGCAGAAACACCCCCAGTGTCCCACACTGGAGCCCTTCCTGGCCGCCTGCAGCACCAGTGCCGGTGCTTTCTGGCAGCCTTGTGGCTTCTCCCCTGGTCTGGGCTGTTGGGATGCAGGCAGCAAGGGCGTTTTGTACCTGAAAAGTGAACAGGTCCGAGCCAGGAAGGAGTTACCTTGTTTCAGCACAGGAGTGTTTGGGGGTTGTTTTTCCTGCCACTTTGTTTTGTTGTGCTAATCCAGGTTACTTTGTCTCAGATTGTTCAGGTTGTGTCACTGACTCCCGTGCTTTTTCTCACCCTTAACAGCACGAGGTTCCTGTTCGTTTTCTGAGTGGATTGATCAAGGGGGTCAGTCACTGTGAGTCCGCGTGTGGCACCCAAGAGCTGCCCAGCGTTCAGCAGTACACAACTGGGAGAGTGTTTTCTCTTCAGAGGAGCAGAATGGGTGAGTATGCACTAACAAATGTTAGAAATGACAAAGGTCCTAAAAACAGGACTCAAGGTAGACACGTTAGTGAAGCAGTAATTTATTATACGTTCTTGCAAGAGCGGGTGACCCAACAAAGTTGGCACACTTTGGTCAGTGCCTGCAGCCTTTTTATACCATACATCTATACATATTCATCACCTGTCCTGCTTCGTATCAAGATGAGTTCTAAGAAGTGGTTTCCATAAACTCCTCCCAGTTGCGTCTGCGCATTGTCCTGTGGTAGTGGTCGTCGGGGGTCTCAGTGATGAAGGTTCGGAGTCTTCCTCAGGTTGAACCTTTCAGCTCCTTCCTCTGTTTAACTATGGATTTTACAGGCTCAACCAAGGCGCCCCATCCACAGCAGTACATAATATAATATACATGGCATGTCTGGGACATTCCCGCTTCCATTGGTGAAGAAAATTAAAATGTATGAGTCCTTTTGTCTGGGACAATTGCTTACTGGCAAGTAGTTGTCTTTATCTTAACTTTCCCGGCAACTGACATGGCCCTGGGCTGAAGGAAGTCAAAGCTCCAGACAGGTTTCAGTTGCCCATGTTGATTTTTGTAGCTCCTGAAAAGGTTTGTTATCTTTACTAATGGGCGATTCCACTCCTGGTCAAAATGATTAGATTTATCGAGACCCCACATCGTTTTGCCTGTTTTGCCTGTTTGCCTTGATGTGGTAATTTGTGCCCCATTATCAATCAGCCTGTTCCTTGAGCCTGATTTCCTTTCAGTTCCAGCCCATGTCCTCAGTCAGGATTTAACCCCTTATCTCATTGTCCAGGATCATCTGTATCTTTTAGCAGAGCTATGTACTCAAATTGAACCCTTATTTGAGAACAGTATTCCCCCTTATTTTATGTACTATCCTAAATTCCCTACACAGGATTTCTGATGAGGCAGCCTGAGTCCTTTAAGTCAGTAAAGAATACAATAACATTTTTCAGTTTGCAAAAGCAACATTTCTTACCACTTTCCACACAAACAAGCCACATGTTTAGCAAGGTCCCTGACTGCTGTTTGAGTCGTGTTCCCCAGTAATGGGAGCGGGTTCTAGTCAAAATATGAAAGGGGGAGGTGAGAAAGAGAATATGAAATGCCAGAACTGCAAGAAGGTGCAGGTACTCAGTGCAGAGAGGGGTGTAATATTAAAGGGAAAATGCATGAAATTAATGTGTCTCTTTAAAAAGGCTGCTGAAAGCATTTGCAGCATGCTCTGAGAGAGTACTGAACCTTCTGGGCTCAGCCTTCCTTCCTGAATGTCATTCTGTGCATGTTCTTCATCTGAACTCTTTTCCTGCTATTGCTGTTCTATTTAAACAGTGATCTCCTATCCAGAGTGTGCTTTTATTGCACAAGATAAATCGCAGTGAACAATTAGGTATTTCAAACACTAAACTTAGGTAGATTAGGCATTTCAAATATTAAAGTGGAGAAAAAGCAGGGGGAACAAGAGTGTGATAATCATCAGTTAATTTAAAAAGTTGTAAATGTGTTCACCTATGATTGACTGATTAGTTAAAGACACACAAAAAAGAGTTTCATTCATAAACCCTGCGTTGGATATAGCTTCTATAGCTCCTTAGAACAGGTGCCCAGGCTGAGTGTGTGTGTTGCTCAGGAAAAAAAAAATCCCCTCTTTGTAAAGGACCCGTGCCTTGCCCCACATCAAAGTCTTTGTGCAGAAAGTCGTCTGCTGTGATTGCCTAGGGAGGTTCTACACACTCAGCGTGTATTGCAGAGAGATCTGTGAAAGGGAAAGAGGGGAGAAAAGAAGAAATTCTTCTTTCTTTTTGTAGTCTTCAAATATAAGAGAAAATTGAAAGGTGGTGTGGGTTTTTTTTCTCCTAAGGTGTTCTGCTGACATCCTGGAAACCTCTGGATCTTTAAACGGAGAGATGCTGAGCTAAAGGAGGAACCATGGGGATTGCTTGCCAGGTGGAAGAGACTTATTGGTTTTTGGAGAGTGTATTGCTGCTTGGGCTGTGCAGGGTATGAGAAATTATATAGACTAGGGCACAGAGGATGTGTGAAGAATCACACCTTAATTTGTGATGTACAAAAATGGTTGCCTGTTGAAAAACCAGAGGGATTTTTGTGTGACAGGAGGTGCACAGTGGGCTTTTGAGGGACATCTGAAGGAGAAGTTGAGGATTCTGCTCTGTACTTCAGCTCAAGCTGTGCAAAAATTGTCCATGTGTGCGCTACCATCCTGCCTTTTTGAGAGGGGAAAGGAGCTGCAAGGGTTAATGTTTCCTGAGATTTGTCTCTTACTGGTATACTGAAATATGCAGGAAGGCTTGTTTTTGTTTTCTGGTTGGGTTTTTTTCCTCCTCTTTTTGTCTTCTCTCAGAATTAAATATCTCTTCTCTTAGCCCAGCCCTGAGGAGGATTGGGGGGAGGCAAGGGAGGGCACTGCAGTTTGGTTCTCTACCATTTGGGCTGTTTGAGTTCATTAGCTTGGGAGCCCCCACAACTGCCTCAGGCCATGTACCTCCTCATGCACCCAACTTGGGAGAATCTCTTACTGCTACTGCATGCATTAGCCTTCATTAATACAATTAGCATAATAGCGATTAAGATTCATTATTCCCTACAAAAAGATAAAGCCAGTAATACATATCTCAGAATCAAATTCCTTAGCGCCTTGTCTTGGGATTCCTTTATTTTGGAGTTGTTTGCTCTTTATATCCTTCCATCTCCTAGAAAAAAGAAAGCCACTTAATTGTAAAACTGTTTGGGTCAAAGAAATGCACTGAGATGATCTTTCATGCATGCTAAATAGGTAAATTGATCTATGGGACCCACACAGCTCAGACAGCCACTCAACAGTGGAAACTGCAAACTTCATCTTCTTCAAGCACAAAAGCTACTTAGTTTCCCCATGTTGAAGACTTTTTATAATAGCAATAAGACAACTCTAGAGAGAACCATCTAATATTAACTCCAGGGAGTAATCATCTAATCACAATCTGGGGGTGATTTGAAGCACTCATCTGGACCAAATGCCTCACAACACCCCAGGAGTGGTTTTATTGCATGATAGCAGTACCCCATTGAGCCTTATTGCTTAATTAAAAACAAATTCCCAAGTAATTTTTTTGCCTTTCCATAAAAACACAGTAGTACATAGCATGTATAAAACATCCATTAAATGATGGTAGATGCAAATTTACATTGTGAGATACAATCCGTTTCTTTACCACTTGGGGTTGAAGTTAAATGTAAAACCATTTCCTATAATCTGTGCACTGCTGTGTTTAGAGAGGAATAAATATGGGAAAGAGAGGTTCTTTGTAGGATGCTGTGTTTTTATTAAGTGATATGTTTGGTCTCCTTACAAAGTAGTTCAGATTCTTGTCCATCTTGTAGACACAATAGTCGATCAACAGCGAGGCCTCCTCTTCTGCTGCCTGGAGATTTCCTCAGCTTGCTGTAATTTCCCTGCAGATGTTCAATAGCAATCCTGTATTTCTGTCTGGGATTTCCACTTGTCTCTGAGCAGAGAGAGCTTCAACAGTGCAGGAGACATAGTTGGGATACATCTAACATACTGCACAAGTCCTGCCTGAGCGTCCTCTGTGGGTTTCATAGTCTAATGCAGGTTAAGCCTGGCAGATGCCCAGTACAGCCACTTCTGGCCTGCAATGGGTGTGTAGGTGACGGGTCTTCACCTCCTGCAGTTTGGCTGGGACCACTGCTGCAGCTGTGGCTGCTCTGCAAGGGACTTAGATTGTGGTTGGAAAGAGCATGAAAGTCCTTTTTGCTCACTTTGAGGCGTGTCTCAGCATCCCAGCCCACAGCTCCTGTCGCCTTTACAGAGTGCTTCCGCGGCGTAGTGCACCCCTGAGTATCATTCATATGTTACTGGCAAAGGAGTCCAGGTTTAAGTGATTGACCAAAAATTATACAGGGGGTGCCTAGAGGCATTTCTCAGAGGTCACAGAATCCCAGACTGGTTTGGGTTGGAAGGAAACTTAAAGCCCATCCAGTCCTATCCCCCTGCCATGGGCAGGGACACCCTCCACCAGCCCAGGTTGCGCAAAGCCCCATCCAACCTGGCCTTGAACCCTGCCAGGGAGGGGCAGCCACAGTGTCTCTGGGCATCCTGTGCCAGGGCCTCACCACCCTCATAATGAAGACTTTTCTCCTAATATCTAATGTAAATCTACCTGCCTGGCAGCCAAACCTGCACCTGGGCTTTTGGCCGCAGCGTTGAAGTAAATGTGGGGGAAAGGTTGGTACAACATTTGCTTAAGATTTGTGGCTTTAGATGCCCATAATTAATTGGTGGAGATAAGCTTGCAAGTACATTTTTTTTTTTAAATGAAAGCTGAGAATTAATTGTAACTATTACTCTAGTAGTTCCACATACTGAAGCTTTCTTGAGGTACCTGCATGCTCTGTCTGGAGGATGACACTGGTGTCAGTCTCACCTGCTGCGGGCTCTACTCAGTGTTACACACACCCTTCTGGTTTTCCCCATAAACAGTGGTTCCCCAGGGACTTGTGGGAGCTGAAGCCACATGTGAATGTCTCGTGCTGGTAGCAGGTTGCAGCATTCAGGGTTCTAGGGGAAGTGTACTTTGTCCTGTATTTATATTTTGTAAAAGTATTAATGATTTTTTTGGTTTGGTGAACCACTTTGCTAGAATATTTTGCTAGACTTCATTTTTAGTGTCCCATTAGAGAGGTGTTAGGTGTTGAGTTGGAGGATTTGTTACAAAAAGGTTATGGCATTGGGCTAGGGAAATGAATGAGAGTAAAACTGGTCACCTCCTGCTGCTGCCTGAGATCAGTCTGCAAGAATGGCAAGAAGAATAATTAAGTCTGTGCATTTCCAACAGTTCTGTAGTAACTTGGGACACTGCCAGGTCAGGAAAAGACATGAAAGGACCTGATAGTATTCTTGAACAATAAATATTTTTACCTGAAACATCTCTGCTGGCTTTATTAGCAATGTCATTTATCTTGCTTTGATCTGACTGTCTAGGACTGGCTGACATGGAGCAAGTAGCCAACAAAGGAAAGCCTTAATAGGCTTTAGTACCATTAGTGGGGAGTTTCTCTTCCCTTGGATGCAGGTCATTTTACAGAGGCTCTTTTCATCTTAATGTGTTGTGGAGATAGCTGGCTACAGCAGGACAAGCTGTTTGCTAAGGGGCAAGGGATTATCAGACCTGGCCAGACTTGACCGGCCCTGTTCCACCACCCAGCCTGGAGCTGGGGGGGGATCAGCAGTGCTCCTTCCCTGCCCTGCCTGTGCAGCAGCTGGCACTGCTACAGCCTGGCTGAGCTGTGGGGGGATCAGCAGTGCTCCTTCCCTGCCTTGCCTGTGCAGCAGCTGGCACTGCTACAGCCTGGCTGAGCTGAGGGGGGATCAGCAGTGCTCCTTCCCTGCCCTGCCCGTGCAGCACCTGGCACTGCTACAGCCTGGCTGCTTCTGCAGGTCAGTGGCTGGGAGCTGCCATGGTAAGCACCTCCCAGCGTTTGGGGCTCATTGAGGGGGTTTTGGCAAGCAGGTTTTGAAGCAGAACAGGGAGCTTGCTGGTCTTCACCAGAGTGGGGAAAACCAACTGTGCCTACCCTGTGGCAAGCAGGCTCAGTGTGCAGGAGTGTACTGCTGGCCTGGGCAGAGGTCTCCGTCACGTCAACGCGTGGCTCACTCTGAGTGACTGCAGCCATGCTGAAGGGTTTGCTCAGTACACACCTAGCCTATTCTCTCATCTGAGTGTGTATTTTTAAGCATCAGGACAGAATAAATATGATATCATATCTGCTATTTTTTTTCTCTTTTTAACAAGATGAGGAGTTAGACTCTTATGTTGCTGGTTAAGGGACACGTATGACTTCCTTTAAGAGCATATCCTTCCATGAAGGAAATCAAAAGTGTGATATTTTAGCAGTTGGAAATTCCTGGCTTAGTTTGGTTCTGCTTCCTGATTTAATTTTGACACAGTAGGCAATTCAGAGAATGTATTTGCAGTAAAGAAAACTCAGTTGTTATGGAAACATCTGAGAAAGGCAGCTGACATGGGTAAGGCAAGCACCAGATTAGCAGTACACATAGACGCAGTAAAGAGGCAAGTTCATGTAAGGTAAGGGAGCGTTTTCTAGACGCTCTCTGCTGTTTTTTTTTCCTGCCAGAACAAGGCGGGGGAAAAAATCGCTTTAAAACTGTGAGCATGTGGCTCCATCTTCTGGTAGAAAAGCAGAATGCGTTGTTCCGAGCATACAAGGAAGTGAGATTTCTCTAGCATGAAATCTATTTAATCTATAGCTATGTTAGTTGCAACAAAATCATCAACAAAAGCAACAGCAACAATAATAGTAAATTAAAATACCCGTGCCTCAGAGACAAGCTGCAAGTTATTAACGTTTTTTTCCTGAAGCTACAACCCATTCTGCTGCGTTGGAAGAAAACTCTGTTGGAACATTCATGTGTGTAGTCCCAAAAGAGGCTTGTCTTGTAAGGCACAACACCACTCTCCTACAAGAAACCAGTGTTTGAGCAGAGTGTGGGCTGTACCAGAACAGCTTGATGTCTGTGTAGGTGTTAATATTGTCTCTTGTTTGTAGTTGGAGGATATTTTTATTTGGTTTACTGCAGCAACGTTGTTGGCAAAGTAGCTAAAAATCATGATACACCTTCATGGAAACACTAGCTGGGTCAGAGTAGGTATAGATGGTTGGTTCTTTGAGGTTATCTGCCACAAGTCAAAAGAAAATAAAGGTGTTTTATCACTCCACCAAACAGTGAATGTTGCTACAGTTGGATATTGTGCACGCCTAATTGAGCTTCATTACTCAATCTGTTGACCTTAGCAACTCATTTTGCTTTAAACAGAAGTTGCTGTGCAAAATCAGAAGACCTTATAATTGTCTGGGAAAGCATAGGGTTTTCTAAGTAATCCTAAAGAATTGTCCCAATTTTATTGCTTTAAAAAAATAATAAAATCAAACCACAACACACCAGAAACAAAGGTGCACTTGATGCAGTGCTGTCCTAAAGGTGTTGTTCACAAGTCATTGTAAATAGGAGATATGGTACTGTAAATGCAACATTAATGTATTTTACATGTACATCTGTATGTCTCTTCTCCCTGTCATTGTCCCCATCCATGTGTCACGTTATGTCCACCTGTTCCTCCCCTGATATTGAGTTTAGGGTTAAGGGACCCTGTATTCTTCGTACAAAGCATTAGTTTTCAGTCCCACCTAGTGCACGGTAGGACTGTGAGAATGAAGGGGAAAGAACATGAGTGGTTCCACTGCTGCTGCCCATGCTTGTGCCTCTCTCTCACTAATATGAATGTTGGGTTATTCGCACCCAGCACTTAACAGTGGGGAGAGTTGTGTGGAGACCTGCTTGGAAAGAGTGTGTTTGTGTCAGTCCAGCTCCTGTATGTCAGGGAATAGAACAAAAATTATCCCTGCAGTAAGCACTAGCCAGGGTTCCTTATCATGGCATCAGCAGCAAGGCTGTGGATCAAAACCAGAGGTAGAACTACCCTTTACTTTTAACGTCCCACATTTTAAGGGGAACATTCTAAATGGCCATACAGGCTGTGCTGGTAGACTAGAGTTGCATCCTCCATAGCTTCCATTTAGCATTTGTAACCTGTACCTGCAGCTGGAGTGCATTGGACTTCTCTTGCTGATGCTACTTGAGGTTTCCTCTTGAGGCAGCCTACAATTCCTACATTCAGCTTCATCCCATTTCCTTTCAGTGGACATTCCAAGGTTTGATTTCTAGGGTCTATGGCTCTCTACATATCCTGTGGAATATTCTAAAGGGATCTACTTACCTTTCTGGAAGATGTCACAAGGATAGCGCTTTTCATCAATACTAACAGTAAATAAATACTACAGACCTCTTCTGTTAGGAAATGCAAACCCACAAAAAAAATCCTGCCTGGAGTGTGTTGGATAAATCAGATCTTTTGCAGACATTTGAAGATCATGTTGCAAATCCCCAGCCAGCTTGTTTTGTAGGCATTGTTACCATAACTCAGGTTAATGATGTTGCCACGTTTTACTGGCTAAAACACATGTGGTGCTTTATTGCTGAAAAAAAGTGTCTGCCTTGGAACAGAAGTTCTTTTAAAACCCTTCTTGGAAGTTTTCTGTTTGGAGGAACAAATGTCAAATCAATTGTCCTAGCTCCAAACTGCCATTCTGAAACTGCAGCTGCGAAAAGAGATTATGTGGGTACTGTGATGGGGAGCACATAAAAATATAGATTGAGAATGATGTGGCAATAGAGACCTAAAATAATAAGTGGAACAAGTAAACTTCCAGGTTTTCCTGCAAAGATTTGCTTTAAAAATACTAGATCCCAAGTGAGAATGCTTATGCCAGGTTTTAAATCTCATTTGAATTTTTATAGCTGTTATAATCTCTGATATATAACCTTGGAAATAGGGTCTCGTAACAGAAATGCCGAGTCCCTTGACTATTGCCTCACAAAGAAGAGTTGCTGTAATAGGCTACAACTTTGAGACAAGTTTGCAAGGCTGGCTTATGTCTGCATATCATCACTCAAATGGGTATGAGCTGGGCTCCTCATGTTGTTTGAGGGTGTTTGTGTGTACATGATCAGCCCTATGCAGCTGTTCCAGTAATGTCAGCCTTCTGACAACCACGACCCAGCATATCCTTATCCACTGAAATGTTGCCACAGGGAGAGGCTTAGATCTTGGACATGTTGTGGACATTTTTTTTTAAAAAAGCTTTTTTTGTTTTTCTTTCTTCAGTCTTTATTCTGTATTTCTGCACAGAAGAAATGGAAGTTCCCAGGAGCTTGGGCAGCAGGAGGATTCCATGTGCCAGTGCTCTTTTCCCTCTCATTATCATATGCTTGCAATCAAACTCTAATTTTTGAAATAAAAAACCTGCAGGATTCTTTATTGGGACTATTAAACCTTCAATCTTCATTATTTAGGATGGCTACTTGCCTTTTACTCAGTGAAGCCATAATGCAACTGCTCCTATAAAAACTATGGAAATGGCTACTGTGGCAGTGAGTAGATTTTCCTCCGTGTAAAATAATCCTCCGTGAGTGAGACATAACTATCATTTACATTAATTAGGCAGCCATATAATGGGGTGTTCAATAGCTATTACATCATTTAAATTCTTCGGTGAGCACCTCAGCCACCCAAGAACTATCCAGCTGAATGTTTCTGAGTCCATAATTTTTAAATAATCCTTTAGAGGAAGAATATGCATGGCAAAGGAGTACAGACAATTTCACACACACAAAATAAAATCAGATTTATGGGATTATTTTACCATTTACAAGAAATGTATAATCCTATTTTTCCCTCCATCCCAGAATAACAGTGCTATTAAGCAGGGTCCATTTGGGGGCTGGTCCTGTATGTACACTAGAGGATGGCCAAGGAGCTTGGAGTCAGAGGTCTGCTTTAGCAGACTAGATGATGTCCAGAGGTCCTTTTCAACCCAAGCCATTCTGTGACTCCGTCTGGGTTGGCAGCTGGACTCTCATACACAACAAGCCTGTTTCCCTAAACATTCTGTTACAAGCCTGGAGCCACGTGGCTGGGCTGAGAAGCCCCCACAGCCAAGTGAGTGTAGTCAGGCTTGAGGTTTTGATTTTGCAGTCTTAGCTTTTGCCTTTAACAAGCATATGAGGACTTTAGCATTTATATTCAATTTTGGTTATTGATATAAAATTTGCGAGGTCAAGCCCAAGTCTTTCAGTATTGCTGGTAATATACTTCCCAGAAACTATTCTATGAATATTATAATTAATGTTTTAAATATATTTTAAATATATTTTTGTATATTTTAAGATTAGTGTCTCAGTCAAAAGTATGTACGTATGTCATGTGGCTAGGAGCTCACTCTGAGAGCTGAAAGAAGTGAGACTGAATTTATTAACTAATATGCCAGGAAGAGATTTCTATTAACAGGCTTGTGCTACAAATCTTTAACATGCTGTTCAGCTGCCTGTGGCAGGTAATGGTTATTAGAATATTGGGCAGCGCCTGAAAGTATGTGAAAATAACGTGTTTTAAATCAGTGTTGTTTGGCACTAGTTAGGTGCTATGGGAGTAGTTCCTATCAGAATGAGAAAAAACTAATAGCCTAAAAATGGGCTGGGGAGCAGGGCAGGATAGACTGTAAAGTTTAGGTTGTGCCTTTTCCTTCAGCATCCTGGTTCAAAGCTGTCGGTTATGTTATATTAGTCAATTTTATACTCGTTTTTTTCCTCCTTAATTGTTACAAGGTTCTGTACCTTATCTGACTAATACAATAATAGAAAGCACAGAGAACTCTCTATACAGGTATTAAATGTTGCTGCGTTCTCTGTAATCCCTATCCAACAGGCAGAGGGTGCAGAGGTGGTCATCTGAACCTGTCTGTAGGTAGAGTGCCAGGTACTGTTCGTTCTGCAGCCCAGGAGGGTTGTGTTTGCCAGGTGTACCTGCTCCTCTCAGCAGCAGTGGATGCTTGATCCTCTATTTTTCACATTCACTTGTTAATTTAATTAAACCAGTACACTGAGGGAGATTTCTGCCTTAACAAAAGAATAGATTAGCATTACCTGCTCTAGAGAAGGTGACTCAGAATTGAAGTTAGTTACTGTAAGAATGACAGAATTATGGAAGGGGAGCTGGGACAAAAGTATGTCAAACCTCGGTAAACTTTGTAAATCCAGTTTCTGTCTTTTTCTAACAAGATAAATGAAGCCAAGCATTTGTTAAATAGGTTGGACTAATGTGCTTTACTCACCGAGGCCCTGCAGGCTAAGAAGCTCACCTCTGGTGCAGTACAGCTGGGGTGAGAGGCACAGCTGACAAGGATTAGTCTTTCAAAGTACTCAGGTGCTTCCCATATCAAGAGAGTGTGTCTGGAGTTTCCTATTGCTAAAGAGGCCAGTTGGATATTTGTTTCAGCTGTGATGGTGCAGGACACTGCCCTCACATAGCAGTTACCAGCTGCTCAGGCTCTTCTGTTCTGCTAGTGCTGCTCAAACCTCACCTGGTGTGTAGGCTGAAGCAGGGGCTGTTTGAGCCAGAAAGGAGAGCTTGTGGAGCGCTGAAGCCTTGTACTAAGCATCATCTCTGGTAAGGTTACTGTGGAGGCAAAGGGGGATTATTTAGGCAAAGTGCAGTGTGTGCTGAGCAGGGGGTAGGAATAGCAGGAGCTGGGAATCTGTCATCCAGTGGTGTGAAGGTGTCAGTGACTGCAGCAGGTTTAAGGTAACCAGAACCTTTTGTTATATAGAAAATCTGTCTGTGTGTTTTGGGCACCTGTAACTACCACAGTAAGGGGCTGAGGACCTGCCCTGTTTAGATAAAAGCAGTGTCACTCTTCAGAACTTTTCAGGAGCCTCTACTGTGTCCCTGAAGGTGTGCTGCTGATGCAGAGGAGCAAGATGGTGGCTGAGGTCTAATGTAGTGCAGTGGGTCTTGCCTGACATCATAGCTGTGTTTCAAGTGAATTTTAAAACAAGTAGAAGAAAGTGTAGAGGAAAAAAAGTGAACTGTTCTGGCTACATGAGGCAAAGCATGCTATCTAAGGAAGGCATTATAAGCAGGGTGTAAGCTATTTGATGGCAAACCTGTGAGTAGCCCTGTGTTTTGTGCTGGTTCTTTGGCATGTGCACACCAACAGAAACACCTGCCAGGGTGTGGGCTGGGGCTGTGCTACCAGCAGTGTTTCCCAGTCATGCTGCTGGATGCCCAAGGACACCCTTTTCCTTGCAAAGTGAAAAATGTTTATTACTTTTAGATGGTATGTTGTATTTTTCATTCACTCCTCAAGGACTGCTTCACAGTTATTTCTGGACTGTTAAAGCTTATTTGTAAATCTTTTATAAAAGATTTATATGTTAGAAGTAAAGAAAAAGTGCTTAATGTGGAGAAAATCCAGTAGCCCCCAGTTGGTTAGCTTGACACATGCAGTCTGTAGCAAAATGGGGAGTATCTCTTTCCCTAGGGAAGTGTAAGCCTGCAGATGGCTCACAGAGCTGCCATGCCAATGAATACCTGCAGCTTTTCTCTGAAGCATTTCTTCCCCTACCAAACTGATTCTCCTTACCCGTGTCAGTCAGTCTGAACTCCCCACTCACTCTGGGGGTCTTTCTGTACTCTTTCTCACCCCCATGACATTTTTGGGTCTCTTTCTATTAGAAAACACCACTGATATTCCCAAAGTTTCTAAACCTATGATCTGTAAATTATAGTGAAAATAGCTAAGCCAGCTTTGCCTAACTTTTATGTACAACCCCCAGAACAAGAAACTTCCCTTTTAAGATCATACCAGCCTAGAATAGCCATATCTTGTCCTTTTCCAGTTCACTGGATGCATTGTTCTAGGAAAAAATACTAGTCACCCTAGCTGGAACTTTTCCTTTGCAAAATACAGCTACTTATTAAGGACTATGTGTTACTTTTCCAAAATATTTTAAGGTTTATTTAACAAAGAGTTGGTTGGTCCAAGGTTGTAAGAGGCTTGGAAATTATTTCTAAACTCTTACGTTGACACAAGCCCTCCAAGATCTTAAGAACTAAAATGGAGAGTCTGCCAGAGGGGTGAACTTGGCCAAGACTCAAGAATTCATTAAAAAGGCTCCGGTCTGGATCTGAATTTTATGTTCTCTCTCATGCTTCTTTAAAACTTTGGGTGGCTTAATGCATAGAGTTAATGCCAGCTATGTGCTGCTGTGATTTCAGTGGTGTAGTGAGTCCCCCCTAGGGGAGTCAGAGGAGTTTTTTTAGGTTTTACGTTATATAGCCTCAGAATCCATCTTTTAGACATATTTAAAAAATGCTTCAGAAAACTGTGTTTTCTTGGCTGTGACTTGGTTTTAATTTCAAGTATTTCCTAAAATGAATTATTTTGAGGTTTCAAACAAATTATGGGTTATTTTTGTTTGTTTTCCCATTCTTGCCTAAATGTTCAAAGTTCAGTAACTGGATTGTTTGCAATTGTTACCTTTCAGATTGCTTTCCTATTACCCTGTGTATATGTAATGTAACCAGAAATGTGTGCAATGTAGTGAGACAGTTTATTGTTCATTGCTGTTCATTATTCCCTGGTTAGCCTTTCCTTTAGTGAGAGTTTAGGTATAGAAATTACCATGAAATATGTCTCTCCTGCATGCAATCCAGAGTTGAACATATGAAGGAACAGGCATACTAGAGACATTTGTGATTAGTTCTTCAATTTCCTAATATAAAATCCATTAAGTATTTACTGTCTCAGCTAATTAAGAGATGAGGAATGGTGATGAATCAGCAGGGGAGGGCTGGTGAGCAGCCGTGTTCATGTTACCCAGTTTCTGAGGAAGTCCCTTCACAAGCAATGGGGAGTTTATCGTGTTCTAGTGAGATGAACACAGAGGAGAAAGGTGATGGGACAAGGGACTGGTTCCAGGAGCCGATGGTCCAGACAGTGATACAGGCGGTCTGCAGGAGCGATTGAGCTTAAGTGATTTATGGGGGCTGTTTGGAACCCCTCACTGAGTCATTAAAAAAGGCCTCTGCAGGTGATTTACCAACTGCAGTAAAGGCGTCCTGAATGCGCTGGCTGTTCAGATCCCTAGTTATTCTTCATTTGTCATCTGTCTTTATGTGCTGCTAGCTTGTGATTACCTTGAGGAGACCTCTGAACATCTCTCCAGCAGCCTGCACTGTAAATACCGATCGCCTGGCGGTTATTTATCGGAAGGCACTGCTCGGCGGCGCTTGTCTGACTGTGGCTGCTGAAATAGTCTAAAGAATGGAAATGCCAGTAGCTGTGGGAAGTTGTATCATCTTCATCTGCGTGTCCATATGGTAGAATGTAGAATGTCCTTCAGAGCACAATGAAACATGATTGTGCTAATTCCAATTTGTATGGCATTCCCATTAATGATGTCTATTTAAGACATCCATTAAAGGCCCTTAATGTTAATTAACCGGACTATGCCAATAAAGTTCTATTAGCTTCCCCCCTATTAATTTAATATTATAGGCATTTAACAGATGTCTTAATTAGATGTTACACTGAAGGCTATGAGCAAAATTGAAATTAAGTCATTGTCCTGAAAGGAAAGTTTCTCCTGTGATTTATGCTGTCTGCTGCTTTGTTTGTTTTTCCTTCTAACATCTAACAGGAAACCAAGGGATTTAAGAGGAGGGAACAGAGAGGAGTAATGGGTACTAGGTAGACTAGTAACTTGGGTCTTTTAGCACATCTTGCTCTTGCTTCAGATAGTAATTAATTTGGAAAACAAAAAAAAGCTTCTACTCTGTATCCTTTCCAAGTGTGTTTTTGTGTATTTTCACAAGCATTCACAGTGTTTTCTCTCCTCATTTCCTATTGGTGTGAAGTGACTCTGTTTTCCTGTAAAAAATACACCTCTCCGGTGGGAAAACTGTTTTGTCCCTCTCAAAGGCAGTACTTTATGTAATTGCAATAGAAATCTATTTCTAATCTTTGTTTCCTGACTTCAAAGGGGGCAGAGCAGCAGTCTGCTCTTCTTGAAAACCAGTATTGCCCATTCTGTAATTTTTAAGTGATCAGAGCCTGGTTCAGCAGTGTTGAATCTGGCTCGTGTCTGAGGGAGTGAGAGGCAGTTCTCCTGTAGCCTCTCCTGGCACCAGGTCTGGAAGTGAAGTAGGAGCTTCGGAGGCCAGCTGACTGAGGGCTGGCTGGCACAGTCAGATTGTCATAGGACTGGGGAGGGTTAGAGGTGCTGATGATCTTTGGTTTTCTTGTGGCAGATCAGTGGTTTCTGTGCCCCGCAATGCAGTTAAGAGCTTTAGCTGAAGCTATCCTCCTAACCCCAGTATTAATTAGTCTTCAGTGCGTGGAGTGTCAGAGAACAGCTATGGTATCTTTAAAGAAATGAGCCTGGTTGGCTATGAACATTCTCCTCCTAGATATAGGTCTTTCATTTGATCTTGAAATTGACTTCATAATTTACATGGGAAAACATCTGAAAGCTACTTTCATAATAGAAAAGTGTTAAGTGCTCTAAATACAGGGTTCACTACAACCTCCCAAACAAGAGAGTTTGTGAACTGGACAGTAAAAAAAAGCAGATAAAGGGCTGAGGACACAAAGCACATACAAAGCTGAACAAGTCTGCACAGGTGCTTGTCTGGGATCTCCATTACTGGTGTGGACTGCTGCAGAAAGCATGTATTTACACAAGGTTTAAACATGAGATGCTTCACAAGTAGTGCTGCACTAAGGGTACCTGATGAGTTTAGGAGACTCACACTATGAGTAGTGCTCACCATCAAGTGATAAAAACTTAGGTGCCCTCTACACTAGCCTTTTTTAAAACTGTGTAATGTGTACTTTAAAAAGATCTCTTTTTAAAAATGTAGAACACACTGTGGCTAAACATACACAAGAATAGGCTGGAGTACAGCTCTAAGTAAAGCTTAGACATTCAGAACCCCCCAAAATTGCCAACTTAAGTACCAGATTGAATGGGGGTTGTCTCCACCTTTGAATTTCAAGCTTCAAGTGCTTCCTCCTTATGGGGTGTGTTCCCTGAACTCTAGCATGACAACATATATTTACTAATACAGATCTGATTTAATCTTCAGTATGCTATTGGTAAGCAAACAGGTTGAAGGGCTGGGGTATGTGTTATCTACAACTATTAACCACATAGAAAATAAAAGGGAAAAAAAATCTGTCTGCTGAAACAATTTGCATATGCTTCCATCTGGCAAAGATGTTGCTATCTGCCCTTTTATAGTCCTTGTTCCAAGCCAACATCACCTACAACCTTATATCTGCCTCTAATAGGCAACAATATTTATCAGAGTTACAAGATAATTCTAATTGTGCAAACTTATAATTTGAAACAGAAGTCAAGTAATCAATACTAATCATGTAAGTTTAATAAAAGGCAAATGTTATATACAAGTAGAAAAATACAAGCTCCAACAGTCTGAACTTTAAAAACAACAAATCCTAGTCATTCTTCAGTGAGAATAAATACTTCACAAATATTTCACATAGCTATTCCATTTTTTTCCAATTTGCCTGGAAACCTGGTCTTTAAACTGCAAGAAAGCAGCAGATGTTTCTATTAATACTTCTGGCTTTCCATGAAGTCATAGGTCAATCGTTCCTTTCAACTTGAACTTTTTTGCAGATCGCTCACTTGCTCTGAACTGGAACTTGCTTCCATAGATGTAGGAAACGAATCCATCAATCTCCAAGCTAAACACATTGTTAAGTTTGGGAATAACTGAAAACAAAGAGAAATTAACAGGAGTGGATCAATGCAAATCCCTGTTACAAAAACATACTGACATGACAAGGGTTCTTATTCACATCTAGACTTGATGTTTGCCACATTTCAAGATTTATGTTTTAGCAAGAAAAATAACCTGAACTTCTAAATTTTAAGCTGGAGTTACTCAAATTAGTCTTCTTTCTGGAGGCTGCAGTCACTGTTGTAGAGGACATCTAATGTGAATCAGATGAATGAGCCATGTGCATATTCACAACGGGTTCATTAGAAAGGCTTTAATGGCTTATTTGTAATGAGAGACTGTTTGTAAGATATTAAGCAATTACATGGTCAGGAAAGATCTTGACTTTTGCCACTCTATGCAAAGAGCTAAAAGCAGCATGGTCAGAGGTGAACAGTGTGCTTAAGGAATTTCTGATTACTCAGGTTGTGAAAAGCACAGAAATTCTTACATACCTTTTAGTTTGTCCTCTTTGGTGATAATTTTGAAGACATGTTTAAACTCCTGTAGAATGATTCCTGTTATCCCAACGTAAGAGGGGCACTTTGATTTTGTGACTGAAAGAACAGAATTATGTTTGTATTAGCAAGTTCCAGATGCAGGCTGCTTACTTGCTCTTCTACGGTTGCTTTGTTATTTTAAAACTGGTCTGCAGTGTTAGGAAATACAATTATAGGATTTGCTGGTAAAACCTGGAGTTAATCTTTGACACTGATGTGATTTTCAAGAGCAGTTGAAAAGTTATTAGGAAGTAGAAAAAGAATCCATCAACACACGCTCCTAATTGTGTCATTCTAGAGGTAATGACACTGAAAGGAATTAAAATAAGCACTTGAAATAGAAGAGTGCCTGCTTAACTTAATGATTTTGTAGAAGAAAACAAACAGAATACCTGTAACAATAGCTCCATGGAGATCAGCTTTCAGCAGTTTGCCCTGAACCATGTGTGGTTGCCTTGAAGAGGGTGGGATCAGGGAACAGGGAAAGAAAGTCAGAGGGGAAGTTAGGTTTACAAAATATGATGGTGAATCATGGTCAAAGCATACAGAAGCAGTATGTGTCAAGTAACTGGAATGTTTCAAACAGTAACTCAGTAAACCTGGAAGTATCTACTACATTGAAACCACTGTAGTTTTAAAGCATCAAACTTACGCATCCGGTTTAAGCCCGTGACACAGGTCTCTGATGTACTGCTTCCAGAGTTCATGTAGTGGTAGAAAGATGGCATATCTGCAGTAACAAGACAAGTATTATACACAGTTGCAAAAAAACCTCTATTAGTTGATTACTGAAGTAATCTATGCTTAGAACAGAGTTAAGACTGACATCAGTTAAGTTTCATAATCTCATCTCAAAAGCCATGAAGTGACCCACTCCAGAAACAGCTTCGCCTGATAAAAAAGCACAACTGACATATGTCCACCTGCCTTAGCCCACAGTGGTGATGTGTTTTAGAGGACCAGGCTGTGTTTAAGACCAAAGAGGTTTCTACTCTTCACCTCTCCACTTCATGTTATCAACACCACAGGCCTTATTCACCAGTTTGGGGAACCTGATGCACAGTTTTGACTCACTGGGCACGGGTAGTCAGTCTAACTTCAAAAACTGAAGTCAGAGGTGATTGGTTTGGGGTTTGATTTCTTGTTATATTTAGGTATTCAAAAAGAAAGAACCAGGAAAATGAATTGTCCAACTATGCAGGCAAAATAATTGCTTTCTTGTGGTGAAATGCCGCTGACAGCATCTCAAACAGACTTTATGTATCAACAGGATCCATGCATACGTGCTGCTGCTTTTACAGACACTATTTCTCAACTCTTACCACCCAAAGAAGTATCTCTCAAGTCTCACCTCTGCTGCTCAGGTTCAATTTCAAAGAGGCGCATTTCTCGCCTTTGCTTGGCAGTAAAGCCTTTCGTCTTCTTCCTCTTTGGCTTTGTCTTTTTTTTGGGATAATGCTCAAGGACGACAGCTTTCCGAGTCAGTACATCCTGGATAGCTTCCTCCTTCTTTTTCGGCATGCTACGCTTCAGGAAGGCATTCACAAAGGCTCTGGCCTCTTCCGAGCCTTGAGGCTAAAGGTATTTTAAAAGAAGCTTTAAAACGTTAAGTTTTAATGACATCCGTAACTTGCTGCGGACTCGCAGCCCCGTCAGGCTGATGAAGTGGCCGGAGGGATCTCCGCACAAGCGAAGGGCCGCGCAAACAAGGCCGAGCGCGGGCACGGAGCCGCGGGCCGTTTCCTCACGCCGCTGTGAGCAAGGCCGCGCTTCGCACCCCGCTGCCGCTGCCCCGCCCGCGGCAGCCAGCCCGGCTCCGGCCCCCCGCGGGGCTCGCCAAGGAGCGGCCGCGCTGCCGGGGCGGGAGCTCCGGAGAGGTGCTGCCCCTGAGAGCCCCCCCGACCGCGGCGGTACCTGGAGGCGCAGCCCCCCCGTCTCCTCCGGCGGCAGGCGGCGGTACAGGCTCCCTGCAGGGCAGAGCACAGCGGGGCCGGGCGTCAGGCGGAGCCGCCAAGGCGCGGGGCCCCCTCGCCCACCCGCGCTTACCCTCCATCGCGGCGGCGGCCGCCGGCGCTTCCGGTGCAGGTGGCTGACGGCAGCGGAGGCGACGCGCCTGCGCAGAGAACCGACCGGCGAGCTGGCCGCGAGGCGGCGCCGGTGCCGGGCCGCCTTTTAAGGCCGCGGTGTGGGCGGTGCGTGTGTGCTCATTAATGACGTCATCGGCGCGGGGCGGAGCTCCGGGGAAGAACCGGCGAGCGGGGCTTCCCTGCGGGTGGGGGACCGGGACCGGGACCGGGACCGGACCTTTCGGCAGCGGGGAGCGGCAGGGCGCGGGAGCCGTTGGAGCCGGCCGGCTGAACGGGGCGAGGGCTCGGCCCGTCAGCAGAAGCGGCCCCTCGCTGTCCGCCTCCCCGCCCATGGTCGGGGCGGTGACTCCTCCAGGTGCCGGGGCGGCCCGGGGCCCCGTGTCACTCGCTGCACGCGGCCGCGTTGCTGGGCTCTGCCCGCTGGCTGCTGCCGAGTCTGCCTGGCGGCCTTAGCGATGGCTTCCAGTTTGTGTCCAGTTCTGGGCTCCCTGGTGTAAAAAGGACGGGGATCTCCTGGAGAGAGTCCAGAGAAGGGCTACAAAGATGATTAAGGGCCTGGAGCATCTCCCCTGTGAGGAGAGGCTGAGTAAATTGGGACTGTTCAGCCTTGAGAAGAGAAGACTAAGGGGGGACCTAATTAATGTCTATAATTATCTTAAGCAGGGGATGCAGGGGGAATCAGCCAGCCCATTTTCAGTGTCTGTGGAGACGGGGCAATGGCTGCAAGTTGGAGCGCAGGAAGTTCCGCACCAACACGCGGAAGAACTTTTACACAGTGAGGGTGACAGAGCCCTGGGACAGGCTGCCCAGGGGGGTGGTGGAGTCTCCTTCTCTGGAGATATTCCAGACCCGTCTGGACGCCTATCTGAGTGATATGTCCTAGGGAGCTGCTTTGGCAGGAGGGTTGGACCTGATGATCTCTCGAGGTCCCTTCCAACCCCTACAATTCTGTGATTCCCCCCGAACCGGGGCCGAGGGGAGGCTGTGCTGTAGGAGGGACACTGACCTGAGGCGTTTCG
The DNA here is from genome assembly GCF_964237585.1 of Gallinula chloropus. Lineage (NCBI taxonomy): Eukaryota > Metazoa > Chordata > Aves > Gruiformes > Rallidae > Gallinula > Gallinula chloropus. Next base: position 6,447,455 of record NC_140098.1, read on the forward strand.
CAGCCGTGCGGTTCTGCAGAGGGCAAGCTGTGGCCGGGGTAAACCCTTGGATTAGCCATTTAGACAAGTTAGATGGGATCGTTTAATACCTCTGACTTCCCTCAGGTGCCTGAACAGGCATGTTACTATTAGTAAGCAGCCACTGCCCAAGCTCCCTAGGCTGTGGGCTGGTGCAGGCCCTTTCTGCCCCCATCAAAATGTTTCCCACCCCACTCCTCTTGCTACGAGAGAGAGTTTCTTTCCCAGTCCCAGCCTGTCCTTCAAGCGCTTTCCAGCTGCTCCAGGTACCTGGCTCATCTGTGCTCTCACTCAGCTGTTCCCAGCTGTTCCCACACGGTGCCAAATGCTCCCAAGCTCCCAGACGCAGCAATATGAGATCTTTGTTTAAAGTCTGTCACCGTGTCTGTAGCAACTGAGGTCAAAAAAATCAGGAGGATGCTTCTCTCTGCGGGGGTTTAGCTCCTGTGATATGTTGCTGCCTCTCCCCTCCTGGGATGAGATAGTGTCTGTACAACACAGAGGTACTTAGAAACCAGAGCAGCCAATTCCTTTGCCTTGCTAGCGTAGTCCCAACTCATGCTGCCCTCTGCTCAGACATGATAGTTCTCCAAACACAGAAGGGATTTATATTGTTGTCATGGGGGGATATTGGCTTAGAAGATAATTAAGCACTGCTTGGTAAAGGATACTTCAGGAGAAAGTTACTGACAGAGTATAGGAAACACAATGATTTTGTTGAGTGCTGCTGTGGTGCACAAAGGCACTAAAGTGATCCCTAATAGGGAATGAAATTGTAAAGTCTGATGTGTGTGTGGAAAAGAAAGGGCCAGTCTCTGCAGACTGAGTATCAGCTGGTTTGTATCACAGACCTCCTGGCAGTTAAGTACATTGCCACAGCAAGCAGATCTCTTGGCTTTACAAAGCATGGACTCCTTGAATTGTCATTGCTACCAAGGAAAGATCAATTTTCATGAATGGAGAACCAGGATAAGCGCTATGGGTCTTTAGGGCCATATGAGTGCTCCTTCACTGGATTTATACTGCAATTCCTAGGGCACTTCAGGGATTAATAGTCAAATCAGTGTTGGCGGTGCTGGTGTTGTAAATCCAATGATCCAGGCTAAACTGGTGCCTGGGGAAGCCAGTCTCTTCCAACAGCTCTACATCTTCATTTTCCAATTTATCTTCAGATATAATGTCTGAGGGAGTGAGATCAGTGCGTTAGTCTGACGCAAGCAAGAAGGCTCCGTGTCGGGACTCAAGACTACTGTCAGATACATATGAAAAAGAATAGGTAAAGAAACTGAGAAACCAGAGAATATGCAAAGACAGTTTGCAGATAAGGAAAAGGAGGCTCAGAGAAATGAGGAAAGATGGGTAAAATGTGAATATAAACCCAAGTGGAAATATGCAGACACAGTAATTACGATGCATAGAGCCAAATGTGCCGCATCCCCCTAAGCGTCTTAGACTTTTGAAGCTTTTTAACTTCAAGTAAATCACCTTGGAATGGGTTTATAGTGATATAAATCCCTAATATATATTATTAATACCAACTTATAGGTGCCAACACTGCAATTTCTTATTCGATTAAATCTATGTATAGCTTTATTTATTGCTCTCTAAAAATAATAACCAAAACCCCGGCAACGAAGAGTTCTCACTGTGTGCACTAGGTGGCCGTATTGCTGTACCTGGAGGTACTGCTGAATTACAGCAGTGTCCCGGGGAAGGCTGGATTGATGTGGGAGCAATTATAGAAAGAGCTTTATATTGACAGTCACAGAAAGCTAAAACTTGAGACGCAGAGTGGCCAGAGACGGTAATTGAAGATATCTGTGTGACACAAGAAGGGATCGGTACTTTTTTAAAAAAACCCCAGTAATTATGAGCTGAAGCAAGTAATGAGCAGAAGTACGTGAAGTTAACTGGTGTGTGTAAAAAGTGACTGGGCTATAATCACTGGTATGCTTTTGCTGATTGTCACTGATACAAGAAATAAATACCATAATTCTCTAGGACGGGCTCGGCAAGCATTTGAGCTCTCAAGATCAATATAGTTTATTCCTCTTGGCCAAATTGTATTAGCAGCTGGATTTTATCCCTAGGGATGTCTGTACTGGTGAAAATAATTTCCATTTAAAACCCTCTGATCTGATTTCCTCTACCCAAGTACCAAGCTGCTAATGCAATTTCCCCCCTCCCTGTTCCCACGGTTGTGCCGGATCAGCGTGCAGCCAGCCTGCACTGAGTCTGTGGCTGTCCCACCTCCTCCCGCCTGCCTCTCACCACCCCTGCGCTGCTGCCTTTGCCTTCTCCTGATGACATCTCCCTTTGGCCTGGTGGGGAGGGCAGAGCCGCTCTGTGACAGCATTTTTAGGGTTCCTTGGCTGACTGTATGTACCCTGCACACCCAGCATCCCCCGAGCTCTGCTGCACAGCATCGGGGTGGTGCTGCTGTGTACCCTGCATCTCGCAATGTTTCTTGTCCATATATTTCTCTGTGAGTTTTCCTGTGTTATGATTTCATCTTTAACTCGTGGATTAGGATGAGATGTACTCCACTGCCCCTATAGCTGATAATCTATTCTTTTTGGCTGAAGGTTCTTTATTTCCTTACAGTTCCAGCTCCTTGTCCTCTCAACTGGCAGACACCACATAAGGCTTAATAAAAAAGGCTAGAATATCTGAACGTGAAGAAAATAAGAAAAAGCATGGGAGACAAAATCCTATGTAATTTAATAGCACAGAAATCAGAAGGCAAATAATAATCCCCTAGTGTTTTCAGAAAAATGTCAGTGGTTTAGCAGCAGGGTTTTGAAGTGAAAAAGCCTCACTAGAGGTCAGCCGAGCCCAGAGACCACTGGAGTCCATCCTGCCCCTGCAAGGCAGCTGGTGCCTGCCTGCTTGCCTGGGGTTGGCAGTGCGCCCTGCCCTGCCTGTTTTGTACCTATTGCTGCGGGTGGGTTTACTTCAACCAACAGTTTCAAAGTTTGAGATGAAAAATTTCTTCCTCTTCATCAGAAATTTGCCTGTTTGCATGTTTTTTGGTAGCACACAGGACTCCAGTTCTCCCCTATACCAACCTCTTCTGCATCACAGTAATATTATCTGTGGAAAGAGGATTTTGAAGGAATTCAATTTCCCCACAAGTTGAAGAGGCCGCTTTTTTAACCACCAATATATTCTTATATCAAAATAAGACACTATATTCTTTCAAAATACTAAAAATATGGATGACCCTAGAATACCTGGAGACAACTATTGCGAACTAGAACTACCCAGCTGAAAAAGCAACGCTTGCTCCCCAAACCAGTAAGAAGTCCATAAGCTGAGGCTTTGGCAGTTGCCGTTTGGGTTCCCTGCATACTGAGATCACGTGTGATCCAAACCCAATCAGAATGACAGACACCACTGCTGCTCCTGAACAGCTTGTATTTACTAATTATACCAGCGTTCTGCATTCATGTATTATTCCATGACAGTCTGTCTTACAGTCATTACTTTTGCTGTTCTTTGAGTCTCATTTAGATCTTTGTTGAATATTTTATTTTAAAACATAATTAACATTGGCTCATATGTGATAGGGATGTGTGATGCAAAATGGGTGTTAGAAGTGGTAAATTATAAAGTACTAATAGTTGTTGGAGTTATAACTGATTGAATAGTTGAACATATTTCAGTTTTGGTTAAACTACATAAAAATTAACAATTGATTACAATTTTAAAAGAGTGCAAATACAAAGGTCTTTTTGGCACTGAAACGAATTATGTTGGATTTTCATCAAAAGATGTTTAGACTGTTTTCTAGAAGAGTTGTTAAACTCTGCAAGCCTGTGGGACGTGGTTTAGTTGTCTCGACTTGCCATTGTACCCATAGTGAGTTTTGACTGAAAATACATTACTGCATGCTGCATGTTTGTACTAGAGGGCAATGGGAGGCTGTTACCTCAAGGAGCTTCCTGCTGCCATGCTGTGGCCAGTGAAGTATTTGTGCATTGCTGTCAGCCAGCATCCTCCCAACCTCCTGGCACTGCCAGGCCACCCCTGAACACAGACAAGTGTTTTACACACACTGTGTGTAGTGCAGCCTTGGGGCTCTGGGGTGAGAGCAGCAGTTTACACTGGGGCTAAGCTGTGTTCAAGTAACTTCCGTTTCACTGAAGCATCTTTTGCTGTGGTACCCAGAAGGTGGTTAAGTGCCAACTGCTTGGGCCAGAGTCCAGGCAGAGGGAGGCTCCAGCTCAAGGGCAGCTCCAGCTCGGGGGCTGCCCCTGCTGCCCCAAACCGCCCCAGGAAGGAGCAGGAGGCTCCAGCTGTGCTCTGTCTGCAGCACAGCCACCTCCTGCACAGCTCAGCCCGCAGGTGCAGCATGCCAAGCTGCCAGCATGCCTGGCGTTGGGAACTGGGATGAAACCCCAAGGAACTTGAAAAGGTTCATTAATTAAACACATACAAATTTCTCATTTTTCCTCCGTAATGAGGTGCCTTTCTCAAAGGCATCACTATCAGCAAGGCCCTGTTCCTGCCAGACTCTTCTGAAGTAACACAATTAGGCTGTCAGGAGTGAGCCATTCTTTTCAATAGACTGAGCCAGCTTCTGCTCGCCTTGCCCGAGAGGTGCACTGCTGAGCCCACGCGCACGAAGGCGTCACCCGCAGAGGCACCGTGTAGCTTCAGGCCCCGCTGGTCTGAACGTGTCTGTCATGACACACCAGCTCAGGAGCATCCTGCCCAGGGGCCGTGTGTGCAGCCATGAGCTCAGGTAGTGGGACCCAGAATAAAACCAGTGAAAGGTATTTGTCTATTGAAACAGGGCTGAATGAGCTGGTGGCCGCAGCCAGTGCCTGAAGTAGCAACGTCCTGAGCTGCTGCCTGAGGTGGGAAGGGATAATAGCTGCTTTACCCAGGTGTTAGGGAGGGGCATGTAGTCACATCAGTTATAACCCATAATGCTGGCTGTGACTGCTCATAACTCATGTAGGCAGGGGGTTTTGGGGGGTATTTTTGAGGGTTTTTGGTTTGTGTTGTTTTTTTTTTTTCTTTTTTCTTTCTAATAACACTCCTTGCACCTACATTAGCTTTTTATCAACCAGTTACAGAGGCATCAGTGACAATATGAAGTGTGGTCTAAACCCTTGAGAGGAATTCAGGCAGATCCCTCTTGCAGCAGTGGAGGCAGTGAACAGTGTGCTCCAGCATCACTCAGCATTTCCACATGAAGTTTTCACACGTGGGAAGATACAGAGTAGTGGACTCCTGCTGCAGGCACGGTCCTTACAAGAGGTGGTCAGCTGCTTGCACAGAGCTGGTGGTGAGGTTTCCAGCTCCCAATAATCTGATTTCTTCCCAACTGCAGGTGTGTGGTGGGCAGTGAGGGGTTAATGCTGTTGCATTGCATTAGTAATTGGGGAGGAAAAAGAAAGCCCATCCAAAGCCAACCAAAAAAACCCTGTTTGAGGTCAGTGCTCCAGTAAGTGCCTTTTAAAGGAACAATAACTTGGTGCAATAGACAATATTTTGTCCTTCTCTTCAGTAGAAATCTGATAAACCACAGAGAGAGGCAGGTGTCCAAGGAGATAAAAGTAATAAATGTGGCTGCAATTCTGGAGTGTGCTAGGCTGTCAGGCTGGTAATTAAATGAAAGCCCCTCTCAGGAAATACTGGAAGCTAATAGATATACATGGAGATGCCAATTCATTTGCCTCAGCAACGTATGTTACTTTTAGCGTGTGATTAATTTATACGCTTTGCAGTGGGACAACATGGCAGGGTGGGAGAGGGAGAGCTTTTGTCCTGGCAGTGAATATTTCAGGTGGTAGAGATTATTAAGCACCTTATTCTTCTTAGAAACAGGACAGCGAGCGAGAATGGGAGAGAGAGAGAGGATGTTTAATTTAAGCAGATCCTCTAAAAACAGAATTAACTGATCGCAGCCTTATAACTGACCCGAAGTACATTTGCAGCCAGCTGCCCAGGGATCCTTTGCTTCGCCACAGCTCAGTAAGTACAGAGCCCTAGTTAGCAAATAGCTTGAGCTTGAGTCACGGAGGTTGGTGTGGTTTAAAAGGATTTCTGAGAGTTATGTGAGTGTGAAATTAGGAGTGCCGCAGTGGCGCTCGCACCTCCAGGAAGTACCGCGGCTCTTTGAGCCTGCAGTAAGGTGAAGGTTGCTCTGGTAGGTGCACAGGAGGGCTGCCTTGTGTGTAACCGTGTGCTGGTAATCACTGGCAGAGCTGCATGTGCTCTCGGGGCAGCGAGCAAGTCTCTGCTCAGGAGCACATCAGCTTTACCGATGTGGCACTTGCGGTTGGCAGAGCTGCCCAGCTCCTTCGGGTCTGTGGCTGTCCTGGTCGGGAAGAAAACTAATTCTGAGTCCAGACAGACGTCAGAGTTGGGGAGATGTTGCGTGATGCAGAAGGCAGTGAGGAGTCTGTGACCCTGCTGTGTGCGTGGGTGGCTTGTGTTTGTGTTACAGTCCCTCTCTGAGGTCATTTTTGACCCTCCAGTCCTGTTTCAATCATACTTGTCACAGCCATCAAGCCCTCATATAACATCCCGACAGTCCTCACGCACATCTGCCTGCGATAGAGGATAGATATGCAGATAGCATTGCGTGCTGTTCCCCATGGTGAATCTGGAGTCGCTGGGGCTTGCTGGAGGTGGGTGCCACTGCACGGGCCCTCCACTGCCGGCAGCACGAGGTTCTGCTGAGTGTGTGGGCCCTGATTTACACTTCCAAGTGTGGTGGTAAGGGCATGACTGTAGGTATTTCAGCTCTGAAAGACACTGCAGCACAGCAGGCTTCTTTCTGGAAAAGTCCTCTGATCTGTAAAATTATCAGCATTGAGGCAGCAGAAGGCAAAGCAGATTTTCCTTTCTTTTTTTTCTGCCTCGGAGGAGGAATATTCACTCGCCCTTCAGTGTGATTACAGCCCATTTACCAACACTGCTTTTTGAATTTCATACCTACGTTTTGGAACAGTCACAAGGAGTGTTTCTTTTCAGAGTCTGGAGCAGTCAGCGCAAGGGTAAAGTTTATTTAACAAAAAGAATAGTTCCAGCTGAATTCACATTGTGAAATTACAGGTCCATTTAAAGCGAGATAGAAATGGTGGCGGGTTAAGGTCAGGGAAGGAAGATAATGACATCTGCTGCAAAGTGCATCCAACAGCCGTCTTCAAATTTTTAAGTTTTTATAGGGTGTTTTTTTCTTTTCTTTGTATAATTATGCAAAAGAATAGAACTAAAAAAATGTACTAGATGTACAAGTAACTGGAAGCAAGCTTCAGGCTGGCTCAGGGACTGCAAGTGGAGACATTATAAATGGTGTCTCAAACACTGACTGATTTTAGAGCTATGGGCTCTGGGCTTCCTGTCACAGACCAGGATGGAGGTCTGTGACCTTCCTGTCTGCACACGTGTCCTCAAGGGATGTCCTGCCTGTGCGACTGGCCGGGGCAGGACCCCAGAGGATACGATCCTCATGAGGGCTGGCCTTGGCTGCACACTCCTTGCTCTGCAGCCGTTGCCCTAATCCCACAAAAGTCACCTCAGTCCCTTTTGTTCCAGACTGCTGCTGTCAAAATGCCCATTTTTCAAGTGAGAGGGCTGCTACCAGCTTTTCACTCCAGTGCTTTAAATGTAGCTCGCTCCTGCCATGCTTGCTATGGAGACTGGCTGTTAGGGCTCCTCCCAGGTACTGCTGCAGGGCTGGGCCTTCTGCCCCTGCCCTGAGGGCTCCCCGCTGGTGTTACCCTAATGCTGGGAGGGGAGCCAGAAACACCCCTAGTCCTACCTGTGTCAGCCCTGTCTGTTTGGCTGTGTGGAGGAGTCCGGAGAGCTGAAGCATTGCTCAGGGGCTGAAGGGAGCTGTGCCTGAGGAGCCACCTGTGGCCCTCTCAGATTACCAAAGGCACTGATGGAGATTTTAAGAAACTTTGGGGCATGCTTTAGTGTATCTCTGTCTTGACACTACTGAATCCTACTGAGTCCTTCCAAACCCCTGGCATTTATTGTGCTTAGAGCTGTCCTCTTCTTAGGGGCTAAAACAACCAAAGAAGATATATAGAAATAATAATTTCCCACATTGTCTTTCATGTAAAAATACCAGGGCCCCACAGTTGCCCCCATTTCTGCTGCCCACACAGACATGGGTGAATTCTGGGGGACATTCTTGTTGGCAGTCAATATTTATTATGGGCAGATGGCAGCTCAGATTCTGCTCTGGTTTGGTAGCACCAAGCAGTGTTCCTACTTTGAACACAGGTGCTGAATGAGCAAACCCTCCGGAGCCCTTGTTCTCCCTGCACACCAAAGGAGACGCTGGCACAGGCTGGCACCTTCAGGCACAGCAGGAGCCCTGCGCCACGGTCCTGGTGCTGCCAAGAGCTGCCAGTTTAAAACTAGCTGAGCCTCCCACATGGCAATGTGATTTACTAAACCACTAAGATATTGGGTCAGCCTTGTAAATCATTTTAATTATTTCACTAAACAGGTTGTGGAGATAGATCAATAGAAAACATGGCATTTAGGCTTACAGTGCTGTGCATTCATTATGGGAAAGAAATTATATTAACTGATTTAGGAGTTAATAATACCTGAAAATAACAATTTAATGGAAGCCTTCCAATCCTGCACTTTGAAAGGAGGATACAGCTACACAGTGTCTACCCATTTTAATCTCAGTCAAGTATACATAGCAATTTTTTGACTCTCAGAGAAATGTCAGTCAAGTACAAGTAACTTGCGGACTTTCAGCATCCCATAAATTACATTATAATAAAACAAAACCAAAGAAACTGTCAACAGCCATTTTTACATACTGGCAGGGTCACACGAGGCAGGCACATGAAAAATAAGAAAATATATTGCAATATAACAAAGTGGAGGTGTTGCACAGCAAGGGCGATTTTCCACTTGCAATTGCTATTTCCGTGAGCCGATGGTTTGCGCTGCTGAAAGGCAGTTCTGGCTCTAAAATATTAGGGTTTTGTCTCAAACATCTGAATGCTAAATGTATGCTGTATACATAAAATATACCTAAAGATAGAGGGAGGAAAACAAACCAGGAAAACCTAATCTCTCCCGTGCAGCAAAAGCCAATGTCACCACGCAGTAGTTGGGGTCAGCATTGCTCTATTACAATTACTTTACTGTAGCTAAACTGAATTTGGTACGCTGTGTCCTGGTTTTCTTAATGCATGCATGATAGTCACCTGTGCTGTTAAAATATTTTCTCCTGAAATAAGCTGTATGTTGTGACTATTTAATGCCTTATTGGCCATCGAGCAGCTACGCTGAACGAAGCAAGCACGACTGGGGGCAGAATTTAAGCTGCAATCAGATAGCGCACCTATGTCGCCTGCTCCTTTGAAAGCCTGCAGCCTACTGATAGGCAGTTGTCACATCAGCTATCTCCACTCTGGTTTGCAAGCAGAGTTAAGCTTTTCTTTAAGCCCTCAGGCTAGATAGCATTTGAATTATGCACCTCATCGCACCCCAATTAGCTAGGGATGCACGATGAAAATCATTATCTGTGAGTTTATTTGGGAAAACACCTTATTTCCCATCTTGGTTCAGCATATGAAGACAAAAAATGCACACTCTTTTCCCCCACTGAAGAACAGCTTGTTTTAGAGCAGAGGGAGACTTCTGAGCCGTGGTAAATGGTGCTGCTCCTGTTTATTCACCTGTCTCCTTGAGCTCCATCCGGCTCTTTTGGGAGCGTTAAGTGTTGCTCAAATAAAAATAAATGGCTTCAGCACGACCGCAGAACTGACTGAGCACATTCCCTGTACAGGCAGTGCAGCCCCTCTGTCTCCCACCCCATGACCCCACAGCAGATGAGTTTTACGCCGTCTCCAGGTAAGTGGCCCCGTGGCTTCCCACCCCCACCTTGCCATTTTGCAGTCGTGCTCCCAGCAATGAGCAACAGACCGGAGGGGTGTTTTTTTCCCCAGCCCTGTAAATGCCAGCAGCACGAGACGAGCACTGAGCGAGGGGAAACGCGCTGTGTGAACACATGGCGTTTCATGGCCCTGAACATGAGCAGTGCTTGCTCTGGGGCTGCTCTGCTTCAAAACCCTGCGGTGCCAGGGTTTGAATTACCCCGGGTAATGAGCCTAAACTTGGTTGACATTTCCATGTGCATTTATGGCCAGGCTGACAAACACCTTCTGAACTCAGCAAAGCTCTGTACATTTGCTTTTGAGGTGGTTTGCGTTAGTGAAATGCTTTAGTCTAGTGCAAGTAGCATAAAACCTCTCCGGTCTTCAAATAATTAACTCTTGGGTTAATGAAGAGATTTTATGGTCTTGAAAAAATATTGCGAGAAGTTCAGCTTCCCACATTTGACATTGTGGCAAGCTGGATTTAGTTCTGCTTACTCAGTCTTGATACTCAATCACATTACAGCTCAGATTTTGACAGGTGCCCGGTGTGCGTTGCTACCTCCTGCGTGCTCAGGTTTGGGCTCCCTGCTTTCTGGCGGCAGCAAGGCGAGCCTTTCTCCTGCCCCCCTGCTTGCTGGCAGGCTGCAAGCGGCCATGTCAACAAACCCACCACAGCATCAGTGCCCGGTATGTACTCAGTTTTGGTCTTCCTGCCTTGTCAAACCCTGCTTACTTCTCTGGAGACAGAAATGCCAGTGTTATTGAGAGATTTCCCTATAAAAGGAGTCTGGCTGCCGCCTTCAGCAGGACTCAGCTAGCTCAGACACAAAGTCATTAGCTCAACCAGTGACTTAACCATAAACTGAGGTTATTTTAACCAGGATTGCAATTAGCACCTTGCTGTGCATTTAACTAACTCGAGACTTTCACACTGCTATACAATAAAAGTTGAAATTATATCCAAGCACTCCATAAATGGATTACGCTATTACCATTATTTGTAGCACTGAATGATTATCTTTTTACTGTCTTGCACTGAATTAGCATAAATGAATCACAAATGTGACCGTATTTGGTAAAGATCATAAAGTAACTGATGTTTCCTTATTCAAACTGTACATCTTCATTGTCTCATTTGATTTTGTTGCCTTTAGCTTCTCGTGCACTTGCTCGAGTGCTGCATTCCCCTCGGGGTAACAGGTATCACTGGCAGACATGGTTCAGGCTTGATCATCTCTCAGTACAGTTATTCCTTGGCCTGACTTGGATTTAGATGTGCACACATTGTCCTTGTCCAAAGATTTCTCAACATTCCCAAGGAATCACAGCTCCCAAGCTCACAGGATCAGTTTAACTAGGGAAAGCAGGCTTTTAAGTCCTGAAGCATTTGAAGGTCCCTTCAGGACCTGAGGGATGGCTTCTCTTTGTGCTCCTGCTGTCCTCCCTGGCTCAGAGCTGGGGGAGAGAGGATGGCTGGCCTGAAAGTGCAGTGTGTGGAGGGCTGAGCCATTCACTGGGATGCTGAGCAGGGAGTTTGAGCAGCACCAGCCACAGCACAGCCCCTGCTGTCCTGCTTTCAGTGCTTTTGAGGGGATCCCAGGAAGGAGGGAAAGGAAAATAAGAGCCCACCCCACTGCTGATGCTCCGGAGGCCTCAGTGTACTGATGCTCCGGTGCATGTCTCAGAGCACAGAATGTCCCAACACCAGGGCTGCCTGATGCCATGAGAGGGCACGTGTCCCAGGGGAAGGGAGTTATCAAACCCTCACCTCACATCTGGCCAAGGTGCTCATATCTAGGTCACAGCAGCCCACCGTGTTGCTCTTTGTGGGTGGGAAGGATGAGGCAAACCAAGGCATGTGTCACCAACACCGCCCTTCCTCAAACCCAGCCTTGCAACGCAGAAACTCGCCCTCTGGGGCTGAGGAGCCATTTTTAAAACTGCAAAGACGGCTTGTTTCCAACATACTGACAGGTAGCAGTCACTTGGATCAGCTCTGACAACTCTGGAGGCACTGAAATACAACTGTCCAGAACAGTACATAAATAAATTGCAGCCTATACATTAAAAAGAGGTGCTGCAGTGGGAATCCAGAGCTAAATCTCATGTTTACTACAGACTGTGAATATAGAAGCACTCCGTTAAAAAAATAAATTAGAAACTGTTATAGAAAGCATAGCACTTGGAAATGAGAAGTATCATACTAATTTTTGCCAAAAGAGCTGACTTTGACTGACAGTGTAAATATCAACACCTGCCTAGATGCTGTGTAGCTCACCCTAAACCCCACAATGAGTCATGGTACTCACTGGATTGTCAGAGCAATTTAAAAGCCTGAAAAATACTTAGTAATGAAGAGCTCCTATTCTAATCTGTTAAAAAAAAATCTAATTACCTAAGATTTTTAAGGAAAATTATAAGAGAGTCCCAAAATAAGAGCCCATTTTACACAGCCCTCTGTTTTTTTTTCATCCTGTGTAACACATCTAAAGTTTCACCTGTTGGCTCCTATTTCAAGGATACTGGCACAGCGTTAAAGTTTTTGCCAGATCTAGTCATGGAATAGAAAAAAAACCCAAACAGCTTAACAGCCCTTCTCCCATCTTCCCCAGAGCAAATCCGGAATATACCCTATTGGAAAACTATATTCCTCAGTAGCATTGGAAGCATTTCTGAATTATTTATCAAAACCATGGTAATTTAATTTGTATTAAACTAGAGACGATTTTCCATATTTAAGAAACTCTTTAACAATAACAGGAAATCAAATCTATAGGGAACAAATAGGGAAATCCATTAACTAACTCTACAGCATGGTCCTCTTCGATCCAACTCTTAATGTAACTGTGATTTGCTTGGAATGTCCATAATTGCTGTAATTAAAAGGCTGGCACCAAAGGAAAAACAGGAGCTTTCAGTCTGTTCATGGCCATTAGCACAGATCCTTAAAGAACACTGCCTTGTTCAGGGCACTGCTCCTGGGTAAGGAAACCCAAACTGTCCCACACATGCACACAGCCCTGGGCTCTGCCTGAGGACATCTCACCAGAGAGCGAAGCCCTCAACCACCCGTAGCCCCCGCATTGCTGCTCAGCCATTGGCAGTGCTGCACGGCTGCCTGGGGACAAGAACACCACAAAAGCCCAAAAAGGGTGGAGAAGAGGAAAAAAAAAACCCACATCTTTGCTGTAAGTGAATGTTTTATCACAGACCCACTCTTAATTACCCAGCTACAGTCTGTGTATGTTGGCATTTTAGCACTCTCCCATGGCTCGTAGCACGGGTTTCCCTCGCCGGTGGCAGAGCCCCAGTGACAGTGACACAAGCAGTGTCCCCATGGGATGGTGGCTCCCTTGGCAGGGCTGGGACAGCTCTCCCTGCTCCCAGCAACCAGGCAGCATGCTTGCTTGCTGCAAATTAATATTCTCTCTACAAACCCCCCTCCAATCAGTCTTTGCTAAAAGCATTAATTAAGACTTTAACATTTTTGATCCCATCAATTTTCTGTTCTCTTCTTATTAAATAGATGTACTAGGGGAGTTTGAATAATAACTGCCCGAAGTTTGGGGATAATGAGTAAATGAACTTTGTCAGCCTTTGGCTAAGCATGAAATTTACTGCGCACTAACAAATGCAGCAGCGGCGGCTCATACATTAACCGGGTTAGTTCGGGGAGCACAGTAGATGCTCAGTAATTCTAAGTCACACCAGGTTCTGGAATGTTTTATGCAGGCCATGAAACAATGGCATGTTCAGTCAGTCTTCAGCATTCTCCATCGCAGGGTGAAGCTGCTCCCTTGCACGCCTGGTCTCAGTGGGGCTCATGCCCTCTCGCCACGCACAGCGACGGTTTCAGGGCGTTTCAGCTTTGTTTGCCTTGGGAGTGTTCCCAGAAAGGAGCGCACTGGGCATTAGGTAATTTTGCTTTTCACTAGCTGGGTCTCAGCACTGTGAAGGTCACCTGAGTGCTATAAACCGGCTTTTGTCCCGTGTCTTTTACATGTGCCCGGCTCTCGCAGCAGCTCTGTTACACTGCTGTAAATCCATTCGTTTTTGTAGAAATCCATTAACTCACAGTGAATTTATAGCAGTATAACTGTGAGCAAACTATGGCTGATGGCACAGACTGGAAATATTACAAGGAAAAGTGCAAAGTTCTATTGATTTTCTCTCAGGAAAAATGTGTGTTTCCTTATGATTATATTACAGATGACTCAGCTTGGCCCCTAGCAGCCATCACTCGTGTTTCCCAGCTCGGCTGCTTGCTGGCTTTGCAAGGAGCCACTGACCATGCTGTCCCCCAGTGCAGGGACCTGGGGCTGTCCCCCTGTGCCTGGGGACGTGCCCACCTCACGCCCCGCCAGCCATTCTGCCCGGCTCTGCGTGGCACCACGGGACACACGCTGCCTGGCCAGGGCTCTGCAGTACAAGCACTTATTCCTAATCGATTCTGACAGCAGACACCATGAGGAATGCTGAGATTTATGAAAGAGCAAGATTTGCCACTAGTCTCTGTCCATTAAGGGTACAGCAAACCCTCACTTTGCCCTTTGTAAATACAATCAGCAGAAGTGAGGCAGTTGCCCTTTCCAGAAGAAAGAGCACTCTCAAAGGACAGATGTTTTAACAAAAGTCTTTAACACGCTCACAAGCAATAAAGCTCTGCATTCTTTACTTTTTCTATCAAAATATTTCTGAGTCCTTTAAGTGCTTTTTTAAGACTAAATGCTGTACTGAAACCTGCAGCCTCCTCTTTACCCAGCTATTTCCTCTGCATTATGCAAATACCAATACCTGGGTATTACCTGAAACCTCTGGCCCGAATGAGGAACCCAAAGCCCCAAAGACTGGAGGACTTGTTCTGCGCATTTCTGAAGACAGAACCATAGTGAAGGGGAAGGCAGAGCCAGGTTATCTTGGCAAGCAGCTACCTTGTTTAAGTTATCCTCTGTGCTGGGAATGAGTTATCTCTGCATGTGTGCACATCTTCACTGGAAAGACAAGGTGCCTATTGCTCTTGTTATAAGAGATTTTTATATCAAATCCTCAGGTTATTGTTTAGTAGTTCTGAGATTTTTATAGTGAATTGGAATAGAAGAATTGTTATTCCTACTGTGGCACACTTAATTCTGATCTCAGGATAAAAAAGTTATTTTTAGTGGCAGATTTAATACTTTTTCACCTTTAATGTGATTAAAGTCTAAAAGACCTTGATAATTCTGCTCCTGCCACTGCACACAGAACTTCCAGTTGCTGCCACATCCCTGCGCTGGTAACAGGCTACAGTACCAAGGGCAGGACAAACACCAGGTGATGTATTTCCTCCCATGTTCTCTGCAAACTACACAGCATGCAATTCAAGACACAATGTGCCCCATAAGTGATGAAACAAAAGTATCAGAGCAAAGCAGATGACCTGTTCACTGAGGGCGTGCTGAGGTCTGGCTCAAGTTGAAATAGAAGCTCCGCTGCTTTAAGTGTCTGCTATTCATGTAGATACATTTAGGCATTGTGGGTTTTTTGTTGTTGTTCTCTTCCTTAGAAGGCAGACCAGTCTCTGAGACACACTCACCGCCCGTGGGCAAAGCCGCAGTGATGATGAGCTCACCAGAGGTCCCTCAGTTCAAACCCCGTCAGGTTTCACTTTCATGACCAGCCCTTACTAGGAGGAGTAGAGCTCTGGTGACATTAGAGGCTCCACACATACCTCTGCAGTGAATGACTGTCCTTGAACAAGTTCCCAGACATGGTGCTGGTGTTAATTGAGGCACCGCCTGACACTCAAATCTGTTTTTCCGCCTGTCTCTTCACTTCAGGTTGGACAAGGCCCCACCGTGTGTGTGGCAGCCACGACCCCAGCTCTTCAGTTCTCACGCTGTGATGCACTCCAGGCTTGCAACAACCACCTCCCCCAAGTCCCTCCAAAAACCAGCTGTGCTTTTTGTGGGATGCCTATGGATTACCCCCCGATCCTCTGGACACTACAGCTGGCATTAAGGGGAGGCACAGCCTTACAAAGATTTTACCACCCGTGGGTCCCCATGGTGCCCCAGTACAAGAGAGCTTTTATTACCTCAGTGTAGTAGCATGTATGAACACAGATGTGTTTTTGTCTCATACCTAGTGAGATGCAAATGGCACAGATCCCTCACTACTGCTGGTAGTCCAAGAAAAAGCCAATTTTGGCCATCTGAGAGACTTAAAATCCCTTCCTGCCCTCCTAGCAGAGGACTCTGGTATGAGGGGAGGCAATGGCACGTCCTGCTTTTGCTCCACAGCTTCTCCCAACAGAATCCTGCTGTGTAGCTGTTGCTTTACCATTCCCACTATTAAAGTCCTTTCTAGAATGCTATGCAAATGAAAGGGTAAGAATCACAGACATAGGAAAATTCAAAGTACTTCTCTACATTCAGCTAAAGAAGGTCGTGTTTCTTTACCAGCTCATCCTATAACCTCACTTAACACCCAAGCATTGTGGAAAAGAAAATAACTCTGTATTTACTGTAAAAAGCCTTTTCCTTCATTACTCGCTCGGTAGGACAAGTGACACAATTAGGTAATTTTAAAAATCTGAATGTATTTTTAACAAATATGGGAACCAGGTCTAGGGAACACAGCATTCCAGGCTGGTTCATTTTGATTTGCATGTTCTGCTGCTTGATCCATGTTTGTTTCAGAGGCCTGCAGGAAACCAAAGCGACTTACCCCAGGTGTGGCACTGCCCCGCTGCCCGTCTGACCAGCTCTTGCCTTGGCTGCCCAGGGATAACTGGTGTCACCGCGGGGAAAGGCAGGTGTGGAGCCCCTGCCAGCCGCTCCGCCGTGGGGCTGCCAACACGCGGGGTGTGCAGTGAGTAACCGATTTCCATGGTGTTTGGTTTGTGCTGCATCCCTTCCTCAGCTCTCTGGGCTGTGACAGGGCACGGAGCAGACACAGCCGTGATGCCTTCTCAGGGAGCTCCAGCACACAGGGAAAGGCAGACACAGCTGTAAAACCTTTATTTCAAAATCTTTTTATTCAACTGTTATTCAGCAATATACAATACAGTTTATAAACAAATGTCTTACCTTGTTTCCAATCTTCATTTAAAAATAAATATTATAGACAGTGAATATTAATTATGGTAAGATGTACCTTTTTAATTAAAATGTCTCCAAAAGAAATAATTTAATTAAAAAAGAAAAAGGAAATCCAAAAAACCTAAACACAATAATCTACTAAAAATATTTCCTTTCTTAGGAAGGGCTTTGACCCAACATCTTTACATATTGTCATAAAGATAACTGCTCAACAGTTCGTGCAAAATGAAGAGTCAGAGGAAAAGTTTAGAAAAGAAAAAATATTACATTAAAATAGAGAAATCATAAGTGCCGTGCTCAGAGCAGGGCTTTACACCATAGAGTCTGGAAACTAGATGCATTATTCTATGTGGTTTACTTTCTGTGGCATCCCCAAAAATATGTTTTTCCCCCCACGTAGAATCTATCATGCTTCTTTCAGTCTTTTTCTGTCCATCTTTAAAACTGTAGGTAATTTTTTTTGTCAGGGGTTTGCTCTTGTTTTAAATAGGTTCCTTTCTGTTTGGCTGAGGAGGAGTGGAGGAAGGAGTCCGTCAGTGGTTTACTAATAAATGTACAAGCTTATGCAGTATTAAGAGAGACATATATAGGAGTGGGTCTGTAGCATAAATAGGTCCTGTACCTAGGAAAGAAAGAGACAAGGGAGAGAAAAGGATTTTATTCTTTATCTTTTCCAATATAGAAGATTAAATGCAGAAGAGAAATATAGGAAGATTTATTTTTATCACTTCAGAGCCAGGGGTCAGAAGCTTAATTTTAATAGTAAAACAGCATCCTCCAGCTATCCAACTCAAATAGCTTTCTCTTCCCCCTCCCAAGTCTAACTCCACTTAGGTCATTTCATTATGCATTACTAATGGTATGCCTAAACTCGGCTTCAGCCAAGTTACCAGCAATTGAGATTTCTATAAATACACCTTAATCTGGTATATAGTTTCTTGAGAAATGACAGGTATCAACCACCCATTACTTTAAAGGGAAATGACAAATGCTGCGGCTGTACTCCTTGATTAACAGGACATGAACCCATTTCATTTGGAATGGGAACAGTGAGACCTTGACATCTTCTTTACCTTTTATAGGAAAGAGCAGAATTTTAAATTAAAAATGTGCACAGGAGCTACAGAGAAACAGAGGTCAGCTGTGGAACACATCTGTTACAGTCGTTCTGTCCAAACCCAGGGAGGGCCAGGCTGCTCCTGCTCCTATGAGGTAAGTGTATGCGGCACGGTACGGGCTGCAGGGCAGGTACGTACGTGACATCGCGGGAAAGGGGGTGCCTGCGCCCTTATGGCTGTAGGAGGAGGACACAGCTCCCCAGGGCAGGTGCAGACACCCATCCCTTGGCATGGGTGACACCCTTCCAAAGCCATGACACAGAGTGGCGTGCGCAGTTGTCACCAAGACTGTAACATGACAATACAGGGCTGATGCCTCATATGGCTGTGGGACATTTCCACAGGGGAGAACGCAAAAGCAGGAGCCCAGCCGGAGCTTTGCCCACGGCTGGAGGCACCTGGGCTGCGGCTTCATCAGTGCTGAGCACCCTACGTCCAGGAGTAATCAGTGCCCCGCATCCTGACTGCCACCCAGAAAAGTGACTGCCAGACCCACCTTGCAACGTGTATCAGCTTTTAAAGAAGGATTTTTGTGTTCAGTGTCGCTGAGAAAGGAACCAGGCCACTTGCTATTTAGGAACCTCACTTCAGGCACCCTAATGCGAGTAACTTCAGTCTGGGTCTCTAGGAGATGTGAGTCTCTCTCAGCTGTGGCGTGATCAAAGGCAGTAAACCACGGCTCTTGGGCTCACTGTTCGGGCTGCCTCGTAATCTATATATACCCCACCAACAAAGCTCCAGAATTACTATCCAATATCAAAAACCAGTTCATAGTAATGTGGTGTGCGACTGAGGAACTCAAGAAACGTCCCCATAGCGTTATCTCATAGATGACTGGACTGCATGGAGATTATTCAGTTATTAAGGTTTTAATTAAATCCTTACATGCACAAACACGTGGCTACAGCCTGCCTGTCTCAACAGCAAGGCATTAAGATCAATACAGGATTTTTCTTCTTAAAGCTGAAAATTATCAACAAACACAATGAACTGAGGTAACTAACGAGGACCTCATTAAATTCTTGCAAAAAGACACTACAAGTGTGCACAGGAAAGCACACAACAGTGGCTAAAGCTCAGGTTCTTGGCCAGCACATGGGACGGGTGATCACCAGCCCCAAGCGCTGCTCTGGGGCAGCCGCGCCACAGCTCACAAGCTTGGTCTTGCCATCCCTGTGCCCCAGGAGCCAGGCCTGCAGAGCCACGGTGCTGGAGACCCGCAGGCTGGAGGGGCAATCCCCTTCCTGCACTGAGTGGGAGCCCTGCCTGTGCTGCTGCCAGCCCTGCCCCAGGGCTGGGGCAGACGTCCACCTCCTCCAGCAGGTCCCGCTGCTCCCTTAGGAACAGTCTGTTCACAAATACCTTGTGGTTTCCAGTTTTAGCAAGGATAAAACCCTAACAACAAATCTATCTAGGCCAGCGAGAGGAAACAGCTCGTGGACTGGGAAGGCTGAAACAAACCCCCATTTTCTGTCCATTTCTGAGCCTGACACACTGGGTGGTATCTGAAGACAAACTGCTCGTTCACCACTTGCAGTCCCTGGCACAACGGACCCTGACTCCCAGCCAGGCCATCCCTGTTTCTGAGCTGCAGGGTGGCCCTTTGCACTTTGGGGACACAGCACAGCTGTGAGAGCACAGCCCAGGATGGTCCCCATGTGCTGTTGCCGTCCCCTGAGCCCCGGGATGGCAAGGATGGCCCAGCAGCAGCCGACACTCCTGGCAGCTGCACATAGCTCACATGTGCCAAATCTGTCCCAGTTCCACACCTGCCCGCTGCTGCGGTGAAGGTCTGGCCTTGGGTATCTGTCACATTCAAACCTGAGGGCTTCAAACCCATTTTTCCTTAATGAACAGAACTCCCCTTTGAGGAGATGCTGCCAGCTGCTCGAGAAGAAAGCTGCACTTCTGTACAGGGGGAGTCCCTCTCAAAATGCCAAGCTCAGCCTGGAGAAAGGCTCTTGTAGCTCAAGTGCTCTTACAACCACCCCACGGAAGGGCTGCAAAGGGCACCAGGGGAGGGTTGGTTCTGTTCTGAATGGAAAGCAGTTTTAGTCGCCACTCTGTGCTGTAGCTGTGTGTCTGCTTACCAAAACCAGTCCTGCACCACTATTACCTGTAGGTGCTCGTTGGAATTTAAATCTCAATGTAGAACTGTGAATCAATGCAACAGCCAAATTTTGGCGTTTACTCTTGTAGAAATTGACATTGTTTTAAACCCACATTCTCCATCTTCTAATCTGACAGCAGAATGTCAGAGTTCTGTTAACACAATCTCTGCATTTAAATAAAATATTTTGAAAGAATCATTTGTAAGCAATCATTCTTACTGAGCACCAATATATATTCTTTTTTTTTCATATTGATTTGTTGTCATTCTGCTCTAGGACTTCAGGCAGCAAAAGCAAATACACAGAGCCGATACACAGAATTCTCCTCCCTCTGAACAAAAGCAGACCAGAAATATAATTTCCAATAATTTCTCCCTGTTTAGTTGACCTGAACCCTTTCCATGATAGGCAGCACTGTTTGTAAACACGCTGGACTTGGTGTCCTCAATCCTGCTTTTACTGCAGTAGTGGAAGCCTTGTTTTTCACTTACTAAATTGCTGCATTTGTAGATGTAACCAAAGAAGGTCGTCTTGACCACCAGGACCTGGACCTGCAATGGACCCAGATTTGAGAACAGAGTTTCTCTCCAGAGACTTTAAATCAGGAGAACGTGGTTAGTTGCAAACTACAGCCACAAGAAAACATTACAATTATATTTTGAATATTCATTTGATGTATTATTATTTTAAGCTTATTTATCACTACATAGATTTAAAATGTTGCTTTTAAACTATTTATATGCACATGGCTAAAAGGAAAAGTCTACCACTAAGCAGAACAATAACAAATGGTTGTTTGTCTAGGGGGAATTGCTCTCTAGCATCACTCAACCTTCTTTTTGATATAGGATATAATAATCTTTTACTGTAGTGTCCATTAAATAATTTGTTCTGTGCCAGCATTCATCAAAGTTTGACTTAAAACAGTTCATCCAACTGAAAACAAACATTAACTAACCAAGTGGCTTGTGACACAGGGAAAAAACGGGATGATGCTTGTGCAAGCTGTATTTATCCAGCAGCCAAACTCCCACAGCTCCCAGCAGTTTCCTGTTGTGCTTCCTAGAAAAAGTCCCTCAATGTCTCCTTACGAGATGGTGGTAAAATGCCGTGGCCCATGCAATAAAAAGTGGAAGGACATCAGTAGTCTATTTTCCTTGAAAGGTAACACCTAAAATCTGCCTGCTAGTCATGATGGAGCTGGGACCCTGGTTGGCAGCATCACGAGGTGTTTCTCTGTACTGGCTGCTACTCAGTGCGCCGTTGGCCTCAGCCTGTTTCCTTACAGAACAACATTCAATTATAACTCGCTGACCTGGCATTCCACTAAGAGGTGAGGGACCAAACTGGCCACAGAGATTGATTTATTCTCACCGCAGAAACTTCAAGCTGTGCTTGAGACGCGTTCTTGGAGAAGCTGCTCCTCCTACCTTGTATCTATGGAAAAACCAGGGGTTTGTGTGCATTGCTGGTCAAGGATCATTACAGGCAATAACCTCCTTGATAAAACACATTCTGTCTCACCAACACACATTTGGTGCGTTTCCACTGAACTGATGGGAATTTACCAAACTTCATAGAATCATAGAATGGTCTGGGTTGGAAGGGACCCCAAGGATCACAGAGCTCCAACCCCCCTGACACAGGCAGGGCCACCAACCTCCAGGCCTGGAGCTACACAAGGCTGCCCAGGGCCCCATCCAACCTGGCCTTGAACACCTCCAGGGATGGGGCATCCACTACTTCTCTGGGCAGCCTGTTCCAGCCCCTCACCACTCTTTCTGTAAAAAACTTCCCCCTAAGAAGACCTAAATGCTTCTTAGAAGTTTTTAATTAAAAAGCCTCCATGACTAAAGACACTACACACTAGCTGAACTGAAGGGTAATAACCTAACACCACACTGGAATTACTCCACAGTCCAAGGCATGATCTTCTAAGCTGAATACATCCTTCGTCCACTCTGAAATACTTACAGCACAACTCACACCCTGGGGCTCTCCTAAAGGCTCGTACCTGGTGCCTTAACCTTCCATCTTCTTGCCAAGAGCAAAGTCTGCAGGATGCTGTGCAGAAGTGCATCCAGAGCCTGGGCTGCACAGGGGAGATGCAGGAATTGGTAGAGGAGTCGGGTATGTGTGTCTTAAGGCACTTGCCATTATTGAGGTGGATTTCTGATCCTATTAGAGCTCATTTCAGCTGAGACTCATTAATGCCAAATTGTTCTCAAAATATTAGGACTGACAATCCCTTTCAAACATGCATATGGTGTATAGATCAGTCAAGTGCTCAATTATCTTCTGTGGAGGCCCTTCCCTTTTCTCCTGGACATGACTAGACAAACGCTACAGGATTGGGTGGACAATGATCTGATCTAGCTCGACAGTTGCTGTGGGTCTACACAGCCAGCCAGGTTTGTATTAAACACTGTTACTAACAAGCAGAAAGTTAAACTAGGAAGAGTTGTTCTTTTATCAGAAAGATCCTCATTGTTTAGGTTACTGGTTTCATTGCCAATAGGCTGGTGAAATCTCCCATTACCATTACAAGAAGTAGGGACACAGGACACAGGGAACAATCGGAACATTCTCCTTCAACATACCCACTTGCCTTCTGTGGTAGCCGAACAGCTCCACCCTGGAGTGGTCAGCAGCTTCCCTGAGGGCCTCACTCCACTTCCTCACACCACGTCTGGCTACAAAACCTGGGAGGTGGTGTCCCCAGAAATCCTGGCCCCAGAAAGCTGAGCTGATTCCCGTGGAGCCCCCCAGCAGAGAGGGGTTGCTCTTGGAATGTTTCCTCGACTGAAGAAGGCCAAAAAAAACACCCAACCCCTCCAAACACCCACTCTTGGGAGAAATGAAGGGAAAACTTCAATGAAACACCCATACATGCTTCAAGAAAACACCAACACTAATTTCTAACAACCTCCAGAATGAAACACTGCTACAGACAGGGTCAGTGAGGAGCAGGAGCATATCCTGCATACTTAAAGAATGTCATTCATTCTATATAGATTATACAGCTCAGGTACTTTATATCGGTCTGATTTAAATAAGGCAGTAAAGAAGCAGACTTTTAAGACCTGCAGCTGGTCTCTACTCTGTAGTACAATCCCATAAATCGATTCTTCTTGGGTATCTGTGAGATGATCTCTCCTCACTCAGTATCTTATTAAAGAGAGCCAAAACGTGCAACCATGGATTTGTTTCATTTCAAGAATTTTCTGCAATTCCATGAACTAAAACTAAACTAACAAAACCAAGCACCATTAATTCACTCCTTGACACTTGAATAACAAGAGAGACACAATTCTTTGTAATAAGGTATGATGGAAAAGGAACTTTGAACTAAAACATAGAAGAAATAACTAACTACATCAGTAGGGGTTTGGCATCCAGCCCTACACAGCCTGCTTCAGTACTACTACGTGAGCAAGTCCACAGCGTACAGGCACACACAAACAGCAATCAGCACAACCCAAATGAACCTCATCTCAAGGCAGTGAGGAGTACAGGTAGTGGACTTTTGGTTTCTGACCTCTGAAGCGAGGGTGGGCCATACTCTAGTTTTTCATGGTAAGCAGAAGGAGTAAAAGCCTCATTGCAAAAAGCAGGGGAGCTAGATACGGTCACACAGTTCCCTGAGTGGACACTGTAAGAAAAGACTTGAAGTAACAACAACACTGGACAGAACCATGGGGTTCACGTTCTGCAATGAAGTTGTAAATATTTGCAACCCAAAAGTAAAGGACAAGATGCTGTACTTGTCACTTCACTGCCTTTCAGAGTGGTTTGATCCTTGATCAGGATTAAGAACAAGCTGCCAATGTGGTTGTAATTATCACTCCAATCAGAATGACTAAAGTTAAGCAGATTCAAGTGCAGATTATCTCAGGATTTTTTTGAAAAATAACCTTATCCCGGCCATACTCAAGGAACAGAGTTAAATGCATTAGAAAATGCATGCCAACACAAAGAAAACAGCTGTATCCAGAGCAGTGCCTGGAAACCCCCCAGAGCTTGATTTAAAGAAAGGATCAGCTTTCTGCTATAAAAACCAGTGCCATTTTGGGAGCGATCCACAAGCACCCTCCAAACCTTCCCAGTGATTGATACTTGCTAGCTATTACCTAACTGAAGGCATTGCCATGCCCCAGATCTAAGGCAGGCCAAACTTTACAGAATAAGCCAGCAAGGGGTTATTTGGAAAGAACATGGGCATGGGGTGTTCCACAGTGCCCTCTGTCCATGTGAAAGCTTCAGCTTCAGCGTGAGAGGGATTCCGATTGGAACACCGATTTTAAAATGCATGAAGCAGTACAGTGGTGCAGTTTATACCAGCCTGGTGAGTTTTACACGTGACCAACAAAGCGACAGCCGCAGAAGATGATGTTCATCAGAGGACTTGCTAACCGTGCTCTGCCTCCTGGTGAGGTTAGCAGGCGCTCCCTCGCCGCGACCGGGGAACACCAGACATCACAGCAACTGCCTGATGTCCCCCGTAAGCTCGGTTAGCACAGCTCCCCCCTGCAGCCCTGGCACAGCCGTCCGCGCCCTGTCCTCACGCTGACTCCTCCACAGCGCGCAGCTGCTGCTCTGCCAAACGGCTCTTCTTCCCAGCTAATAAAATTGCCTCCCGACTGATAACAGCCTGGCAATATAAAATACTCGGTTGTTAACCGCTGTTGTGACAAATAATACTGTTCTGCTGACAACCCCACTTTTCCCAATACAAACCTCCTCGAACTGTTGATTATTGACGTACGGGGCTGCTCTGCCATTATCTAATTTAAGAGCCCCACACAGTAAACAGCAGCAGCGAGCCTGCCAGCGCTCCCACTGCTCTAGCAGAGCGAACTCAAACCCAACCCAAACCTCTCTTACCAGCCACACATTCCTGTCAGGCTCTGTTAGGTAGAGGAGAAACACCTTCCTCACAGGACTGCTCCAAGATTCATTTCCCATTTGCTTTCCAACTACAGACCTTCCAGCCAGCGTTACCACCCATCTCAAAGTGGCACCAGTAAGATTGCATTGACACTTCTTTCTGCTGTGACTGCTAAGCACATCACTTAAAGTAACAGGGAACTACATCACCCACAACACAGTTCAAGCATCACTTTGTACATCAGTAAAGCTGCAGCAGCGCAGCAGAAGTGGAGAATGTGTAACAATTATCTGCCTCTTGTAAAATACACAGACCATGTTAACTGGCACTGTGAACTGAGACTCTGCAAAGTACCTACTGAACCCACACATAACAGTGTATGCATATTCCTGCCCAAAATGCTGTCAGCTCATGCACAGAGACACATGGGAGCACCCTGCCTTCCCTCATACAAATTTCTAATTTTCACTGACAAATCAATCTCATAAAGAAATCTAGGTGCAGCTTCCACACTCATTAGAAAGACCCAGCATACCTCGTTCATTGTGTTCAGCAGTATTTTTTAAAACATTTTTTTCATCTGTGACTTGAGGATATTAAAGAAGTTCAAATAATATTCAGATTTCTTCAAGGACACTGCACAAGCTGTGGTGGAATAGGTTAGTACAGTTTTGTCTGTCCTCCGGGGAACAAGCAAGAGCCGCTGAAAGGAGGTTACTCAAATAAATTGTGTTTCCACAGTACAAAAACACCCTGGCACAGCTTGTTTCTGCCCTAGGTAATGAGGTGACACAGTACTGCAGTTCGTGCTTTTGTCCAGTTTGAGAATTAATCCATATTACACACACAAAAAAGAAGATATTTGACCTCACTTGCCCCCAAAGCAGTCTAATTTGCCTAGATATTAAAGTGCTAGTGATGTGTATTTAATGAAAATTCTTTTTGCATGTTTATTATCCAGTGACATTTAGGAGGTCAGCCTGATAATTCAGTTACAGCCTCTGTCTTGTTACTTTATTTAATGTAAAGGAAAATGTGATGTGACCCAGGTTGCATTTAACTACAAATAACAACAGAATGTGAGCTCATATGTAGCCTCATAAAAAGCACGGGGGGAGTGAAGTGGGCCCAGACATTGCAGAGCTGGAAAGCCAGGGAGCCAAAACTGAACAGAGACACAGAGCCCTTCCTTTCCTGCTCTTTTGTGTTATGTTCATCCATCAGAGATGAACCAGCTCCACTGATTGTTTCTCTAACTAGCATGAAGAGTCATGCAAATTCTGACAAAGCCAGGAGAGCCCCAAGCCCTTACCCAGAGTTAATCCAAACTCAACCACAGCCCCTCCAAACAGAGCCCCTCCAACCAGCCTCACGTTGTTACACTCAAGAAAACAGTGTCTTCGTTTTCTTTCCTGTCTCTAAGCTGCAAAAAAAACCCCAACCCTTTTACTTCTCAGCACATGATGGAGATCTCCCATTCTCCCACAGTGCCTCCTGCCCCAAGGTAGGGCTGCCGCAGCTCGACTTTGTCGAGCATCCCTGGGGGCTGCCCATGCAGAGAGACCACAGAACGGGGACCTGGGGCTGTACTCTCTCAGCCCATGCAGCCCACAGGCAGAGGTCTTGTGCCTCAGACATAAAAGGCTTTGTGGGGGAGAGTGGGATAGGTGTGAAGACTTATTTTCTTCCTTGCTGCAAACGCTTCATCTCTGCATAACGCGTGAGTTCCTCTCTGTCCTTCCTAGAGCACTCTAAGCATAATGAAGCACAGTTTCTTGTTTCACACTCCCATCTTTCTTTATTTTATTTAAAGCTTTCACTTCAGAGCTTTGAGGCTAGAGATCAAACAAATAAAAGGGAATTTGGATGCTGCAAAGTCTGATCTACATTCTGCTCAGAAGTTAAACTAAAAATTGCCCCCACGCCAATACCCAGCACTCGTTTTGGAGACCGTTTGGTAGGATATAATGGAGCCAATTTGCCTCCCAGAAGGTCAGTATGAAGCTTTGTGTTTATTATTTCACCTATCAGATAACAAAGTTAGTCTCATGACTAAGGCACTAAACTTAAATTTAAGAGATCTGAAATGAAGTTTTCACATTTAATTTCACAGCTGGCACACACTCAACAAAGTCGGTCATTGCCTTTCCAGCCATGTGTCTCGTTCATTTGGACTACAAACTTTCTGTGACAGAGACACTGCATGTCCTGCTCAGTGAAGCTCCTATCCCCCTACTTACCCACTGACCACCAGGAACACTTCCAAACACATTAGCACTACGTGCACTCTTTCACTGCCTCACCCTGATTTTTTTTTTTGCTACAGAGAAGTTCCCATTTGCAGGCAAGTAAACTGAGAGCTAAATATTATTTTCATTTAGAACCATATGGACAACAACTCCTTCTCTGATAGTATCAAACCCAGCAGATCTTTGCCTCCTTGCAGCCCCAGTAATGTGCTTGCAGTTTCCCCTTCAGCCCACCTTACTGGCAGACAAGCAGTAATCTTTTTGGCTCTCATGAGACAGCACCAAGTTTCTATATGACAGCTTAAACATTACAGATAAAATTCTGTTTGAGTAGCTAATATTTCTGGCATATCTGGCAAGTTTTCTGTTGCATTGGATCCACTGCTGCACATGCTATGATGCTGATCACATACTTCTACCAAATACGATTTTAGATTACATGTCCAAAACAATGAATTTTCTATTTATACCTGGTTTGTCAGATGAGATTCTAAGCTCTTTAGAGGATCTCAGTAACAGACACGTTTATTCTAGTAAGCTCGTGTTTCAGGACAGCTAAAAGATGTAAAAAATCACATTTTTCCATGGTGCATGACTGGAACTCCGATTAAAGTCAACACGGGACCCGCAGGCACATCTGAAAGCAGCACTGGATCTATAATCAGTATCGTATCATATTGGCATACAAGCACAGTGAGGCCCTCTCTTACCATACCAGACACAGTGGGAAGGTTTCTGGTGCAAGGAAGATGGGATTAGAACCCAATTCACGCAGGACACTGTGGCTAGTGCCACGCCATCAGCTCTCAGGCAGATGTTTCTTAATCTCTGATGGCAAATCCATCATTGGAGCACATTTCTGCTTTTATGCAGAGGAACCATCTCCGTGTAGAATGGAAAGACTTGTAAATGCTAAAGACTTTTGGGTGTAAATGTATTAGATGATTCAATTATTACACACAGCTTTGGTGCAAGTACCTATCCGGATGTGTGTTATAGAGCCCAAAGTAGGATAACGAAGCAGGTGTGTTATGCTACTATGCATATACATAATTCATACAGCAACACAGAGTTAGGGCCTGCAGTCTTATGCACCCTATGTGAGCAAAGATTTGGTTTGATTTGATGGCCCTCCTGTGCAGAAAACCAGCTACCACACTGCCCTGAGGGGGTGGACTCAAAACAGGGCTCCTAGTTTACAGAGGTAAAAAAAGAGAGGGGGAAAATAAAAGGAGATTGCATTATTTACAGAGAAAAAATAATTACTGTACCTAAAATACCTCTAAAGAACACTGCTTTAACATATAAATAGGAAACTTGGAAGCTCAAGGATGTAATTTTCTTTTGAAGAAAGTTCAGTACTTATCCAACCCAAGTGACAGCACTGGAGACCAGAGTCTTTGATCCCCTCACAAAAGCAAGCAATATCCCTGCAAGTCCTCATCACACCGACTGCCACCTTAGTATTTTATCTACACGCCTTTATTCTGGGTAGGGATCAACGCCTGATGTCTAAGGGAGATAAATCCACTTCTTGACTCTACACCAAGCTGTCTTGCTTCCAACCAAGCATCTGATCCAGAGAGTCCTTCTTAAAAGCGCCGGTGATGGGGACTGGGACAGCACCCAGCAGCCTGCTTCACAGAAGAGACATCTCATTGTAACGAGTCTCAGACAGTTCTGGTACAGAAGTCACCTGAATCAGGAACTTTGAGGGCCAAGTCTTTGAGCTGCTCATCTCCTGAGCCATGCTGGGGCTGATGTTTTATTGATAAGTAATTCAGACAGTTCCAAACTGCCACAGGTATGGAAATTACGACGAGCCAAGCAGAAGCCTGTTATTCAGGGGTCTTCTTTTTAGCAGAGGGCAAAGACATTATTTTTACAGAGGACCATACCTAAATACGAAATTAGTAACCTCCCTCACATGGAGACAAAAGCAGCTGCTGCCTTACACCTTATCAAGTACTATGAACGAGGAGTCCTGTGCTCTCTACTCTGACCTCAGCTTTCTCCCAGAGCGGGAACTGCCACAGAGTGGCACTGTGCACAGGAGATGTGTCACAGCAGGAAATTTTGGTTTAGCCTATTTTGTATCCCTCTTAGCATCAATCTCCATCTGGAGATTCCCCACAAAATATTTTTCTGCATTCCACTACCTTTTTCACTGATTGAAATAATTCCATTATCTCCACTGCTGGCCACAATGCTTACATTTTATTTTCAGAATGTAATCCAGCCTAGAAATGATGCAGCAGTGCCACATCCCCAAACCACAGACATGTAAAACATGAGGCTAGGCAGCAGTTTAGATGATCTGGGCAGGGGGTCCTGCCCTAACAGCCATATGTGACATGCTCTCTTGGTGGCACACACTCACATCCATCTGTTGAAATGGAACTGAGCCCACTGCACTCCCACCCTCCTGTCTCTCGTTTACAGGCACCACGTAAGCTCTGGGTGCGGTAGGCTGGGCACAGCACTGTGCATCCTACACCCAACTTCCACTCTCAGCATGGAGAACGTGGCAAGAATTCTCACTGGGGGGCAGAGTGGAAAGAGGAAACGTGAAAACAACCACCAGCCCTGGGCTTCTAGGAGGGAAGCAAAACTTTCTAACAGGGAAGCAACAGATCACGAGCATCAGAGGGTTCAGTGTCATTTCTTGTGGCCGATGAATCCGACAAAAGCAAACAACTTTTCTATATGCCTGCCAGCTCTTGTAATTAGACCTCTGGAATTACCTCTTTGTCTTCCACTAGATGCTAAGGAACAGCCAGCTTAGTCTTAGGCATGGTAAGAAGTAAAACCTGGTTTTCACACTTATCTCTACATGAGATAGAAACTTAATTGTTCAGAAAACAGCAAAAGGCATAAGCCAGAGACAAGACAGCACCTGTAAAGCACCAGCAGGTCACGGTGACACCTACCCAGCTGATCGCCGTTGCTGTGAGCTAGAGCTCCTAACTGTTTGCTCCCAGTGTGAAGTGGTACCAGGAAGAAGTGTGAATGTTCCTGCAGGAGGATTATGAGTCAGAAGAGACTCAGCAGAGTGGGGAGCACAGGGCTTCCCCTGCACGGTCAGTGGCATACAACTGTTTCTCTTCTTCCACAGGTAACTCGGCAGGGACATTTGTTCAACACTAGCTAAGTGACAGAGCCTGAGAGGGGAGCTGAAGCCCAGACAGAACAGCACCACACGCCTCCAAACACCTTTGCAATGCAGATTTAAGACTCTGTGTTCTTTGTCCCTGACTTTGCTGTCATTAGTGCCAATAAAGGTTTACAACAGCCTTCTCTGGCTGGCCGTAACGTGCCAATGCCGCATGAATAACTTAATACGGGATTAGCACAATGTTTACATTTGCAAACCATTATAGAGAGCAATATCTCCCATTCTCATCCTAGCAGTGCCTCAGACGCGGAGCTCGTTACACAGCAATTGACATTTCCCTTCCGAACCCGCACCCCGCTCTGTTCGGGCCCCGCGCCCGCCCGGGGCGAGCAGCCCCTGTAACCCCTCGCTGATTCAAATTCTCTGCAGAACAGCCGTGGCATTTCGCTCTCTCGAGGCTGCAGCCACGGCTTGAGAC
The DNA here is from genome assembly GCF_964237585.1 of Gallinula chloropus. NCBI lineage: Eukaryota > Metazoa > Chordata > Aves > Gruiformes > Rallidae > Gallinula > Gallinula chloropus. The sequence continues at coordinate 6,478,386 of NC_140098.1, forward strand.
ACCACGTCTGAAGAGCTGACTCTGAAAGTGGGACCTTCCATAGCGGCCACCGACAGGAAGCAGGTCCCAGCCCTGCCCAGACCCACCTCCCCTGCAGAGAGGGGCGCTCCCGGCCCGCGCCCGGCGCCCTACCTGACCCGTGCTGCTGGCGGAGGATGGCCGTCTGCCCGGGAGGCGGCGAGGCCGAGGAGGAGGCGGCGGCCGCCGAGGCGGTGGCGGCGGAGACACCCCCCTCGGCCGGGGGTGGAGGGGGCGGCGGCGGGCGCTTGCCGGAGCCGGACGGCGGCGTGGGCCGGGCGGCGGGGCTGTGGCGGCGCGGGGCCGAGCCGCTCTGGATGTGCGAGACCGCCTCGGCCGCCTGCACGTCGGGCGGCGCGAAGCGGGAGAGGACGCGCAGCAGCGCCTGGGCCTTGTGCTCCTGCGTCTCGTCGTCGCTGTAGTCCGCCACGCGGCACTCGTAGACGCCCTCGTCCTGCCGCCGCACGCCCGAGAGCCGCAGCCGGTGCGAGATGTCGTTGCCCTGGACGCGGACCGTCTGCAAGAGAGCGCACCCCGGGCACCGCCTCAGCAGCGGCAGCCGGCCCCCGCCTCCTTCCCCTTCCCCTCGGTGCACCCCCTGCAGAGCTCGCTCTCCCCCCCACCCCGTACGTGCCTTCGCGGCGAAGGGCACCGAACCCGGGCTCCTTCCCCCCGGAGCCGGAGCACCGGGCATCTCAGCACCAGCGCCTCGCTGTTAAAGCCCTGCCTGGGGGTCCCAAGGCGCCAGCCGGATTCAGCCCCCGCTCTCCATCATCCCCACGCACCCCTCAGCGCTAGCGCTCTGCCAGCCCCCCTGCGTGGTCGCCCCTAGCCCGGGGGCCCTCTCCCCCAGCCCCGTCCCGCACCGGAACCGCGCCGCTGTCCCAGGTGCTGGGCAGCCTCCAGCCGCACGAACCGTCCCAACCCCACACCCAGGGAAAGCCCAGCCCCTCCGAGGGCCTCCGGGGTCCGCAGCGGGCTGAGCCCCGCCGGGCGTAGTGTCGCGCAGCCGAGACCGAGCTGGTGCCCCGCAGTCCCGGTGCAGGCCACGCTCCGCCGCTGCGGCGGGAGGGAACGGCTCCAGCCGCGCCTCAGCACCGCGGAGAGGGGCCGGCGTGCGCCAGCGGCCGCCTCGCTGGGCTAGAGGTAATCCGGGGCCCACAGCAGCGGGAAAGGGGCTCGTTTCCTGCAGGACAGGGAGAGAAGGGGAAAAGGAAACTTCTCTCCTCGGCTGGCTCACAGTCCTTTTCAAACGTGGCTAAGGAAGGGCCATAAGGCGAGCATCACCTCCTCTCGATTTGCGAGGAATGAGACGCGACTGCTAAACCAGCAACAGATGGCAACGTTTCGCCCGAGCCACGGCACACCGAGGAGGGGAAACCTGCCCCTCTCCCGCCGTGCTGCAGGAGCGGGGCTGCCAGTGAGACCAGCTGCTTTCGCGTGTCAGGGGAGGAGAGGGCATGCAGTGGATCCCACGGGCATGGGGCGGGGGGTGTGCACCACCCAGCTCGAGCTGCACTTACGCTGATTTTGGTTGCATCCTTATTTGTTACCTAAAAGAACAGACAAAAGGGAGATTAGACTCAGCTCCGCCAGCACATCAACAAGATGCTCATATTCCCACCCCAGTGCAAGGACAGGACAAGGACAGATGCAACTTTCTCTGCTTGCCATTCACACAGCCCGTGTGTGGCTTGGGGCAGTTCCCTGCGTGATGGGGAAGGCAGCAAACCAGTGCTCAGCTGGGTGACTGTTTTGGGTACCCACAGAAGTGCTGCCTTCGCCAAGGGTGCAGACAGCAGCCAAAGAAAGGCTTGCTGCGTGCTGTGCTGCTCGCAGTCACTGACAAACACTGGGATAAACACTTTACCAGCAGTGTTTGCACAGCGAGGAAGTGCTTGGACAGGCTGGATCCCGCACTGCTCAGGGCAGAGCTTTGGTCCTGAAACATCCTGGGAGCAGGTATCGCCCAGCAGGTTTTGTACTTGGTTATTTTTTTTCTCCAGCCAACTACTGTAAACCTAAGTGATGCCTCAGATCTCACTGATGTGCCTCCCAGGGAGCCGGTCATCATTCTCCAGGCATGCCCTGTCATCATTTATTGTAAAAGCAACTCACGGTTTTTATATAAGGTTAAAGAAGACATTTAAATCCAAGCGATTTATTTCCCTGTCTGACAACTGACTTACACTTTCCCCAGCTAGGCGGCATCACATTAGCTCAGTGTCTATATGCTTTGCATCTCTATTTGAGCTCTGCAGGAAAACAAGCGTGCCACAGAGAGGGGAGTTGGCACAGGCACGGAGGCTGCCGCGGGGCACCCTGCTGGCACAGGGGCTGGGGGAGGAGGGGGGGTGAGGGTGGGGGGAACTGGAGAGGATAGTGTGTCCCGCACAGTAGTGCAACACAGCCTGGAAATCCTGCTTTACCTGACTTGTTGTACAGCCCTGTTTGACGCCAGCAAGGTGTCAAACTGGGAGGAGGCTGCAGAAAGAACCGCCTTGTGTTGGGGCAATGCAGCTGAAAAATTTAGACTAGACCCTACCCTCATGCCAGGCAGCTTGTGAGGGGGAGGGGAAAGGACATGCAAGATTTAACTCTGCTTCATGCATTTTAATTACTACATTGACTGCCTGAAAATGTCTTGCTGAGCTCCAGATATGGACACACCTGTGTCCGTGCACCCCAAGAAACTGTATGTGTTTATATATTCAGACTGATATGTACTTAACACACCAACAGAGAGAGTTGTATCCCTCATGCCTTTTTCTGCTCTACCAGCAAGCAAACAGTGACTCTCCTACCTTTTACAATGATTCCTATCTCAGGCCACTGGTTCTTGTTTGTCCCTACTTCACACATCAGCTAATTTTGACTGCCTCTCTTGGGTCCTTACTGCTGAATTTGCAGCATGACATTTATTATTTTCTATTTACAATCCTTAGGGCACTGACGTTTTTTCCAGAAGTCCCCCAAAGGTGTGTGCCCTATCCTCCTCTGTCTCAGGGAGGCCCTGGGGATGTCAGTGCTTCCAGCCACTCACTGGCACTGGGTAGAGGGAGTGCTCTCCTCTCTGGGACTGCTGAGTTTATTTTGATCACTCTCTGAGCATGTCACACTGGATGAATAGGTGTATCTCCATAGCACTGCATTACCTTGCTCCTGCTGCCGGGGACACTGATGGCTAATTCGTGTGCAAGTTCTCTGGCTGGTTCTTTAAGATACCACCACTGGATTTCCAAGGAGTAAGAGGTGGATCCGCTGGCTCGGAAAGCACAAGGCATCTCAATATCATCTCCCTCCCTAACAGTCACATCTTTGGGAACTTCAGTAAAGGTAGCTGGGAGGGGAAGATAGAGTTACAAGGGCTGGTTAATGGGAGATATTAAAAGACAAGATCAGTCTTTTTCAGCGTAACGCCAGCTGTTTCGGTTCACGGGCTGGGCGCTGACCGAGACACGGGGTTCCCGGGACTGCGGAGCGCCCGGGACGGCGCCCCCGGCGCAGGGCAGAGCCGGTCCCCGCCACCCCGCAGCCGGGGGACGGCGGCTCCAGCAGAAAGGGAAAGTTTGAAGAGGGTCTTAAAAACTCATCCTCCCAAGAAAGCCCTCGGCTGGATACAGGGCCACCAGTGTCCCACCGCCCCCTCCCCCCGATCCGGCGCGGGGACTGCCCCGCTCCGCGCCGTTGGCTGCGCGGCGCCGAGCCCGCGCTGCCGGCAGCTGCGGCCGCAACAGTGCCACCTTGTTCTGCGGGAAGCCCCCCCGGGCAGCGCTCCCTGCCCCCCGCCGGCAACACTTCCACAGGAAAACGCGGCGGGGAGGACGGGACTCGGAGCAATCGCCGGCAGCTGGAGCTCAGCTGCGGGCAGGGCGGCGAGCTCCGCTAGCACCGCAGCCCCGCCGTGCCCGCACCGCAGCCGCCGCTGCCTCCCGCCAGCAAGTTGCGCCCGGAGCGGCGGCTCACCGCGGGAAGAGGCAGAAGTTTCCTACTCACCGGTGACGAACAGCAGAGGCGCGTTGAACATCAGGTAACAGAGGGTGCAGAAGAGCCTCCGATTTTCCATCGCATCTATGTGGGCTGCGGGCGGGGGCCGGGCTCGGGGCGCAGCCGGGCAGCCTCAATCCATCGCACGCAGCGGGGCCGGGTCAGGGCGCCTTCCCAAAAAGCCAAAAGCCACCCGGCTAATCTTGGTTTGTGCGGAAGCAAATATAAAATCCACAGCCGGCTGCTCAAACCCGCTCGCAGGTGGAAGGGACGTTCCTGGGAACGGAGCAGTAAATCTCGTCCCGGTTCTCGGCTCCGCCACCCGCCGGGGCTCCGCCGCGAGCGGGATTCAACTGCCCTGCGCTGAATGGGGGCTCCTGCTGTCCGCAAGCGAGGAGGCGACGCCGGGCTCCCCTCCGAGACCCATCACACTGACAAGTCCGCGCTCGGAGCCCGCAGGAAGGTCCAGCCAGGCGGCAGGGACGAGCCTCCTCTCCCCGAGCCGGGGCAGCGCCCGGTGTCTCCCCGTCGCGGCCCGGGCTCTGCCCCTGCACGGGCGGCGGCCGCACGGAGGAGGCGCGCCGGCACGTCCGAGCCCGCCTCTCCCCTCCCGGGCGACGAGCGGCCCCGGCCGCAGCTGCACCCGCGGGCCCGGCCCCCGCCGCCGCGCACCGCTCCACCCACAGCGGGAGGGGCCCGCCCGCCGCCTCCCCGCAGCGCGCCGCGGGCCCGCGCCGCCGTGCCTGCCTGCCCGCCTCCCTCCATCCCCCGCCGCCGTGCCTGCCCGCCTCCCTCCCTCCATCCCCCGCCGCCGCGGAGATTTTCTAAGCAACTTCGCCCCGCGAAGGGACTTTACGTGTCCCTGCCGCTTTCTCAAGGTCCCAGGCTCGCTCCAGAAGTTACGAACTACTTGAACGAAGAGCAATAAACAGAGGGGTTTGCTGGCATCCTGATCCAAGGCTGGGTCTCCTCTTGGGGTGCGTGCCCAGGGTTGATTCTCCAGTTGCTGGCAGGCTTCCAAACCCACTATGTTTGTTACTTGTTAAAATACATTATGAAAAAAACCCACCCCAACCCAACAAATCAACCCAGAGCCCCACTGCTGCTGAGTTAGAATACAGTACCATAAAAAGAAAATGATTCTGGGGATCAGCTGTTTCTCAGGCAAATGCCCCAATTAAAAAATAGAAGTGCTCAAAAATCAAGTCAGTAAAGGCATTACAGTGAGTTACAGTCACCAGCAGAGTTGGATCTTTGCAGTAAGTAATGTGAGAGCTGTATTTTAATAAACTCGAGGCGCCTTTCTAAAATCTTTGTCTTTCCCCCCCCCCCCCCCCCCCCCGAAATTCTATTAAAAGCCACCACTTTATTCAGCCACAACTTCATTTAATCACTGGGATGGCACGGGAAATGTGTTTTACGATCCACAGAAAATTTCCTTTATATGTTTAATGGTTTCATTCCATACCAAAATGTAAAGCTGGATGCACAAAGATATCTATGGAACAAATTACTTAGAAACATTCACTTTTTGAATAACTAGATCAGACCAATTTTTAATTAGGTGCTGGTATCTAGCTTCCCAGCTAGCTCGCTGTCTGGCCAGACAGACTGCTGGAGGCTTAAGCGGTTGGGCCCTGCCAGCTGCTGGCTCCCTGCTAGGAAAACCCACCAGGAAGTTTCACTAAAATTCACATGATCCTGAAGAATACTGAAACTGCAGCAAATTACTGTTTCCTGTTGGAAATCTTTTTCTTCAGAGCATTTTCAACCACTCCTACTGCACATATGATTTAAATCTTGTGATGATCCTCTGTTAGGTCTATACCAATTTGTCTGAAGAGCAACTCCTTGCCTTTCTCCATAGGCTTTACTGGGAGCGTAAATCCTGTCAGTCTGAATCCTGCCTGCAGGCAGAGCCCAGTTCCCTGGGAGTCAGCCCCTGCCAATCATAGGAGCTTTTATTGGAATAACTGTAACCGTTTAATCAAATAGCCTAATAGTCACACTTCTCCACCCAGAAGCTCAGTGTGCTTCATGCAGTAAGTAAGCATCATTATTTCTTTTCACATATGGCCTTAAGCCCTGTAGTACTGCGCTGAGATTTATAACCACCTCACAGAGTCCCTGTGTAGTGCTTCACCTGCGAGGCTGCATGGAGGCAGGAGAGGCAATCATAACTGACATACCTGAGGAGCTAAATCCAGCAGCCACTCCGCTCAGCAGCAAAGCCCTTCAGCCAAATCCCAAGAACGGGTTCAGCTCAGTCCTCTCCTAGTGAGGCAGTTCCACTCTTTGCACCTTCTGCAGCAGGGCTGGTTAGAAAACTCCTAATGGATAAACAGAATCAAAACAGAAGTCATTTTCATAGGAAATTACTGGTGACAAATCATATTTGAAAAACTTTTACTTAAGTTTTTATTAAAATTGATGTTTAAAAATTAATTCTGAAATTCCAGCATTGTACAAAATTTATAAAGGCTTGGAAAGTAAAAATAGCCAGTTCATTTTAAAAGAGGGTTTTTTTCCTTAGAAATAAAAAAAAAGTAATAAAAATGAAAAGGAAAGGCAAATGCATTTAAACTTAGCTCTATTTTAATAAATCTAAGGTTGTTATTGTAGTAATAGTGCTGCTGAAGTGAAGACAGTTTTAGCTTGAATGTGTCCCTCAATTTATGACATTAAACCTTCAGTTCTACTGTATTTACTACCCAGCAAATTCGATTTTATAGGTAGCAGCTGAACACTGAAGTGCTGATATCTTTGTATTCAATTAAATTAAGGAATTAGGAACACAAGTGTGCTTTTCACAGTCCTACGTTAAAGTAATAACAAGACTTTTTATGTTCTCCTCTTCTACTAAAATTATAATGGGGGACTATTGTGCTCTACCCTGACTGGCAAGTATTCTGTGTAAATCATTTTGCTCTTAGGATCATAACACCATTTGAAGTCATTTATTGATTTAATCCTGCCAGCAAAAGGGATTTCTACAGTGCAGAAGCTATCACCTGCCTGCACTCAGATACCCCGAACAGGTGATGAATGGCAGGGATATCACAGGGAGAAGCTCCCTTTGCAGTTCCTGATCCTGCAGCATCATCCACACCAGAAATTCTCAGTGAAATTAGGGAAACTGCTCAGGTGCCTGAAGTAAAGGCTGTGTTTTGTTGATGACCATATTTTTTTGCTGTAACTGTCACTCACATATTACATTAAGCTGTGTAGCAGATAGGTAACGATATTTCACACCTAGGCAAACTGAAACTGCTAGGTTTTTTTATGGAGCAGTTTCTGTGACATTTCTTTAGCTTTCCACTTCCAAAAACAGATTTAAGTAAAGAAAATGCTCTCTTCTGTAGAATAAGTCCCAACACAGCAGCATTTGTTCTGACAAGAGGACTCTCTGTTGCTCTATCCATGTGACTTCATCCCTAAGCCATCCTTGAGGAGATGATGGAAGGAAGAAGCTCTGAAGTGCCCTTCCTGCCTCCTGAGCACCATTCTAGGAATGACAGAAGGAGTCTGGAGGGACTAGTGGATGAAACCTGCAGAATTCCTCCTGAATGGGACAGTCATCTTTGTCCTTTCTTAGTCCCATATCTCACTGTTAGCCCAAATCCTCCTTTGATAGGAACTGCAGGAGGGTCAGTGACCTCAGGAGGTGGTGGCAGCTAACAGAGAAGGAGTACCTGGTGCTTTAAGCAGACTTACAGGCCTGGCCCTGGGAGCCCAC
>NC_140098.1:6486326-6556322 GCF_964237585.1 Gallinula chloropus
GTTTCCAGCATCGTGACCTTCACGGTGGAGCTTCTGCCCCAGACTAACTCATAACAACGGGCTGGCAACTGCCAGCCTGGTTGCCTTTAAAATGTCACTGGTTTAACATCAAATCAAGAGGTGTAATTGCATTTTTCCTTCCTTATCCACACCCCCAAAGTTCCAGTCCTGATCAGACCCTGCCCAAACTGACAGTATTTGTGTTCCCCTAAGAAGTCTGTAAAAGGTCATAAAAGCTCCAAGTTCAAACACTGGCTTTTTTTCAATATACATGATGGCTTTCTTAGAATCCAGGTGATGGGCAGAAGTTTCTCAAATGCACTTGCTTGAGAAATGACAGTCCGGTCTTACATTAGGAAATTCAGGGTCAAAACTCTCAGACCGTGCTACCTCTTCAGTTTGCTGATCCTAGCTCTGAACAAGTGATGTTTCCACAAAAAGTTTCATTTTACTTTCCATGGAACTGATGAAGGTAGAAAGCATGCTTCTGTGTTCTGGCTAGGCACAGTTCTCACTTCTTGTAGCAAATACATTTTTAAATTGCCTTCAGTTTCTATTTTATCTGGCTTTCTTCTCTGATATTCTTTGTTAAGCGATCTAACAGTATGAGACACTCATGCAAGAACATACAGAAAGAGAGGGCAACATATATTCATAATGCAACAATAGCTCATCTTCTAGTACACCACACTTACAGCACAATCAAAAGCAGTGAGGACATCAGATTACACTGCAAAGTTCATCTGAAATTTACAGCGCATAGCCTGCTTTAATAAAAGACATGATGCTACTCGCCCAACACTTACTCAGGAGTGTAAAATGGCAAGAGAAGACAACATATAAAAATTGTCACCTACCAGGTCCATCACCATGTGGGGTTGCCATTCAGCAGCTCATCCTGCAGCAGATGGGAGCTGTGGTACCTCCCCTGCTCTGTGCAGCCCCTGCACGTGAAACGGGATCCAGTACATTTCTTTGGAAGAGCTTGAATGATGTGGATCATCCAGAGGCAGAGTAAAAGCCAAACCAACTCATTCTTGGGGCTTATATAAAATACTTGGCTTTGCAGAAGCACACTGCATGCAGGGAAACAGCCAAACTTCCAACATTACCATGAGAAGCTCCAGCTTCAGAGATGCCGACAGTGCCTGATGGTATGGAGGGGAGCACTGCTTGCCTCTGAAGTGTCTCTACCTATTTACTGTGATTACTCCCTTTGAGCAACATGTTTCTGTCTCACTTAACACTAGGATCTTTATACACTACATTAGTTCACTGTCTTTCAATATCTTATATCTTAAAGATAATTAACACTTGTCCCTCTTCTGGGGAAAAATTAATATAGTCATCCTTTGAAAGAGATAAACACATTGATAAAACTCAAAGTACTCCATGTTTGGGTCTATAAAATAATTTTAAGAATTGCTTACTGTCACATTCTTAAAGTGGTATAAGTAATGAGGAATTGAAGCAAAAATATCATTAAAAAATCTGACACCCCCCCACCCCCCGCTACTAAAAATGTTACTAAATAAAAAACGTTAAGTCCAAGAGTTAAACAGGACATTGTATTTCCCACTGGGCTCCCAGGAACTAGCAACATCTCCCACACCAAAAATTGATATATATTCGACCTTAGAGAACTCCCAGCAACTCATTTAGAAAAAAAAATCCATGTAAGAAAACAGCAGATCAGACAAGATCTGCAGCAACCCCTGATGTTTAGGCCCCAGTTCTGCAAATGTTTCTGTGTGAGCTGCAGCACAGAGTGCCTCAGCAAGCTGCCAGCCCGTACTGCAAAGGGTGAGGAGATGAATCTACCGTGCAAGATTTTAAAGAAGGATACATGTTTTCCATGAGTAAATCTGGAGAGTGTGCTTTACTTTTTAAAAAAGCTAAGGCTGTTTCTCCTTTCCTTTTTAATATTCGCCTTGCCAGGATCCATCAGGCTGGGCTCTCCGCTAGTACAAAGCTAGAAAATCAAAAGAATTAGAAATTCAAGTCACATCTATCCAGTTTTTCAAGAGAGACTCAATGGATGACTGGAGAATTAGTATAATTACTGCAACATCACAGATACTAAGCAAATAAAGCCTGATTAACTAGAGGTAGGGAAATGAGTTTTATTTGCTTAGAATGTATTGATTTCTTTTTTAAAAACTATATATATATAAAATAAATATTTGATAATCTATTGGAAGAAAAACCTGCTGCTGTTAAAAAGTCATCTCTCTCATCCCTCCGGTCAAGAGCTGAAGCTAAAGCTAACACAAGGCATTTCGGGTTACACACTGTTGCATTAGGTTTCCTGACCTGGCTGCTGGGTAGCTGAGAGAGACACGCCGCTGTGGCAGAGAGGGGACTGCTGGTGCAGAAGGGAGGAGGAAAGCCGAGCCAGCAGGACTTGCAGCATCCTCTGCAGCACGGTGGCCTCTGTTTCCTGGCCTCACCACGGTGGTTATGCAGGTCTGAGTGGTGACCTTCCTGTGCTCACCTGTGGGCCTTCTGCCAGGACCAATTGTTTTAATAATGGTTTAACATAAAATGCATTTTAGTTTCTATAGATCTATATTTCTTTATACATAAGCAGCATATCTATAGATGCTCAGTAATCAGAGTTGTTGGGCTTTAAATGATTTAGAAGATCTTTTATATTAAATACCTTTATAGATGCCACTTGAGCTGTGAGAACGTAGGCAATACTGCAGATGGCTGCAAGCTACTGCAGCTGCCAGGGACATCGCATGCCGATGTGCTACGTCTTTGAATCATGGCAAAGTGAGACATCCAGAGATAAGATGTTGACAGTGTGAATCTGGCTAGTTGATAAAGCCAAAATCATCAGCTCACAGAATGGTTTGGGTTGGAAGGGCCCTTCAGGATCGTCTAGTTCAGTGCAATTGAAAGTGTACAGAACCCCCATCTTACCAATTAATGCTAGGTAAAAAGTAGAGCACAAGAGAGAGAGAAGTTCAAGTAGAACAAGTATGTTATGCTGTATAAAAAACACACACAAAACACAGAAAATCATATTAGGCATGAACATCTTGTATTAAACACACCGTGTTGGGCTGATGTGCATAAAAGCTTCTAAGTATTCAATTAATTTTCCTTTACAGCTCAAGACTGTATTTTTATTTTTTAAGGAACTGTCTGCAGCTGCTCTCTGCCTAAACCACTAAAACCTATCCACTTAATAAAAGAATGCAACACAACTCATTGAAACCAACAGTTTCAAAAAGCATCCATTAATTTTGGATGCTTCTGGTTTTAGATGTCTCCCTTAATGAGCCTGAATGTAAACATGCTCTTAATAATTCTGCCAAAACTAGGCTAATAAGTCGGTGTCTTCATTTATCAGCTAAAACACCTGACCTGGTGCTGTACAGATGAATTAGGTGCTCTGACTTAATCATTTCTATTACTCTATATGAAATAAAAGGAAACTTTGTGCCAGATTCCCTATTCTGCTCCCATTCCTCCCATGTAACCTGGCACTAGGAGAAAGCAGGCTGGATGGAGATGCCAGCAGAGCGTATCTGCAGCCTGTCTGAGAGGGGTCACCTCTGCACCCCCCTCTCATCGCAGCATGCACTTGAAGAGTGGAGAAGGGAATGTGGAAGGATGTGTGTTTTTCAGTTAGCAGATAACCCTTTCATCAATAATGTATCTCTTCAGTCGGTTGGTGAATCAGCCTGCTACCCACTGTTTCAGAAAGACTGTTGGAGACTATGGCTCCTAAATTAGAATTGAAATGACTATTTTGTTCAAGCAGGATCAATTACTTGCTAGTGTTTCCTCAGTGCTTGCTGTAGTTAGAAAGCCTCAGGGCTGACGCACGTGGAGGAATGAGTGCTGATCTGGGAGGTGACACTGGAAGTTTGGCTGTGGCCTGTTGGTACATTAACATTTTACGGCCTTGGTAGGAAGGGCTCAAACTGAAGAAAAATCCATCCAGAAAATTGAACTGTTTATCCCCCAAAGGAAAGAAGCCAGGCAGCGGGTGCATCAGGCAGATGCTGGCAGTCACTTGTGAAGGGCTATGTTCAGAGCTTGGAAATAGGGACTGCTCCAGTGAGTGACCTGAGAAACCAACAGACATGAGCAATGCCTCTTTCTGCTCCTCCACTGCTGGCTGAGAAGGTTGAAACCAGCTGCTGGCCTGGATGAATTTTCTCTTGGGTAATTTTCCTGCAGCTCACAATCTCAAGCAATTTTTCCCAAAGGAGAAAGGGTTGCACAGCCCCTAAGGATCAATGTTTCAAGAATTTATGGCATTTAAGTCACTTCCTTAAGTCACAAACGGCCCAGGAATTGGATCCTCTCCCCATCCTCCAAAGGGATGATGACACCAGCAGGCCTGGGGACATGCTGCCACAAACAAAGGAAAGAAAATGGGAACTGAAAGGCAGATTGCTCTTGATTCCACGTTCTTCTTACGCAGACTTTGATATATTTTTCAGTGTTCTCAGGGAAATGAGATTAAAAATAATCCTTCCTTTTTCCATGATCTGAACTGGTTAACTTCTGACAAGGGTTTTTGGGTCAGCCCATTGTACACATTCTGGTAGAAACACCAAACCCAAACCTCAGCAGCACATTTGGGGTGTGTGGATTTGAAGTTGTTCATTACACAGTAGTAACTACTAATCAATTTTCAGCAGACAGGATCTTGCAGGTGAAAAGAGGGTGGGCAGAAAATACTGGCTACAGACAAAGCCTGATACGCAGAAGAGGTACTGAACATATGGGAAGATGGATTCAAGGAAATGCTCAGGAGAATTTGTACTTCTACAAAAACATAAATAAGGTTTTGCTAGTTTTAAATGATAATGACCACTATAGAAATACATGAGTTCCAGCAATTAACCCTCAAAAGCGCCCTGGAAAAGAGTCTGAGACAAAAGCTGTTCATGACATGAAACCTTAGAGGTGGACAAATAATTCTATTTGCAGACTTTTAGAAAAATGTTGCAACACACATTTGTTCAAAGTGGTTCCTGTCAGGGATAACCATGGGTCTGATTTCAGAGGCTCCCCTCTGAAATCTCCACTGACTGTTGGGAGGCTAATTTAGGTGATAATACAGAGATAACAAAACTTGGATGCATAAATATGTTTCTCTCTTCCTTGTCTCTTATGTGGATAAGAGCCCTGATCTCAGATGTGACTTTGCTCTGATTCAAGCCCTCTACAGGGTGAACATTTCTGAGCAGAATGATTATGTCTCAAGCTGTAATTCAGTCATGTCCAGTTCACTGCAGGCAGTCATTCAAAGGCAGAGGCAGGTATCCAGGTGAATTGGAAAGGACAGGCTTCATAGCATGCTAGGAATTAATTTGTGTTTCTGGAACTCGGGCTCTATGGATGACATTTGTGAGGTATTTCAGCTGGCGGGCAGGGTCGCAATGCTGGGGGACTGCAGCTCCAGCCCAGCTGCACCGAGGCATGCTCTGTCCCAACCCCAGGGACCTGCAGGTTGCTCAGATCAGCACCCAATGTCAGCATATTGCAACTGACAGGAAGAAGATAAAGGTACGTATTTGATTAGCCACAGAATAAATCATATCACTAAGCAGAAAGGTATTTGAAATAAACAGTAACAACTCTATAAAATGCTAGAATCCAAATATTTACAGCTACACAAATATTAAGGCTTTTACTTTGCTAATCTGAGATTAATCCACCATGTAAAAATAGATATTTGTTTAAATAAATTGACTACACTGCTAGTTAGAGATAGCGATTTCCATTGTTCGGAAGGTCTGCTTTATTTTGATCTTTTTTAGGAGATAATCCTCATAATCCTGTATAAAGTTGACTATAATAGGTGCTCCCCCTTTGAGCTCTCTGCATACAGCAGCGATCCTGCTACCACTCACTGGTTTCTGCTCCTGTGGAGTTTAGGTTTTCAGGAGGGAACTGGGAAGCAGTTATGAAGACATTAACTGCAGTGATAACCGGAATGAATTCAGCCACAATACTGTCAGCAGACGATCACTGTGAGAAAAACCTCAAAGCACTGATTAGAGTTTTCTATCCCAGCAAAATCAGTATTTTTCTTACAGCTGCATGTGCACTCGTGGTCTGTTCCACTGCTTCCAACTTAAGCCACCATATGTGGAAGTTCAGTCTGTTTCCCCAGCATTATTATTCTGTGTATGAAAGCTTTACATACAATGTTTTCTGCTTATCTGTTTTTATTGCATCTTTCTTAGCAATAAAGCTTCTCTGAGCCGTGCTTTACACCTCAGAACAAGTCCGTTGGCCAGATGGCTGCTCTAACAAATGGGGAGAAATGTCAGAAGCACTTTTGCCTACCTGGGCAGTGAGGCGCACCAGTCCTGCTCCTCCCTGCCAGTGCTGGCCACTGCATGCCAGGGCTGAGCACCCCTTGCTTTCTGGCACCAGGGCGATAGGCCCAGGGACAAAGACCACCCCTCCGGGGATGATCACTGCACTGGAGAGAACCTGCTCTGCACTGCCTGAACTATCTGGCTGTGTCTCAGAGACGTGCTCCTGAGATCCAAAGCCTCACCAAAATGTTTTCTGTGTTTTCTTCCTGGATGGCACGTACAGCTTTTGCTCTAAACACTACCCCCAACATTTCAAACATAGCTTTGAATGGGAAATTCCTGGTTGACTTACCATGCTTCATCTCATACTGATCATCAGCAGTACATTGTCTTCTTGATAGAGTATCATTTTATCTTATGGGTGATGATTCCTCACTGCTGCTTGTGATTTTGTACAACTTTCTGCCATCAGGGAAGGTGTCTTTTAAACTCCAACCTCACGGCCTTGTTCTGTGGATGAGAAATGCTGAGTCCAATAGGCAGGACTGATTTGCTAATGAGACTCTGGTGAAGTGCATCACAGTCAATCACAGATTAGCTAATGGTTATTGAAAATCCTGATAATAACAAGCAACATTTTTTTCACATTAGGAAGCTCATTTGTTGTCTATAGTTTCTCTGTTAATGCAGTTACCATCAAGGCAAAAGCAGATGTCTGGAAACCAGAGGCCTGGAGTTGGCGGTGGTAGGCAAGGCTAAAAGAATCACATTCATTCATTTTGAAAATATTTCATGTGTTACAGCATGGCCCTACAGAAAGGGGAGAGGTGCTGTGGGAATGAAGAGGGATCTGCTGGAGTAATCTGTCTCTTTCTGGATGTGTGGACAGCTACCGGCACCTAAAGCAACCTCGGGTAAGGACGTGCAGAACTTGTTCAGTAGCCGAGAAAACATGAAGCTCTTTGTTACCCTAGAGAACCACTGGGCCTTAAAGGGGAGGAATGAGACCCAGGAGAGCAAAAGCACAGGAAATACTCTCTGGGAAATTCTCCATTGTCCCCAACCATCCTGGGAAGCAGATGGGGGAGCAGTGGACAGGACACAGGGATGTAGGGGCACGGGCAGGGAGGCCATGCTGGCCTCCTGAGCCCTGAGCAGCTGCAGTCCATAGGCACTGCTCTCCTGAAGCCTCTAAAAGGTCTCACCTTTCTAGCAGTAAAGTTAACACCAGAGATGACTAAAAAGGCAGGTAGATTTCTCCCTCCAATGTAACTGCTGTAATAATTTGTGTTTTTAAGATAGTCTTATTTATTTAGCTTTTCTTGCAAGATATTTTTTGTTGTTGTTTTTGCTGTACTTGGGTCAAACTCTATATCCAGCAACAAAGAATTCAGTCTTTTTGGCAGTTATTTTTGAGCTTTTCTTGAGCAATAGATGATAGTTTTCCAGACTTTTTGTCTAATGGTAGAGGTTAAGCTAAGACTAAAATGTTCACCCGACTGCACTTGAACTTGTGGCTTACCCTGGTAGGAGACAAAAGGTGCACTTTTGACATAGACCTGCTTCTGGAAACACTGAACAAGTGCAGGGGCTATAACTTTATATGCTGTTAAGTTGTAATGCACAGAGTTTTCTACAATATTCCGCAGAGACTGAAAAACGCCTTTGTAGTTTATGAAATGTTAATACCATAGCATGAATTTATATAGGTGCATAATTAGAAATGATAGCCCGGGGAAAATATCTTATTTATAAAGTTAAAATTGTTAAATTAAAAATGCAGTTAATGACTCACCTTTTACTCTCCAAATATATTAGATGTCCATGTTTTTATGAATTCTGCAAAGTAATTGATAGGCTTTAGTATAAACCTGATAATACACGAAGGCACATTACACAAGCAAATGTTTTGGATGTAGTGAATCCACTGTTAATTATAGAAAGGCCTTCTTATAAATCTAGGATACCATCTGTCCTGAAACTATCCTTTAGCTAGCTCTCTGCCCGCATTCTGTGCAGCTGTACTTTGCCATTGCACTCAAAATAAATAGGACTGTGCTACAGTACAAGTTAATGAATAAATGACAAATTACTGAAACTGTCTGACCAGATTATTCAATCTCTTCATCATGAGTCAGAAATTCTACTTATGTTTCTTCGTCATCTGCATTTACACGTGTGTGCTTGCTCAAAGCATGTTTTATTTGTTATTGTTATTACCCATTTTAATGGTTGGCTAGATTTGTCAGATTTTTGCAAATTCAATGAAACACCAGACAAAGGAAGCACGTGAAATGCAGCGTTGTTTCTACTGGAGAATTGTTGCTATTTTTCACATTTGACTTGTGCTGGTGTTGAGAGACAGAGGGGAGGGAGAAGGTGTTTCTGATACCGCACAATAACGCTGCCAAACTGAATGCCAAAAATCCTTTTTATCTTGGACTCAGCAATGTTTTTGGTTTTATTCCTCCTTTGGACTGGAGGTTTTGTGAGTCTCCAGTTTAACCCTTTTCTGTGCAGAGTCTGTATCTTTTCCAGGACAAAGAACCACATAAATCTTTGATTTAGGGAAACGGTAACGGTGGGGACCTGTTCCTTTGGTTGGACATTATGGAAATACCAGCCTGGAGTGGCACGGAGAGACTGTTTTTTTTTCACCCAGCTGCTCATTTTCATGATTCATCTCTCATGGCTGATTATCTGAAATTTTCTGGCAGGTGCTTGGTGGGCACTATAACATTCGTCTTTAAAAACCCTGCCTTGCTTGAGCCTGTAACTAATTGTTTCTAGACCTTCAGTGATGTTTCTCCCCTCAAGCTAAGGAGTACATTTCTCTTCCATTCCTGTAGCACACCCTGACTACTTTTTATATAAACGTTATTGTTTACATATGTTACGATTAAGAAGTGCAGAGGGTGCAAGGCCTGCCAAAGGACTCGAGTGGATCTCTTGCCCAACCACTTTAGCAGGAAAAGGCTTTCAGGGCACTTGACCCTGGCTAACTCCACTGGGGCCTTCTTCCAACTTGGGAGGAGCCAGGAGCGCTACACATGTGAAGGGCTGGCCCCTGGCTGTGGCAGTGAGGGCCAACATACCTAGTGTACCTGAGTGGCTGCGACAGAGCGGGTTGGGGCAGATAGATATGGGTGGTTTCTTTCAAATTGTTATACAAGAATTGGCTACTTTTAAACAGTGATTTAGAATCTCTGGAGTCACCCACATTAGACAGGTAATAATCTCCATCCTGTGGGCGCAATGGAGAAGGCCCCGTGATGAAGAATGAGAACTAGCTGTTCCAAGTCTTAATTTAAGCCCCTTCATCTTATGCTCCTGTCCACATAACGGTATCTCATCACAGCATATATAAATCAGCTCTGTCTCAGGTCATGGTTTTCTCTGTTCTTTGACCCCCTGTGGATGGGAGCCTTTGCAGGCCGTCACACCATCCCTGGGGACGGACACACACTCCCTGATACCGCCACAAGCAGGAACAGACCTGCTCACCACTCTAGTTTCACACTGGCTTCTCTCTTCCATGGTCATCAGCCGAGTGCATTTTTATACCCCATTGAAATGCACAAAAATACACTGCCCAATTTGAGAAAACTTCCAAGTAATTATAAAGTACTTTTTGCAATTTCCTATGTAATATCCTTTCAAAGTTGTCCTGTTTTCTTTCTCTTTGAATGCATATTCAGAGCAGGCAGATTTGTAGGCACACAATGAGAAGTTGATTTTGAAAAGAGGTAAATAAATTGCACTGGCTGGAAGAGGGCTTCTTGTTGCCCTTTTATTATGATGTGCACACAACTTGCTACAAATTCTTTACTTTGCTTTTCTATCACAAAGATAAATGAAATTGTCAATCCTGTTCACATTTCCTTTTGATGGCTATATAAAAGTAATAGCCAGGGTGCCAAAAAAAGCTTTCATTAATTCTTCTATTTATTAAGGTGAAAGGAGGACTATTTTGCAAACAAAGAGGAATAAACAGACTGCAGTGAGATGTCTGCTGCTTTTCCAGAGGGTGTACCTTCTGCATGATTCCTAACTTTTGGATGATTCTGACCAGTTCTTAAAATGGATAAAACCCTTGCCAATCTTGGATTTCTGTAACTTTATCCCAGTATTACACCTCTCCAAAATAGGGTAAGGGAAATGCTTTATGGTAATATTGAAATGTAATCCACTGAATAAGACCACATGTTAAAAAAATCCCACAAACCAAACCACAAAACTGTGTTTTTGTGTCACAGAGGGGTCTAATATTAAAAAAAAACAAACCCCAAAATACTGCTTTTGTATATGTGTGTGTCCACAAATACACAGGTATAGATATCAGGGTAATTTCTTTGTAACCATTTTGGGAAAAGATGCCCCTCACAAATCATTTTTATTAGGAGTAGTTTGGAGCAGAACAAGCCCTGAGTGCTGCCAGGTAGTTGACATGGAGTCTACCAAAACCGACTCTTCCTTGGCAGCACAACAGAATGATTTCCAGCCCAGCAGGACAGCAGTGAGCTACCTCCAGTCCCAGGAAGGTGAAAGAGAGAAAGACATTTGCTGTCACTGTTGCTGCCAAAGGTGAAAACGCAAACTGCTTGTGGACAGACACGAGTTGGAGGAGTAAGTGGAGGCAGTAGAAAGGGGAAAGCCAAATGTCAGGTGGGAAGGGAAGGTCACGGAGAAGTGAGAAGGCCACTGCACAGGCTAGCACAGGCCAGCCAGCCATGAGAATTGCCTTCTCAGGTAGTCATCAAGGAAAGGAGAGTTGGGGTCCTCAACAATGAACCAGAACAATCAGATGATGGCCTTCACAGATCCCATCTGGAGCCTCTGCAGGTGGGGTAAATCTGTCTGCAGAGAGGGTGAGTTCTTACAATCTCAGATGCTTGTATAGACTTTGGTCCTTTATTTTTTTCACAGAACTTCTTTTTTTTCCCCCATCTTTTTGTCATTACTGGCAGAGGAATGGGATTTATTAAATTCAGATTTTTAGAAAACAGAGAGCCTCAGGAGAGAAATAAAAGTTTGGAGACTCTGATAATTAAGATGAATAGATTTCTAAATCATTTGAAGCTCACTAGTATTGTTGTCAGCTCTGGTGTGCTTTAACCTCCTGCCCTGCCTGGGAAGTGTTTGAGCAAAGAGTTTGTAAATGTTTAGGTGAGGAAGAAATCTGGTCCTCTATGGGACAGGGAAAGGGCAATATGTCCCTGAACTCCATGAGACAGGATCAAGTCTAAATTACCACAATGAAGTTGCCTTATTGGTCCTTCTTACAAGATGCAAAAGGTCTCAGGACAATTAATTCTGTCTTTTATTATTGTTTCAGTTTGGAGCTTAAAACTGCTGACCTTTTATCACATCTATTTAGCTGTATCTCCATGGCTCAGGAGACAATTAAAAATGAGATGCATGTTTGGTGTTTGGCAAAAAAAAGATGTGCTAATTCATTTTCTGACTACAACAGTCCAACTGTGTTTAGTTTTTCCTTCTCACATTCCACATGTAAATCCACCTCCCTCTTCCGTTGTGTTTTATACAAATTTGCATCTATATGTGTTTATGTGTCTGTGTAAATCCTCAGAGTCATTTTTTACCACGCTTCTCATTGGCACAGAATATGTAAGACATTCTCCAAAGGTTTGAGTTTTCAGAATATAAACCCCTTTTGCTTGTTTAGCTTTGGTTCAGCCTCCTCTAAACGCGACCATAAAGCGTTCATTCCCAGACACTCGGTGGCCCACAAAGCATGATATCGACTCTGCTCCTAGTGCAGCCATGTGTGATGTAATTCACAGCTAAAGTCCCAAGCCATCTTTCTCCTGCACTTTGAAGGAATCACTCTCTTTATCAGTGAAGAAAACAAGCAGCTTTTCTACCGCAACATTCAGAAACCTCCCTTTCCATCTCTCTCCCTCCCTCAGTGGCAATATGAACATCAGAGATGGGAGAAAAATAATGCTGCATTTCCCAAAACAATTAATTTTATAATAGTTCAACTTTAACACCTTTGGACATAAGCACAAATGGGAAGAAAAATTAAAGCTTAGATTTACAAAGCAGTGAAACCAGCAGCAAACCGCTAGCAAAACAAGTCCTTCCTTATCATCAGCAAGCAAAGGATTTAGCCACTGGGAGATGTTTTAAAAGCTGGTTTTTTTAAATCTACATAAACACTATTTCTGATTCCATATGAAATTCAGTTCCAATTCCAAAGGCTTCAGGAAAAGCAGGCAGGAAATCTTGAGATCTTGTTTGAAAACAAGAGGCATCTGAAAGTACAGCCTTCCCTAATGAAACCACAATTTAAATACCAAGGCAGAAAGATAAAAGCTCCAACCCACATCTTGTATCAAAAGCAGCTGTTTTTAACGATTATCCCTCCTTTCTCATTCCTATGTGCTTTGACAGACCTTGTGCCAGCAGTGGACACAGTGAGAAGGTATCCCTGTACGTTACCTGAGGTACTGTCAGGCTGTGCTCCTGGTGTTCAGCAGCGTTAGAAATGTATTTGTGAGCGAGGGTCCTGATTCTGAGCTGTTCCCCATGACAGGACAGCACATGAGCCAGTGGCCCAGCACCACTCAGCCTGCTGCTCTGTGCACAGCACCGAGCATCCCCCGATGCTTCACTCACCTTTTCTAGTGCCTGGGCCAGTATCCAACACATGTGCACTGCCACAGCAACCCCCTCTCCATTGCGATGGGACCTCAGCGTGCCCTATGTGGCTGAGCTGCTCTGAAGGAAAAGGGGTGTCATGCTGAGGAGCAGCCTGTGGGGCAGGGACGCAGCAGCAGCCCCAGCTCCCTGGGTACTGAGTGTGCCAGGGACACCCGCTCTGCTGTCGCACTGTGCCAGTGCTCCCCTGTACTGAGAGAAGAGAGACGTGGGAGATCTAAGTAGGCTGTAATCTCTCCAAAGTGGGGACATCTTTCTGTTTGCTCAGGCCTTTGTTAAACCGACAGTGTGCAAGAACTGAGGTTTCCCCAGCGAGATTCCTTTTTCACCTTCCCTCAGTTTTTGATTTTTATTCCCCCTGTGACGCTTAAAAATAATATAAATATTACAGGCTAGATGCTTGTCTCCTGAACTTCTCAAAGTACTGAAACAGCAAAGGTGTCTGTGTTTAAAAACACAGGACACCCACCAGCTGCTTGGCTGAATGCTCTTTGCGATGCAAAGTTCTGCAATATGTTCAGTGGTGCCTTATAATGTCAGCTTTCAGAGCATGATAAGGTATCTCTGCAGTTTCATATTGCATCAAGTGGAAATCCAGCATACAAATGACTAACTCAGGAATATTCTACACAAAATTATTGAAATTTTTAAGCGGTTTCTGCTTTTACATAGGAAGTGGAATAGATTATATGGCATTAAAGCATTTTTTTTGAAAGTTTTTACTTTTTGGAAATAATTTAAATGAGGAATGTTATATTTATGGACTATTTTATATTGGTCCTGTATATTCCCCCCCATCACCCAAAAGAAAGAGCTGTATGTCAGAATGGTCAGCAAAAATCAGGTCTGTTTGATAATATATATTCAGACCAAGCAACTACCAACTCGGGTGAGATACCTTGTTCTTAAAGAATCTCTCTCTCTTGCCTGCAGAGTGGCTCTGTACCTGATATTCAATCATCATGTTCATTAGTGGGGAAAAATCCTTCAGGAAGATCATTATTTTAAAAGCCATCTGCAATTGTGTGGCTAAAAGGCATAAATACCTTTAATTACATTAAGCATGCTTGCAAATTAAAGGCATAATAAACCATTTGCATCTGTATAAATCAGGTATTAGACCTAAAGTCAGTATTCATTTGTGTACATCTAGTTAAAAAATACCAGAGTACAACACACACACACACACACACAAGCATAATGTTTGGAGTTTGTGATGGATTGCAATGATATAAAAGGGTGTCAGATCAGTAAATTAGTGATACCACACAGACAGAAAATCATGGGAAGATGCTAGATGATGGCATGAGAAACAGGGAAATTTGCTTCTGCATTCAGAGACTTTTCTCCACCAAAGTGATGTAAATATTGTCACTCATCCTTCACTTTAATAGATCTGCAGGATGAAGCTTAGGAATATCTTAAAAGTAATTGGAGTACAGAGCTGGCATCCTCTCCTGGATGTGAAAATATCTCGGGAGAGCTTCCACTAGCAGGCAACAGTGTGTTCATTAAACTTTCTCCTCCAGATCAGGCTTCAGATTCTGGTAGAGAGTTGCACTAACTGATTTTAGATCCAAAATTAAAATTTAGATTAGAAGAGTTTAAATATCTACAAGGAACATCTGGAAGACGTTTGTCAGACACTGAATAAGCAATGGCTTCAGGACTGGGCTCTTTGTTCCTGTGTGTTTGGTTAAAATATACAACAGCATCAGTGTCAAGCAAATGGATGTACTTGAAAGAGTTACAAGGAATTACAAAAGACTCTTGCTCTCTTTACATCAGTTGTGCAATGCTTCATGCTCCCACCTCTTGCTGAAGCTGCTGCTATAAACAAGCAAGCAAACAAATCCCAGAGCTGCACAGACAATGTCGGAGACATCATTAGCCATGACTGGGGAATAAGCCAGGATGTCCTCACACTGGGAAGCAATGTGTGTGTCGTGTCACTGTTCAAACCAGTTCCCATCAGCCATTTTGCAAGGCACAGCAGCAAGGACTGCATAAGCAAAATGCACTGACCTCAGTTAGGATGCTTCTCAGGACTGCTGTGAAACACTGAAAGAAAACCCTTGTAGTTCAACAGGGGAAAACAAGAGAATTTGTAGGAGAAAATAAACTTTACGATTCAAAATGTGCTCTACAAATAACGAGTCAATTCCTGCTATGCCAGTTTATGCAAACACACAGGTAGCCCTGTCTATAGCCAGGACCAGCGCCCAGGCACCAGTCACTGTTCGTTCAGCTTTACCTGTTCCCCTTGGGGTACTGCACCGGGAAGCTCTGTTATGGGCTTGTGGTCCCAATGCAGGAAATGCCTCAACACAGGGAGTAGAAAGCTTCATCCAGTGAGGATTAAAGCCCTGGCCCTGTGTGTTTCAGCAGTCAGTAACCTTGTCACGTTAGTTCAGATTGTATTTTGTAATACACATACATCTGACATTAAAGTACATTTGTTTAGTGGATCAGTGCCAAAGAGCACAGGAATATAAGTAATTCTTACAAGGTAAACAGCTAAAAATAGTACTGCTACTTCTAAGAGATGCAAAGGGTTATTACTGATTAAGGGTCATTGCTTCCTCTCCCACTGGGACTATTTCTGTACGTGGTGCATCAGCAGGGCAGCCTGGGCTGGAGGAGACAGAGCTTGGACTGATGACAGAAATTAGGGGAGAACATTCAATACTGAGGTGAGACCTGGAGGAGTTGATTCTTTGTCTCTAGAGTTCTTATGCTTGAAAAACAAGGAGATTTTACTCTCCCTATATTTCTTTTTTATTCTTTTTTTTTTTTCATATCTGCCTAAAAGAAAATCTAATTTTATCTGGTGTTAGGCCAATTAGTACTAGCGCCTGTGGAACCTATTAGCAGCATCAACAACAGCAGATATGCTCAAAAAATACAGCTGGTCATCTCTGTACTCTCATCTTAATTGCAGTTTTAAATCTAACACTGTTTTGCTCATTAAAATAATGCTGGAAAGGAAAGCTCTGGGTTTTGGGGGTTAAAAAAATCTTTTATTTCCTATGTTCTTTTTAAAAAGCTATGGTAATTATTTTTATAGTGACAAGAGGATTATTTGACTTAATTTAATATAGAAGATTAAGTTCTCGGGGAAAAAATAAATCACTGTAATAGACGTAAGTGGAAAAAAGTGTTAACTTCTTCCTCTATCACCAGAGCTTCCCTATCCTGCTGTGAGACAGTCCTTCTGTGGGATGTGCAGTTGGATTTAACCTGGAGCTAAAACCACCTGGTTGCTGGAAGCACGTGTGCTTGAAGTAGCACTAGGAGAAGTAGTGCTGCTCTGGAGAAGTGACCAGGCCACTTCCTCAAGGACCCCTTTTTCCTCATGTTGCAGCAAAGCTGTGACAGGAAAAAAAAAGTAAAAAGAGAAGACAGCAAATCTCTAAAAGAGAGAGAAAAACAGTGCAGCCAGTTACTCCTTTTGTCCTGCCCCAAACCTGTCTCCATTCCCTCTCTGCACCAGTTACAGACCAAATCACCTTTCTCATTGTCATCAGCAGAACCCATTTTACTGTCTTCATACACCAGGGATGATGTGGATGGAGGGACAGAGCGTGGCTCAGCTCTGATAGGTTTGCAGAAGAGGCAGAACACACTTTGTTTTCAGGAACAGTTATTATTACCTACCAGAAGGACAAAGCATGAGTAATTAAACCCTGTATCAGTCCTTGCTGCAAAAGGTGTTTCATTAGCAAAGCTTCAGCCATGAAGAGTGCCATGCCTAAGGAGCCTTGAGCATGACTCTGCCTGCGCACACATGTGCCTTATCATGTGCTGGGAAAAGTGGGGTGTTCCTGGAACAGTCTGGTATCAGCCCCACAGCCACGTGTCAGACATCTGCATCTGAGACCCCACACCAACTCACAGCTCTAGAAATTCCTTCCCTTCCTCCCCTCCAATAGTCCTGCACTGGGAAGTCTCTAGGTTTTCTCCTTTCCAATGCAATTTTTAGAAATTCTTTTAAATTAAGTTTAGCTGTGAACTAATGGAAATAAATTAACTATGAAGTATATCATGGTGGTCCTGGTCTTGCAGTCTGCGGTGCGCTGATAAATGATCAGCATCATAAAATAGCTGTTAATAAAGATTTTAAAGCCAGAGGGGAAAATTATGATCATCTAATTCCGACCTCCAGCACAGTGCTGGTGACTGGATCCCCCCCCTGCCCCGTAACTCCTGTGTCAAGGCCACTGCTGCTCCCTGAGCGGCAGGACGTTTTTCAGCGAGGCCAGCCCACCAGCCCCTTGGCAAGGAGATAGATCCTTACCCGGTGCAATCAGCACGGTCACAGCACCGTGTTACACCACATGAAAATCTGCTCTGCTATTTTTTTTTATGGTGCCATGAATCCTGTTCTCTTTACTGAAGCAGTGCTGTTCTCATTCTTTCTCTGCCTGATCCATGGCTCCTAAGCTTTTCTCTTGCTCTTATCTTTCCACTCCAGCAAGCTAACCAGCAGTTTTCCCCATCCTCTCTGCAAACTACCCCCAGACTCTTCCCTGTTCCTGGTCACATTATCTTCTGTGCTGCCTTGACCACATCCATTTGTTGGCTCTGCTTTTTAGGGACAGATGCCAACATCTTGCTCATGACAGCACAACCTGCAGAAGGGTCTCTGCTGACTTTCCTTTGCTTTAGCTACTTCTGTAGACTGTTGCATTCTGGAGGTCACCAGTGACAGAAACAAACCCCAGGTGAGCTCAAGTGGGTGAGGAACACCCATGAGGGAAATATTTCACTGCCTATAGGCATATCATGAACAGCTATGTCTACTTTTAGAATTGTAACTCTTAGTTTGGAAGGTTTGTGCTTTAATCTGTTATTTCAAAATCTGAAACAGATAGTTTGCTGTATTTTACTGCCTATGTTTCCACACTCAGGAGAAACTCCACAAAGTAGAGCTCAAGGCTGGCAGCGCTGCTCATTACTATTCAGAATTGCTGTGCTGTTTTACTCCTACTTAGAAAAAGTTATAATGGGCATTTAAAAATATAATTTTGTTACTAGAAAAAGTCCCAAATGGAGTCTGAGTCCTGAGCAATTGCCAGTTTTGATTTGCTCAACACCATTCTCTAACTTTAACATGTGCTGGCCCTTTTCACCCTAATGGGGCAATGTTTGCCAGCCCAGGCTATCTACCACTCCTACTAAATAAATATAGATAAGTAAAGAAATAAAGCAGTTGTACAGATAGAAGTACATCTGGTTTTGTTCAAAACCAGCCAAACTCATGACCTGACAGACAGTGGCAGGAGAAAAACTTGCCACTGTGTGCTCCACTGGCTTTCCCCAGGAGCTATTCCAGGATCCCCAGAGGATCACTGAAGGAGAAGCAATTGCTGAGAACTCAGCTGAAAGGCACTTGGAAATACTTGCAGTATTTTCTTAGTGACATGGGTTCCTCCACAAGTGCCAACGAATGCTAGTGTATGAAGCAAAAGTATGTTATGCTTCTGCTGGCTTACTCAAATCAAAAAGTGGGGTTACCTGAATTGATTCTTGAACCTGGCTTTCCTTGTTAGCACTATACAATGCCCATTACAACACTGTCAGGCCTTGAGGTGATGAGGGCATAAAGCACATTTCAATCCTGAAGAGCAAAATAATTTACTTGGCTTGAGCAGGTGGAAAAGGACATTCTTTTCACTGCTATCTAGCAAACTGGGAGGACAGTTTAGTCCAGTGAGATCAAAAATAGCCCAATAAAACCTACGGTCTGCAGCAGTACAGATGGCTCATACCATCTCCTAAGCCATTTACTTTTAGAAGCTGAAAAATGTCAGCACTGGAATTTCAGGTGAACATTTCACTGCATATGCTTGTTGTACTGAGCAGTGTTAACTCCGACTCCCGTCTTGAAACTGTACTCTCAGCATTTAACACCTAATTCTCCTGCCTCCTTCTCTCCCCAGAAAGACCTTAGAACCAAACCAGGGTTTCAGCATCTAATGCAGAACCACCAACTTTAGGGACTCATTGCCTTACAGTACATCGTCACTGCCCTCAGAATCAGTTGCTGATTATCACTTTCCCAAATATTTACTGCTGTCTAATTCTTGAACAGAGTATATATGAAAATCTCCATATGCCCAGGCACAGTGTGACTTACCGGGCGAAAGACAACAATGCTATTTCAGATTCACACTGCTGAGAGAATGCTTACTGTATTGAATTCATACCTCATTTAAAATTGCCTTTACAGATAATAAATCCAAATGTTCCTTTGATAATTATTCTGTACTAAAATTAATGCCAAATAATGTGCAAGCAAGCAGGCGGGCCTTTATGGGTATGATTACAGCATTTACTCCTCTCTGGGAACTGCTGGAACTGTTTACATCAATAATACCATGCCATTATCCTTAAAGCAGCACATTTGTTTTACAACAAACTCTTTCAGGGAGAACTTTCACGTATATACTACTGAAGCTCTCCATGCACCTATCATATCCTTTAAGATCTCATAGGAGAGAGGTCTTTCCCCCCCCCAGTCCTGGCTGACACAAACCCATTGTGTTGTTAGGCACATCAGAAACCCTCCTATCTTATTCATTATACTGGATGCCTTTCTAGAGAAAGAAACTTTTGCTGTGCTTTGTCTGAAATCCACGTGTGTGTGTATGTCGTAGCTGCATGGTGAATGCCACTTTCAGAGAGTGTTTCTCCCAGCCTGATGTGTCTTAGTCCCTCACTGCCACCCTGCTGCGCTGCAGCCTCTTCTTAATTGCATCCAGTCTTTTTGCTGGGACACTTGCACCAGCACAGCGATAGGCCACCTGCCTGGGGCACTGCCCATCGTGCATTTGGCTCCTGAATTTTGTGTGAAATCAGTCAAAACAAATCCCATGCCCAGTGGACACAGTTGACAAATTATAACCTCATCTTATTTGTTGCTATCAATGAATTCTAAGTCAACAGCCGTATTTTCTGCTGAAGTCAAACCAGATGAGCTCCAGAAACTGTGAAATAGCAGCTACAGTACAAACAGGAGGGGCCTGTGCAGCACCAGGTCCGAAAGCATGGAATTACTGAGCCACTCCAGACTAACACTGGCAGCAGAACACCAAGAATACATGGATGATGAAAAATGGCAGTTTTGCTGAAGACAGCTACTGAGTAGCAATTACACTCTAATCAGAAACTTTAAAAGGAAAAGCAGGAGAAACTCAATTCAGAGGCTTTTTACTGTCAATTACACTAGACCTTTTCTTATTCACTTTGCTGAGCGGCTACTGAGTGATCGCTGATGGAGTGAAATCACAAGTGCTGCATGCCATTACAGCCCCAGCTCTCCCAGACTCACCCACGTGGACACTTCTTACAAGTCAAAATGTGATCTCATAAATTATGAAACAAGGACTCCAAGATTCAGATTGTATTATGAGTAGATTTATATTCTTGGGCCCTTTCTTCCACACACAGACAAGTTGAAAAATGTGGGCTGCATTACGTATATCAAATCCTTTTCACCTACTCGATCTTTGCTGGGAGATGGGCTCCTCAGCAGGTAAAGTGTCACTGCCTTCCTCTGGTTCCTTCCCATGCGCTGTTCACTGAGATACCAGGCTCATCTCTGCTTTGCAATGGGAAAAGAAGGTTCAGAACCTAGGAAAATTCATTGTGCATGAGCGTTACAGCCTGTCCTTCTATCTAGTTATCTCCTGCTTTCAGCAGTTTTGGACTGATTGATAACTCCTTCTGAGAGGTGATGGTCAACACAGGAATACCAGTAACACAGCTAATGCTGAGCTGGGCAGCTAAGCTGCTTCCCTCCTGAAGCACCCAACCCCAACATACTAAGGCAATTCTGCAGTAGATACTGAGATTAGCTTTTTTCTTCACTTTTAATTATTTTTTTCCCCAGAGAGCTTTGTTGATTGCCTCTCATACCTGATTTTCCTCTGCAACATCCATTTGGGTTTGTAGATTTTAGAATTTATGAATGGGAATCTTCATTTTTCTTACAGGAGTGCTAAAGTATGAGGGTTGTTGAAAGGTTGGTTAAAATGGGGAACTTTCTGTCCTGATGGCAATATGCATTTTTTTCCAGTAGAGTGCCCAACCTGTAACAGAGACAGAGGACAAGGCAACACATGCTCCTCAGACATAAGTAGCCAGGCACTCTTGGTGGCCTCAGTTACCTTTAGTAACTGGAATCTAAGCCCTTCTTGCCTCAATTACACTAAACTTAACTTGTCACCTTTCACCTTTGATAAATGGGCAGCGACCTGCGCTGAGACTGGCGACTCAGACTGGAGACTGGGGGGGATGATTGATTCCCTGGGAAAGCTGGAGTGGTGAAAAGAAGAAGAAGTTGCATCATCTCCCCTCGCACCTGTCTGAACTGCAATAGATTCTCTTGGATCATAAGATGCTTCAAATACCTCATGCAGGCTTCTGCCACCCCCACGTTGAGTTGGGTGTTGCACATGCCATGGAGGAACTGAAGCAAACCCTTGAAGGGAATAGCAGAGGGTGAGAGTAGGGGGGTGCAAGGGAAGCTGGGTGCTGTGCAGAGGCAGGGGGTTGCAGATGCTCCCCTCTGTGCCACCAATACAGGTAGCAACAAGGCAAACGCCCCAGAGAAGATGTGGTTATAGCAAGTAAAACAGGACCTGAAGAAAGCTTTTTTGAAGTTCTTATACAAAAGGCAACACACACTGAAGGACCATCTCTCCTCAAAATGAGAAACACGAATACTGCTGCAGCTTGGAAAAAGCAAACAGAAACTGCCAGGATGAGAATGTGAAATACAGCATGTTGGTGCTGTGACTGAAAATAGGAGACTCAAAATCCAAAATGAAATAGTTGATACTACATTGTGAAGCGTGAAGGAAATGGACAACAACTGCACCGGCTCAATCCAATTAGGAAAAAAGATTTAATTTAATTACTTTCCACAGATCTTGGTCTCTGAGAACCAGTCAAATGAAGAGATAGAAAAGATAAAGGGCTGCTTTAGGGGTGAGCATTTTCAGCAAAAGGCTTTTAAAGGAAGTTGAACTATATAGGAAAATCCATGCAGAAGGAGATAGATTTCTCCTCCAAATTTACTTACGCTTAAGTGAAGTATTTGCCAAATTTTTTCAATTAGTTTTCTCAGCCGAAAGAACTCTGAAATTGTGAAGCTCTACAAAGACATATGATTAAATTGACTTAGACAGGTGAGGTGCAGAGCTTGCTAAAAGGTCATACAATTTAAACTGACAGGTATCACAGAAGACAACCTGACTAGTCCAATATATTTTCGCTGCTAGAAAAGCCAAGGACTTGCAGGCAACAGATTATCACGGCTGCTGCTACCAAAAGTTATTTAACCTGGAGAGTAAATAAAAGTTCTGGCTCCAGACAGCGAATGGCACCAGAGGTGGCTGCTGAGCCTGCCGCTGCCTACGCAACGGGACATCATCCTGCGTTTTCTGCCCTGCTGTTCTCAAGCCCCTTGCAGACTGTCTAACGCCAGGAACACCACACGCCTGCCACCCCCATTTCGGATGCAGCCCAGTTACCTGAAGTGAGAGTTATAGAAGACAGCCCTGCCTGGCCCAGGTTCTGCTTCTCTTGCCAATGTTCATACCCTGATAACGAGAACAGAATCTAATCAGCCAGTTCATTCCCTTCTATGGAGGCGCTGATGAATTTCAAAGACATTTTCTATCTCTTGGTGAGACAGAACATCAGTAACTGTATGAAGACACATGTCATCAGGACACTTGAAAATATTTAAAAGAATTCTAGACTGTTTTGCTAGTCCTGCTTGGACAGAGATATATAGTAGCCCCATTAGGCATAAAATTTAGTGCTCAGTGAGGCCAAGAGAACAAAACCCATCCAAACTTTATTTAAAAGCCCTTATTTAGGGCTTTGTAAAAGATGGAGAGACCTTCATTTTCTCTCAGGACTGGGATGAAGCTGTAACCTTGACAAAAGAACCAAGGAGAGAGAGAAACAACTTTGCACAGCCAGGACTCCTTGGTGGAACAGCTGCCCATCTCCCAACAAAATGAGCTTCAACACCCTCAAGAGATGCCCATAAAAGTGAAATAATTCCTGAGAAATACTTGTGGAGCTGCATGGCACCCTCCTCCTCACCTCCATCTGACTGGAGCAACAGCAGGAGTTGGTGAAGAGTAGACCTGGACAAAATAACCACGTGGATCAAATATGCGTGCTTCCCCTGCCTGGGATGCAATTTTCATTAGGTGTTTTTATTTATAGACAAATAATGCAATAAACCACTCTGGGCCCTGAGTGGCAGACAAAATGTTCTTTCAGAGATGAGTCAGACTGCACTCCTTGTAGTGCTAAATTACAGAGGGATTTTCACTACACACTGATTCCAGCAATATGAAAGGTCAGTACACACATTTCTTCAGGTGCGAATGTGAGATGAGGAAATGCTTAAGCTTTTATCTTGTTTCCGAGTGCTTTGGGTTAAGCCTTACAGCTTTGCTGAAAGCTTTAGTGGCTTATATCTCTGGAATGATAGTGTTAAATCACGACTCTACTGATGTCCTGTGCAACACTGTTCGTGGCCAACTCACCCCCATTGCCCACTTTTTATAAGAAGAGTACGAGGAGGTAATAGGATTGGAAAGAGGGGCCCTATCATCCCCGCCTCTGCTCGGTGAAACAGGAGCAACCATCCATGCAGGCTTAGCGTGCTAAGGCGCTTATGCCACTTTTGGAGGAGTGACATGGCAGACTGCTTGAAGAACTTGGAGGAACAGAGGGGAAAGGAGAGAAAACTAAGTGCACAACAGGCATTAAACGCTGCCAGAGAGACAAACACACAAGCAATTCCAGTGGCAAAGAGATATAGGAGCACACACAAGACACTGGAATTTGAAATTACATCTGGTTTTGCACTGGCTCCTTCAGGTTACAACTACCAAGTCATAATCTGAAGCACAAGTCATTATGAAGCACAAGTTTTCAATAAGAAAAAGCTTTCCTAAACTTTTGGGAAGAAATGAAGCAGAAAAGTCCTTTTTTTTCTGATTACAACAGCACTGGCATTCCCCACTGATCACATTCACCCTCAGAGACCTTGCATTTCTATTATTAGCATTGCTGGCTTTTTCACTGTATGTTTACATTTCAGTTCTGGCTTATACCATGAGACTACTGAAAATTTCTGCCTGCTTTCCATTTTATAAATAAACATGCACGGGAGCAGAATCCCCAAGTGCTCTTTATATGCATAAACCTGATGCACCAACAAATAGCAATTTTGCTATGAAAACCACTATTTAGCTCTTTCTGACACTGCCCTGTGCAATGGACAGCAGTGACTTATTTTTTTGTGGTATTTCTCACCAACACCATTTTCTGGTGCAGTTTTTTGTAGCTCACTAAAAAAATTGGCTAAACGTTCCTGGTATTTGTTTTATGGAAATAATACACAAGATTATACTTTCTAAACCTAAACAAGCGTTGGGAAATTCTCTACTTGTCTGAAACGAGTTTTCACTTGTAAGCCTTCCCCCATCATCAGCCCCAGAACAAGAAGCAGCACAGATGACTTTCAAACAGTTCTCTGGTCTGACCAGCCGGTGCCAGTGCAGCTCCTCTGACTTGTGTTAAACTACTCCTGTTTTTTCTGACATAAAAGGGAGGACAATTAGCCCCACTTTCAATCCATTACATGGGAGGTGGTGGCCAGTTATCTCTGCTCTTTCCAGAGAGGCTTCTCTACCAAAATTAGGGAACATCAAGAAACTCTTGCTAATGGAGCACCCACATGATCTTCATCCAGCACAATGCAAGCTGGGTGCTTTCTCTGTGCAAGCATAAACTCTCCTGTCTGGCTGCCATAGCCCAGAGAAATGGGCTCCCTGGTATAAAAAGGACAGGGATCTCCTTGAGAGAGTCCAAAGAAGGGCTAC
Organism: Gallinula chloropus; assembly: GCF_964237585.1. Taxonomy (NCBI): domain Eukaryota; kingdom Metazoa; phylum Chordata; class Aves; order Gruiformes; family Rallidae; genus Gallinula; species Gallinula chloropus. The sequence continues at coordinate 6,511,225 of NC_140098.1, forward strand.
AAAGATGATTAAGGGCCTGGAGCATCTCCCCTGTGAGGAGAGGCTGAATAAGCTGGGGCTGTTCAGTCTTGAGAAGACTAAGGGGGGATCTAATTAATGTCTATAAGTATCTTAAGCATGGAATGCAGGGGGAATCAGCCAGCCCCTTTTCAGTGTCTGTGGGGATAGGACAAGGGGCAATGGCTGCAAGTTGGATCACAGGAAGCTCCGCACCAACATGCGGAAGAACTTTTTCCCAGTGAGGGTGACAGAGCCCTGGGACAGGCTGCCCAGGGAGGTGGTGGAGTCTCCTTCTCTGGAGATATTCTAGACCTGTCTGGATGCCTGTCTGTGCAATATGAGCTGGGGAGCTGCTCTGGCAGGGGGGTTGGACCTGATGATCTCTCGAGGTCCCTTCCAACCCCTACAATTCTGTGATTCTGTGACCCAGTTGATCATGGACTCATAAAAACATAGAATATCTCAGTTGGAATGGACCCATAAAGATTATCAAGTACAACTTCTGCTCCTCATAGGACTACCTGAAACCATATGCCTAACTCCTTGAACTTTGGCAGGTTTGTTGCTGCCATCACTTCTCTGGGAAGCCTATTCCAGTGACTGGCCACCCACCCTGGGAAGGACTTTCCCCTAATGCCCAATCAAAACTTCCCCTGATGTAGCTTCTTTCCATTTCTATGTGTCCTGTTACTGGTCCCCATTCCCTGTAATGGAAACATGGGCTGTGAGTTAATATTTACTGACATTCCCAGGGCTGAATTACCCTGTCACCTTTGAGGTGAGAAAGTCCCATACCTTAACAGGATTATTAATCTAATGAGAAAAAAACCCATATTTAAAGGAACAAAAATCAGGGAGCTGAACCCAAATGAAGCCAAATCAGAAGCCAGATGCATCCTTGGAAGCAGTGAGGGAGATAAACTGAATGAACAAACTATCACGCAATGGGGAAGCATTATGTTCTTAATCTCTTATAATCGATGGGATTATAATCTTAATAACCTTTGTTTCAGGAGTGGATCCATTTCTGGGAGACACACATTATTGCAAAGCACTGCTCCCCACAGAGCCTTCTTCCCCCGGGAGAGGGGAGAACAAACCTGCTCGCTTCGTGCCCCATGGCAGCAGGGCTATGCTTGTGTGCCGACTGCGGGAATAACCAGCTGCTGCTCCTGTGCCCCCTGCTACAGCACTGCTCAGACTACCAAAGAGGAGCTTTAGGGAACATGGGCCTGAGCCTGTTTCCCAACACGGGGTGTGAGCCGCTGCTGAGCAGTGCAGCTCTCACACAGAAGTGACCCTGGCATTCTCAGCACTGGTCCAGGTTGCTTGGCTCTCGTGGCACCACAGGGACAGCAGAGAGGACTCCTGCTCCTGGGAAGAGCTGCTCCAGGCAGCAGGAGCACCGAGAGCCTCCTGGCACAGCCACGGAGTATTTAACACAGTTCTTCTCCTGCTCTGCAGAAGGAGCAATGAAATCTGCAGCGTAATGTATTCAGCAAAGTTTGAATGATAAATGCTGATGGCATTTCCACTCACTGTTACTATTAAAAAGCTGGGGAAGACTCCCTCTCCTGAGGTGAACTAGTGCGGATCAGGAATATTTTAAATCAGAAGAGACTCAGGGCCAGCTCGCAGTGAACTCTGGATTACTGGAATTGACACCTGCTGAATTGACGGGTTCCGTTTAGCCTCGCACGGTCTGCGGGCTGGGGTGAGGTATGTAGTGCCGTGCCACACTTTGATTATAGCCCATTTCCTTTCTGGCAGGATCTGACAATCCTGGCCTTTTCCTGTTTTGTGCAAAGAGCTATTTCAGATCTTAAGCAGAACAGGGCTCAGAGCTGTCGGCGCAGCCACACTGCACTTACAATATAGAGCAAAACATTTGTTTCCCTTTTTTAACAGTCAAAGCCAACATTTATCTTTGTGTGGAAGTGGGCATGTGGATGCACTAAAATTGTACATACTTTACTGAACACGGCTTCTCAGACACTGCCTGGAATAGGGGGTCTGTACAGAGTATATGCACCTCTTTTGTCCTTTGCCATACAACCACTTCTTTAATTCTTCCAGTTTCCTATGCCTGAAAGGTACCTCTCTACAGAGTATTTATAACAGACATGTTTTTAGCAGAGTGGGCTAATTAGAATAAATTTCAAGGACACTGTGGAAATATGCCATGAAAATGGTCGTGTTGCAATTGTGGTGTAGAAGCAATTCTGGTCTCAGGAACTCCAACAAACCAGAGGAACTCCACAGCCCCCCAGTATTTCTGATTCAGACAGTGACAATTAACAGTGGATGTCAAGCTGTTACCTCTGAACGGCTAAAGGGCTGGAAGAATGGAAGCTACAAGGGGATGGATGTGGAGAAGAAAGGAAAAGTGAGCATTAGCATTTGACAAGTAAATTTTAGAGCATATAGAAATAACAGAGGTGACAGTGCTGGCGTTTTGCATATCTGTGGAAGGCACAGACACCTCCTCTGTAAAGAACCCTGAGAAGGAGAGAAAGGGTGCAAGTGCAAGGTGTCATTTTGCCTTGTGGGCACAAGCCATTGGACCACAGTCATGAAGTTTAGCTTTTATGCCCATTTTGGAATCTGAGAAGAAAGGAGGCAGCTCTTTTACACTCAAGGGTTATCATCAACATCAACCAGCAACTTTCTGCCAAGGGCTAACACAGGCACTTGCTCAGAGGGTTGCACAGGGAGGCCAGGAGGATGCTGATCGCCTGGGGGCTAAACAGAATCAAGTGTTTAAAGCTGTTACTGTTTGATCCTGGCTCCGCAATGGGACCTATGCCCCTGTCTAAGATGTACTTGGTTTCAGTAAGGCATAAAATAGAAATGCCTGAAATCTATACTGAAAGGAGCACACTGAGCATGGAGTTGGCTGTAGCAATGTAATGAGGAGCTTAGCACAAAGTGGGAAATCCAATCATTCTCAGGGCCAAAGAGTGGGTTTGGAAGATGCAGAAAGCTGTGCCTGGGACAGCCTGCCCAGATTCCATCCCCAGTCAGTGCACAGGGAGATGCATGTTGCACTAGGAACATAGCTGAGGTTACTCTGAGAACAGCATGCAGATGCCAACAAAGCAACAAAGCATCTGGAATTTCTCCAAAAGTCATCAAATTTCTGAGCAAGCTGCTCATACTAACAAAATATAGTCAAGGAAATCAGCCCTGAAGACTTTAACATGATTTGCTAGGTTCACCTTTAGATAAGCAAATATTCACCATAAAGCCTGGGAGCCAATCATTCACTCGTGGGAAAAAAGAGACTGTGAAACTGCCACAATGTGGATCAGCTTCCAAAATGCAACTTCTCTCCAAGAGGAGTGAGCCTGAAGAGGGGATATGGCATAAACTGTAAACTCAAACAGCCCTGCGTGTCGCAGATCCTCATGTCCCAGCCCAACTGCCCAGAGCCCACCACTGCTCCACCAGCAGCCCAGCTAGTACGGGCCTGCTTGCCCAGAGTCCCCAGCTGAATTTAAATCGTACTGTGATGACCTGGTCAAACTGTTTTGTCTGAAGAAACACCATTTCCTCTGAGTTCAACCATTAATCCAGTTAAGTGTAATTAAAGCATTTGCACAAGTCTGAACTAATTTCTCTGTTTACAGAACAGATTGGATAAATATCCCTGTGAGAGGCAGAAAATTCATTACAGCAACAGCTTAGGTCCCTGTATTTCTAAGCTGTCTTGATATGAGGAAATTACTTTGGTACCCTAACATAAATCTATCATTTCAGTAAGCTCTTAATGTAAAAGCACTGTGGAAATAATGTCAACAACCTTGTGATGACTAATAAATAGACTAATGTACATCCAGCTGCACATAATAAACCTTTAGAGAGCCTAATGCCATCATAAACCACAGGAACAGGTATCAGAAGATTACAACTGAGGTTTTGCACACAGGCACAACACTTCATTCATATTAATATTTATTTTTTCCCTTACTTTCCCCAGTTTGCTGCCCTTGCTGGCTCTAGCACCAGTCCTCTGAGCCAGTGCCTTGCAGCACTCCCAGATCTCTCCAACTGCTTCTCAGGATTGAACTTTCTCAACAGCAAATCTTGGAGCTGCTGTGTTCATGGATGAAGCTTTTTACTTGTACATTAGACAGGATTTTAACATTCTCAGGGCTTTAAGGAGCTGGTAGGGACAGAGAGGAGGCAACAGGGCTGATATTTGTGCATGGAGAGCTGAAATGCCACCCTGTAGTGGGATGACCTTGGCTGGACACCAAGTGCCCACCAAGTCACTCTGTCACTCCATTCCTCAGCAGGACAGGGAGAGGAAGAAAATAAGTCAGAAAAAAACCTCATGGGTCAAGATAAAGGCAGTTTACTAAAGCAAAGGCCGCATGTGGAAGCAAAGGAAAACCTAAAAGTTTATTCCCCATTTCCAATCAAACTGGCAATTTCCCAGGAAGTAGGGTTTCAGTATGCATAGCAGGTGCTCCAGAAGACAAATGTTCTAATAAGAAATGTTCCCCCTCCTTTCTCTGACCTTTTATTACTGAGCAGACATCACATAGTATGGAATAGCCCTTTGGTCAGCTGTCCTGGCTACGGCCTCTCCCAAGATCTTGCCCACGCCCAGCCCACTGCTGAGGGCGTAATGTTGGAGAGACAGCCTTGACATCTTCTAGCACTGCTCAGCAGTAGCCACAACACTGGTGTCTTATCAATGCCTTGCTCCTACCCACACACCACACATCACTGTGAGGACTGCTATACGGAAAATTAACTCCATCTCAGCCAGACCCCATACACACCCAAACCTCACACCAGCCACTAAATGACAAACAGGAACAATGCTTTTGTTCAGCCTCCTGGTCCAAGACAGTTGTTTTAGGCTATCTCTATGCTAATTATATGGAGACAAAGACACCAGTTAAAAACTCAGCTGTGCAATTTTGGTTCTCATACAGTAACAACAGACTCTCAGTGAGGGTTTTAGCATGATTACAAAAACACTAAACTGATCTGTGCTACAAAACTCTATTATATGTGGTGCAAGCAGGTACAACCATGTGGAGTAACTTTAAGGCCAGGAGGTACTAAAAGTGGAAGAACATCTCTCAGTACCAATCTTCTGAGCATCCAAAAGTGCACGTTTAAATTCAGCACAGCTGCAGATAAGGGAATTAGAAAGGATACTGGCTGTCAATTTACATTTTTTAAATTACTGATTTTTTTTCCTATAAACACCTGCTTGTAAATGGGTTTTGTTATGGCACAGACTTTTGGATTGGAGAATGTTCTCAAATTCTATTTCCTTTCCACGTTTCTGTTGGGTATTAACAGAGATGCGTATGTTTGAACCTCACAGGCAAAATCCATTTGAGTAACAATTTTTCCTGTCCTTGCTTTAAAAAACCTTGAATAAATACATCTACTCTTGTTGATCAGTAGCAAACAGCCCTTTATTTGAATTCTTCATCTTTAGTCCCCAGGGTGCTAAGCTACATGGTAAAACAGAACACCTCTAGCTCTTCCTACCAATCTACACACTGCATTTTACTTCCACAGCTCCAGATCTTGTCCTGGCTCCCACAGATTCCTTCCCATGGGAGGTTATGGGAAAGGATTCTGCCTCCCAAAGCAGGTGGCCATCATGCCATGCTCACTGCTTCCTGAGAGACTCCTATCCTTCCTGACAGGGGATGGTACGGCAAAAGCCCAGCTGGTAACTGCTGTGTTTACCAGTCTGCATTTCTGACATCCTATTTCTTGCCCAGTTGCACTGCCTGAGATGTGAGGTAGTAATCAAACATAGAGGAGTCCTTGTTAGGAGATGCTGTCTTAGAGAAGAATGATTTTGTAGTCTCCCAGCAGCCAGATTACCCAGCTGCTCAAGCACCCCTGCAATTCCAAAATTACTGTCTCTTTAGTTTGCATACAATAAAAGGAGTGAACAAAACACACCACAGCCAGGGACAACCAGCCCTGGGAAAAGTGTGGCAGCCCCTGGAGTAGCAATTGCACATCCTCTTTATTTATCCAGTTGGGTCCATGTATCAGTTCACCACAGGAATCCTGGAGAATTTTAAGTGGATCTTGTTAATACGTTGGAAGAGATAGGCTGATTACCTTGTGCTCATTAGAAGTGTATGAGGCTACCAGAGATAATTGAAGTGCTCAGTGAAATATTTGCCTTTCTCAGGTTGCAAATATTGCAGTTCCTCATTAGCTTACCCTGCTGTTGCCCATCGGCTCACTCACCAGGGCTTTGCAACCTGAAAGGACAGTGGATGAATTCCTAATAAAACAGGGCAATGTACTGCTTTTTATTTATGGAGTTTCAGTACATTGTGCTACACTAAGAAGACCTTCTGGCACTGTTTTTTACCGTTTTTTTTTTTGTGCAAGAGGCAGGACAATGTGCAAGAAAAGCACCCATTAAAACTGCTCTATTTCATATTTATGTTTCATCATTTCAAGCAGAACTGCAGAGAAACGGATTTAGTGCAAAGCAGTTTGCCATGAATGCTCATCCATGAACTGCACCACCACACTCACACAGGCTCAAGTATGGAAAGAGAGTTCAGGGCATTCACACCGACGTCACTGTGAAACCACAGGTAGGCTACGCTGAGCACCGCTCCAAGGAGCATTGTGGACACAAACACAGCTTGCAGCCTCCCCGCCACAGAGCTGAGATACAAGTCTCTGAAGAGCAGTTTCACCAGCTGCTCATCTACTTCTGAATGAAATACTAAAGTACCAGCTGTAAATTACCAAAGGAGCTTGTGTTACACAACCTTCCTCTGTAGACTTTCAACAGACACACTCCAACTTAAACCCTCTCACCTTAAATACCGAGACCTAAATACCGCATCTGATGTCACTGCCACTAACTGGTTCTGAATTGCAGACATATTGGACATAAACACCTATCTTGATTAACCTCAAACTTCTGATAGGGAAATGTGGGGGAGTTCTCAGTTAAACTGAAAATCTTTCTAACTGGCTTGTGGCAACCGCTTTACAGCAGAAAATCTTAAAAACAACTGCCCAGAAATGCCAGCATCACTTTGAAAAACCCTGTAGTTTCATGGCACAATTTAGTTCTAAATGATTATATAATTACATTTGTGAACGTAATCCTGTGGGGTATTATTCTAATTATAGACCACAATCCTTCTTAGCAGCTTTCAGAGAAATAATTTGCGTAATGAAATGAAGGTTTCCAGCTGCAGCAAACAAACCAATCTCAAACCTTTTTTGTAAATGACAGGATATCCTTAATGGTGTGATCAAACTTGGATCAATCCGCTGTCGTGGTATTTGCCTGGATTTGGGGGATTCCTTGTTCCAGAGTAGAAAATGTCTGAGGGCAGCACGCTACCTGCAAACACCCTCCCACTCCCCCCCAAACCTGAGGCCAACTGTGCCAGTACCAGCACTCCAAGTGCTGTTGTACAAAGAGGCTGGAGACATGAGACTCCTGTCCTTGTAGACATGTTTATTCTGATGATCCAAGTGGAAATGTTGCTCAAAGCTTTTCTGTAAACACTGAGCTGCATCATGGAACAATGAACAGTTGAAAAGCCAGAAAACACGCAGTAACTCCAGAGAGGTACAGTAGCTTTCACCTGGCTAAACTGTGAGCTTTGTAGACTAAATGTCTCTGTAGACACTCCCACACCAGTGAACAGTGCTTCACAACACTGGTGTTGCTCTCTGTGCCTTGGGGTAAAAGCTATTCATCCTGCTAAAACAACTCTCAGTCACTTATTGACACAAACAGCACCTACAAGCAGCATTTTTTACTCAAGCCAGCCTTTAGGGTTATCTGCATGCCTCTTGCCACATGAGCTGTCTTGTTTGTCAGCCAGAAGGTTCCTGAGATTGTGTCTAGCTTCCCTCCTACTGCTTTTTATGTAACATCGTTATCAACTCTCCGCCCAAGGTAGTAAGGCAGATGATGCCAATGCAGAAGCACTGGAGCATCCTGTGAAGATAGAGGTTTCCAGAAGCTAGAAATGAGAAGGACCCATCAGCCAGTAAATCTGCCTTACTGGAGGAGTAGGATGTAGGTCTTTGATCAGAAGTGCATTAGAATATTAGGTAACATAGTTGGACTAGAGAAAAAAGCTCAAGAAATAATTATTTAAACCCCATCGATTTCCCTAGTAAACCCAGGTTCTGAATTGGGCCAGTTTTCTAATCTACATGACATGCACTGATGTAGGCAGCCAAAAGACCAAAGTGCATTTACTGAAGGCAGAGATTTGTTCCAAGACTGACAGTACTTCAGATAATCAACTTCTTGGTTGGGTTTATTTAAAAATGAACTCTGTCTAAACATACAGGTACATGAGCATGAGCTTGCTCATTTCCACAATAAACAGCCAGTGTCCTCTTCACTGCCCCAAACTGGAATTTTAAGTAATTCTTATAATGAGAATCAATCACCATTTCTGACACTAGAATTAATTTTGGAAACTATATTGTATTAGAGTACATGGTAACCTCACCTAGAAGTCTGTGCACTGCGAACAGGACAAAACCACTACGTGCCAAAAACATCCATGCTACCTCATCTGCAGACCACTCCTCAGGGGACCACCATCCTTGGCCCATTTTCAGAGCTGTTATTCAACATGGAAAGTAGAGAAGCTCAAACTTCAGGGTGCTGAAAAACACTTCTTGATGCACCACACATATCTGTTCCCCCCCACACAGAAGAAATATCGTCACACCACCTACAGCTGCACAAACTATTCTTTCCTTTACTTTTCCTTTGGAAAAGGTATATTTTCTTTACGAACTGGAAGCAGAAGCAATTCTTTATACAAGGACGTTCTATCTTCATGATGCAAAATTAAAGCAGAGCTTCAGAGCAGGCCCTGAGAAACGCAACTCTCCCATCACTGTGCTTGATGAGAGTCAGCAGCTGCCAAGCTGATCTGCACTCAAGAGAGCAGCCCTAAAAAGCACCAGTTTCAGGACAGGACAAGTAACAGGAGCTCTGAAAACACTAAAATGTGATTTTACTCTCTCTCTTGAAATTACACCCCCTCCCTGAAATTTTATTCCCGAATTAAAGTATGCATTTCCCTGGTTTCCCATTATCTTTGACTTCAGCATGCAGACATCATGTAAAGCACTGGTTTCAAGGGAGACCTGGGGAACTGTAAAGACCTACTTCCTCTACTGTATTATCTGACAGCATTTGGAAACAGGAGGCAGCCATGTGGAAATGACAAATTGTAAGGGGGGTATTGTCGCAAGCCAGCAGAACCACAGATGGCCAGACACAAACAGAAGCAGACCCACTGCTTGCACTCCAGCGTGCTTTATAGGAATGTGCTGTGGGCACCCATCTTGGTCACTCTCGATTTGCTGTATATGAACAGCAGCCCCGAGGTACAAGCACCCCTGCCTCCACTTCCTAGACTGACAGCAGCTTGCAGTTACTGCAAAAGAGTGCAGCCTAGTGAGCTAAATTACACACTACATTGGGCCAACTCAGACAGCAATGCATGTGCCACTATACACAGCTTGCATGGGGATGAGGAAAGGTGTCATCACATATCTGTTGCAATTGCTCCTTTTTAAAGACCTTTATTCTTATCTTTGATGCTCAGGCATTTCTCTCTCCCCTTTCCCAGTGATCACCCACAGTAGACAAGCTACGAGGTGACATTTCTTATCATGTATACGTGTCAGGGAGGTTTGCAGCTTGAGGATGTGCTATTTGCCTGCATGTGAGGAAACAGCAGATGTTAGAAACATACAGGAAATACCATCCTATTTGTTATTATGATTTTCAATACATCAGATTCAATCAGGCAATACAGGAAATTCCATATTAGTTTTGGTAAACCTAGCTGATGGGTTTTAGGAGAAGTCTCAGTCTGGACTTACACTCTCTGCTCCCTAGGCCTGTACCTCCTACAGCACTATAGATAATCATTGTAACTGGGCAGATAACAGGTATATCCCTACAGCACACTACACTGAGAAAAGATGAGCAGGGAATGTTCAGAGGAAGAGAGAAAACAGAGGCTGAACCTACTCAACGTGACCTGTATGTTTTGGACTGAAGTTACACATTCATGTGCTGGGAGACTGTTTTAGTTAGGGCATAAGATGACTTCTGTTCTTACTGTGTTATTCCTTGGCTTTTCCTTAGGCTTTTTTCTTCTTACTTCCCTGAGCAACCAATCAGTAAATTATCGATCAACTTCTTTCAGCTCAGCATTATCATAAATGTTGATTACTGGTGCTATTATTACTTAAGACTATGTAATGTTTTGATTAGCTATAAAACAAGCTTACACTAGAATCAACACATGGGATGGTTGTGTCTGTACGGTCCAAGACAAAGGCACGTGGCATGATAACATCTGAGAATGACTGGAGCCTGCTGTAGTTTTAGTCAAGCGTGTTTACTGGGCTGGGGAAGAGAACAGATATGCTTATTTTATGTAGCTCTTCTTTCACAATAATGGTGTTTGTAGAATCGGTAGTCAGTTTGAATTGTGTTCTGTACATTGCATTATATATGTAAATTAATTCCTATTAATCTTTATAACATTAAGCTACTGCTAAAAATGTTCATTTAAGAACAGCCTTTGTTCTTCTGTCTCCCTAATTTCAATTCCCTTCAGTCTCTTCTCCCTGTATATTAAAGTACTTTATTAATTTTGTCACGTTAATCTGATCAGCACTAAACACAGTACCATTTCTAAAGACCTAAAACATGAAGCTAAGCTATAGTGACATGCAAACAAAAAGCCTAATGTGCAACAGGCAAAACAGCTCTTGGGGTGCCTGCCCTATGGAAGGCGACAATCTCTGCCCTACTTCTGGCCAAGCCCACCCAGCCTCTATGGTACTGAGGCCAGAAGCCAAGTAGAGCTGCAGCCCAGAACAGAGAAGGCAGGAGACATGAGGCAGGAAACACAATTAAAATCTCAATAAAATAACAGGAGGGCGAAGCGTGTCATCAGAAAGGGAGGGATAAAAAACTAACAATGGCAAAACCACTGAGCTCCCTGTCATTCCATGTATTATTGAACGGACGGCCCGAAGCTGAGAGGATTATCTCTAGATGTTGATTAGCCAGATATTGCATGTCAGAACACAGTACCATGTTAGATAAACTGAGGTCTTATGCCAGCCAAAAAGATTTGCAAAGAAAGCAGAAATTCATGAGAGTTCATGAAATGGTATGTGTGTACAGGGACAAATTCCATTCCCGAAAATACGATATCCAGAAAACTGTTGGCCATTTAAACATATCAATACTTAGCTAGAAATTTTGTTTCCTCTCCGTTTCATATTTACTAAATTCTTGCAAGATTTGCACAAGTGTTTTGACTAATAACTTATAAAAATGTAGATAATTCCACGTTCAGGTGATATTGAAACGGGGGTGTGCTGGAGCTCCAGACAGGAGCAACAGCAGGCACAAGCGGATTTCTCTGACTGAGCATATTTTATCTCATTATGTGATTGTTGATTAAGTTATGCCTAACAGGTAAAATGTGATTGATCTCATTGACTATTTAAAAAAAGAAACAACAATTTTTCATGAATAAACATGCGGAGTCTGAAAACTGAATTTCAAAACTTGCTTCCTAAACAATCCATAGCTTGTCAGCTTTTTGCTTGCTTGTAGTATTTATTAAATATTTCTGAAGGTGGAATAGATTAGGAAATTGAACTGATTCACAAACATTCCATTAATCCTAAGGAAATAAAACAAAACCAATCACTATCCTCTACAAATTAGCTATTCTGTGACAAAATTATTTTCTCATTAATCATAGAACCAAATTCTTATCTTGAATAATTCCAGTTCATTACAGGCCATTAACATAATTGGGAACTGTTTGATACGAGGAGGCAAGATGTGCTTTGTAGTAAGCAGATACTAATTTAATTTAATTTTCCAATTCATTTTATTTTGAGGAATGAAAAAAATTTAAGAAAAGTAAAAAAAATTGATGTCGCTCAAGGACAAGGATGTGCAGCAAAAAACCCTAGGACATGAAAAACCAAAAGATAAACTGCAACAATCCAGGCTGCATGCTCAATATTAAAGAATACATGTATGCTCAGAGTAAATTTTCAAGGCCTTGGACACACCACTTCATGATCCATGATTAATCACGGAAGCAGAAGACAGTCCTATACCAATTGCTTCTCTGAAAACAAGATGTGTTGAACGTTTAGTTCACCTATATAGCCTATAGGTTATATGCATTACCTAGACACTTTCTGACTGTTGAAATACAAGAACAGAACCAAAACAGTGAGTAGTAAAGAATTCCTTTCCTCATCTCTGTATCTAAACCATTATTTAGAATTGTAATGTTTATCAAGTTCAACTCAAATCAGAAAGATTGAAGTTTCTTATACAATTTTATGCACAAAGCCATACTGACTTAGCAAACATGGCTATGTCACTCATCCTTTCTGCAAGAGTTCCGTTAAACTCATTTAGAAAGGGTGTATTTTGTAAATTATTCTTTGTTCAAATCATTCAAATCATGGAACACTTGAGAAAGAGAGGAAATTGGTTTGGATTAGTGGCTAAAGGCTTTGGCCACAGTCCCTAATCTTGTTGACTCCCTAAAAGAGTGTGGTTATGGCTGACTGAAAGGTCCTGAATCATTTTTTATTCTTGTCTACACTTAAGGGCTAACCAGGAAGAATTGTTCAGCTACACTGATTGCTTCACATAGTGCTTGACAGAAGTTTAATTCTATGGTTTAGAAAAGGTTTCTGATGCATGTGATGAGCACAGGGGTCACTAATCACTATTAAGCCTGGATCCAGAGCTGACGCAAGCACAGCACACAAAGGGACTGGCACTGTCCCCTTTGGGTTGGTCAGGGTACAAGGGAGCAAAGGGGAACATTCTTTGACAAGTTGCCAAACAACTTTTACTTTTGCTTGCAGTCTGAACAGCATATGAAGTACATTGACAGTAAAAGAAACCAAATCAGCACTCAGATTTTGATGAGGCACAGAGCAGGAAATGGGAAACCCAGACTGATTTTGCAGGGAAGGATTTTTAATGGATCAAATCTAAACCACAGTACTTGTGTACTGCAGCAGAGCCTCCTTGACAAGGAAGCGGTGGGGCTGCATGTAAGGTTATATCTTCCCAATGCCTCCTTAAAGCTGTTTGTGGTCACTTGGGAACACGGGCATGACACACTTGCTAGTCTATCAAGATACCATGAGGCAAATGTTATCAGCAACACCATCTGGCCATCCTGAGCAGCAGTATTTCTGTTGAGAGCATTCACCAGCACAGATTTTACTAGGAAGCAGGTGAGCCTCAACTGCAAATTGGCCTAGACCTTTCCTCTGATTTAAGGAGGACAGTCCTGTTCAGCAGGTACTGAAGCATCTGACTGGAAAGACCATACACATATTTTTTTTCTAATCTATCTTAATTTCTAAGTAAAATTCCTGTGTTTTAAACAGCTGGTGGTCAACATCACTGCCTATAAACCTTCAAACAGAACACCTAGGTCACCTATTTAAAACCTTAATTTGCCTTTCCCACTGTGCTGGATCCATCTGTGGGAACGAGTTGAAATAGTGTTGTGGTGCTGAAGGCGTCCTTCCTTAAAGTGAGTATTGTCCTGTCTGCAAACACTTCATAACCATGAGTACAAAACAGTTTTCCATCATAACGTTTTGACTATTAATGACAGAATATTCTAGTAAAATAAATATAGGAAATAGCATCTAGCTTCAAACGCTTGAAATAAGACTCACTACTTGCCTCCTACAACCCAAAAGATATACATAAGCCCAACCCAAACTATGAGACTCTACCAGGGATGCAAAAAATGGAGCAGCGGCAGCTTAAGCATTATTACAGGTTTCTCAAAGGTGCACAGTGGGTTTCTAAGAGCTCAGTTTCCACAGAAACTAAGCTACAGGTTTCTTGTCTTTCGTTAGTGTAAGTCCTATTAGAGACAAAATTTTATTGTAGCTTTACCAGTCTAGTGACAACAAATAAATGTTGTAAAGTTAGGAAAAGTTGAGCTCTGAAGACTTTAAAATAATTATCATTACCTCCATCTATTTTAGATTTATAAATACACAAACATAGGCACGAGCTTCATAGCAAGTTACTGGTGCAGTGCTAATGGCAATTCTTTTCAATCTTCAAGTGAAAAGACTGCAATCAAAGCACACCGGCCATAAAGGTTAAGTAAGTCTTGACAGAGCTACAAAATATTTACAATCAAGGCCAATAACCTCAGAGATGTGGAAGTTTGTGAGGAAAACTGTGTCTGCCTTCTGCAGCACCAGGGATTGAGATTCTGTCCAGCTCTTCACATATTTGATTGTTTATTTCCTGGGAGCCCTTCATTTCAGAAGGTATTCTACTTCTTTATCTTTTTTGTGCACATTTTAACTTGTTTACTGATTTACTAAGCAACTTTATATTAGCTCCCACCCAAAGGACTGCTGAAACTGCTCTAAGTATTTACTTTCAATCAGACAGCTTTTCTCTTCCATTTGTTTTCCTGACATTATCGGTACCTTCATATGAAAGAAGAAGCTCCAGCAGTGCACCTCTATCACAGTGGGGACACGTTTTAATCAGAAGGTAAAGGAAACAAATCTGAAAAAATTAATATAAATGGGATACTTGAACTTTATAACATGACTCTCTCAGTGCTTTATGCCGAAGACACGAGAGCTACTGCAATAGGAAAAGTTCCTGCTCAGTGAATAATTGGAGAATACCCTGCTGATGGTTTTTCAGAGTCAATATGCAGAATACAGCTGGCTCCACTCAGATCAGTGTCCCTGTTAGAATAGCCAGATTTCTCTTTCCAATAGGATCTGCTCTTCAGCTTCTACACTGAGGGGTCATCTGTCCTCTCAGCCCCAATGTGATCTGCCTCTCTCAGCGCCGGGAGAGCTCTGCATGGGCAACTGGCCTTTCAGCAAAGAACAAAAGTATCCCAGTAGTCACATATGAACATCGTGCCTGATCCTACAGAGTTAAGCCTTGCAGAGTAACCTTCTTACTTGCTACAGCCACCAGCAATTTTGAAAACTTATATGCTAATTTTCATTTTAAACCCAACTAAAATATCTCTCTCTCTCTGTGGGTATTATCAATGAGAACACATGTATATAGGCTAAAAGATGCTTAAGTTTATATAGTAGTTTCAGAGGTTGAAAAAACCTGCTGAGACTTCAACTTGAGTGCATCCTATGGGATTTTGCAATTTAGAGCAGCTTCTTCCCTTGGGAGGACTTTGCACCAGACCCAGACTGTCACTGCTCTCACTGAAGGCCAGTATGAAAATTCCTTTGATTTCATGAGCTCCTTTAATTTCCAAGCTCTTTTCTAGTGAAATCACCAAAGAGCCAAAGGGAAACACTAAGCACCCAGTAAGTAACCAATGAATGACATTAACTTTAAACCAGGTTTCCTTTACCCCCAGGCACTGTGAGGAGTACAATGAGCTTAAGACATTAGGTAATATACACAGATTATTAAACAGTCATATTTATTCTTCTGAAATGAAATGCTTTGGTTCCAGCAGAGCCACAATAGTACCTACACTGTCTGACTCCAGACTTGACTTGGCTGTTTCTGCTACTCCTAATTCAAGCTCTGAAGCTGACACAAACCTCAGAAGCAGTAAAACCCTTGCTCCTTCTCCCATTTAAAAAAAAAAAAAAAAGGCAACCCTCCCCTCCCCAAACTAACCAATTCCCACGTTCCTGAATTTCTGTAGCTGATTTGTTGGTGACATTTTTCATCCTGACAGCACATTCAGGAAACGTGACAAATTTCGGCAAGAGGCTCGCACTGAAAAATGTTCCTGCGAATTTTTCCCAGTTAAGCTGCAATGAATTTGCTTAGCAAAAAACCAAAAGGTTTCTCCTCAGCTTAGCTTCCAGTTACTTTGATACATGATGTTTCAAGTAGTTTAAAAAAATGGACCCGGCACGAGTTTTGTATTAGTTTTTAAAGCTCCGATCATCATTCAAGAGACTGTGCCATTCCTCACTGCTAGATCAGAAGAGTCCCAAGGCATTGTCAGTACCCGCTTCCACAGAGCCTAATTTTCCAAAGCATCCTTCCAATTTGTGGTAGCAACTCAGCACATGACATCACCTGGCTCTGCAGTTGTAGAGTTGCTGCATAATGCAATTTTGTAATTGTCAGATGTTGGAGCTCTGACTGAGCAAGCTGGAGAACCTATCTGTTGCTTTTCAGACCATTTGGCGATGAGTCAGTCAGTCCTGGGGAGGTCTCTTATGTCTGAAATGAAGCCATATAAACCCTGTCATAAAACAGAAATAAAAGCTTTGGCAAGCAGTGAAAGACTGGAGTGAATGATGCCCTGTGAGGGTCACAGGCAAGACAGCTGGGCTCAGCAGAGGGGCAGGACAGGATACCTGTAGTATTTTATGGATTATTATTCTAAACAGAAAATACAGGCTGGTGTGTTTGTGTTGAATGCAAAGGAAGAGGGTGAGGAGTTGCACATTGTGACAGGCATTCAGGAGGCTCTTTGCCAGCTGCACTCACAGCCTTAGCAGCCAAGAACCTTCTAAGGCTCTTCTGCTTGTATAACCCCTCTGTGCCTTATGAATGGAAATTCAACACCAAAACTCTCAAAAGGCCACCTTTTGGTCAACATTTAGCTTCACAACTATACATTCTGCATGGCTTTCCCTTGTCCATGAGGCTTCAACAGGGACTGAAGTGTAAATATTCTTTCTGAGATATCTTCTCAGTCTGGTGTATGATCTCGTTACCATGAATTGCTATAGCAAACTTCCTTTTTATTCACTTCATTACTAGAATCTTCTGAGATCAACAGCAAAACCACAGCTTCAAGATCCTTTTAAAACATATCCTAAAGCCTGCTGGGTATTCCCAGTTGATACAAGCCGCTCTTATGCTCTGCATACAAGGGCTTCACTGTAAACTTCAAGACCTAGGAGCAAGAAAGATGTCTTTGGCTAGACCAGAAATAGGCAAAACCAGGTTTTTCTGGTGGAGACATTTGTTCTCACAACAAAAACCAACAAGGAAGAAATTAAAAATCAACTGTCATAGCAGAAGGGTACAAAAATTTTTTGGATGGTAAGTACAACAATGGAAAACAGAAACCAAACTGCTGAAGGATAACATATGCATTTTGTCATCTGCCATTGAATTACCAGAGCCCAACCCCAGCTGGAACAGGACATAAAGCACACAAAGGAGAATTTTATACTGACAGTGTCCTCCTAGGAAATACAGGTTACACAAATGCCACTAATGCCTAACTGTATCCTTGAGAAGCAAGGTGTTTCTTGAAGTGGGACGCTAGCATGTACAACAGTAAGCTAGTCCTTGGGTTCTCAGGAGTTTCACACTGCAATGGCAGGTCTGTTGATTCCACTTTTGAGAACTTCTTTCCAGTCAGATAGGGTTAGATTAACAACAGACCTATTACTTTCATGGCTACCTGTGAAACAACCAGCATGCTGAGCTGTAAATACCATGCCTGTGGGAACAGTCTGTTTATTCTTGCTAAGGATGAGAAATTCTAGGACAACTTGCAAATAGAAATTTTAGAAGGTTTAAAATTAGAAGATTGGAACCATTGTTTCAAAATTTGGATTCATGTTTTCTAAGAGCTCCAGGCACACTGGACAAATGCTGGCCTTAGATCATCAGTGAAATGGTGAATGAGCTTAGCTCTTCCATCCACAAGTCTTCAGTTTGCATCCAGAACTGTTAACCCTTTGAGCCCATACTGCAAAATGCAAATAGGCTAGGAAATGTTCACCTGTGACCAGCACCTAATGTTTCAAGTGACCTGAATTCAGCGAATATTCATGGAAGCTTAAGTAGTAAACACTGAAAAGACCTGAGGCTGTCTTCCATTACCTGGTTAGTGCAGCACTGAGCTGGACTGATTACTTTTGACCACTCTCATTTTACAAAGATCTGTGTGAAGAATCTTCCACTCCTCCTCTTGAGAGGCTTTCCCAGTACAGTGATCTTGCTTTTAAAATATTTGTCTTGATAAGCTGAATAGTCCTCTTCATTTTAATACTAGGCACATATTGCCTTGCTTTACAGAAAGGTATATTCAGCTTTATCAACTATTTATGGACAATCCACCGGCACTTAAGCTTTTGTTTTGTCACATTGTTCTCTATGTGCTCTTCTTTTCAGCACTTCAGGGCCACAAGGGCATTCTCCCCATACCTCCTGTATAAATTTGGCCCTCCAGAAAATGTATAAGAAATGACAAATTTTAATAGAAATAGCATATGAAATCCCCACTAGACTGCACAGATGGCCAGAAATCATGATTGGAAGCATTCATACATATTTCAGAGTGATACACTGGGAGAAAATATACATTACAAGATGAAAAACAGCAAAGAAAACTCAAACTTGAGATGCAGTTTGGCTGAAAACAGGTTGGTGTTTCCCCTAAATATCTGTCATGCACTCTGATTAAAAACATAACACTTGATTTAAACAGATGCAAGAGAAGCACTGTTAAACAGGACTTAGACCAAGAACTGAGACTGCTACAGCTTGATTATATTTCTTACCTTTAGCCAGATTACTAAATACACGAACAGCAAGACAGTTCTGCTAGATAGGCACAACCCAAGAGAAGAAATGTAAATGCAAAGTGAATTTGCAAACGGGAACAGGTAGCTCAGACTGTAGGGCTGGACCTCAATACTCAGGTAACACTGCAGTTGGCATTATGTATAAACATCAAAAACTAGGATGCTTGCTGTAGCTCAACTAACACATAGGTTTTGTTTTAAAGAATGCACCAGCCTAGCATTAACATTATTATCAATTAAAACACACACGTTTTCATAGATTTAGGACACAGAAAAAAAACCCAGAAAATTCATGGAGAAGTAGGAAGAAAACTAAATATAGCAATTCCATCATAAAGATTTTATTGGTGCCAGTTAAGAATGAATTGCTCACTCATATCTTCAGCACATTTGTGCCAATTTTGCAATTTTTGTGCTTTTACATCCTGCCTCCCCCCAAGTACATCAGACATTCCCCTCCCTTTGGAATACACCCAAGGAAAATGTATTCCAACCGCAGGCTTGGATAAGCCATGGCTGTAAGCCAGGGCTTCTGCATTGCATTCCCAGTTTTTTTCCAAATCTCTTTGCATATGCCCTGCCAAGTCATTGTCTCCAGAAGTAAGAAGGAGCTAATAAAGCTGTGTCGGTACATTCAATACGGTTCAGTACTCTCTACTGAACCTCCTGTTTCACCAGCCTGAAATCCTGTCTTCGAATGCTAAACCACGCTGAGCCAAAGTTTTTGAGAGGTGTTACTGAAGAAGATCTGTAAAGAAGCACAGTGCAAGTGACCTGCAAGTCTTCACAGAATCTCAGAAGCTCTGAAGACAGGATTAGGGCCTTATATTCTGAAGTGACAATCTGGACTGGTTCTTTGCTGGTAGGACTTCACTAGAATTGCTCTTGACATATCAGTACCAGGGAAAGGGAAAATCGTCCTTTGAACATGCAAGTGACATTTTCCATGGCTTCTTTAGCTGTAAGGACTTCTGATAATGCCACTGTGCTGAGAAGGTAAGTCTCTGCTATGTTGAAAATAACCTATTTTATTAAAAGTGCTCAGCTCTGATGTTTAGTAAAAGCCAAGTGGCCTCCATTATCTACACAAAAATAGCCCGCTAGGTATCCAAGGCTGTCTTTTTTAGTACTTCTGCTTGCTCTTAACCCTGGGTATGTTCCTCATGCATTAGCTGAACAGGATTCTCAGAACCACTCCTTGATCTGCAGTATGCTCCACATTTAACATTGTTGTGCACTCACTGAACCATTTTTAAACTTGGGCTCCTGCTGAGAGCTAAATGCACTGTTTGTATTCTAATCTTTGTACCTACTGCAGCTAAAGCATAACTGTTCCATGGCTAGAAGGCAATAGCTAGAGCATGGGAAATATAATTAAGGAAAATAAGAAACGATTGATAGAAAATACAGCACATTGCTCTAGACATATTAATTTAGTGCTGAGTGACTTGAACAACTAATTTATTAAAATTACCTGGAAGCATCTTATGATTACCCCAACATAAGCACTCTTTAATTTGCCTCTGCTGCTATTCTTGGCAAGATAGTCCACGTTTTGCATGCTCAATATACAAGATGCATGAAAACCAATTAATGCTGTTGACCTATACAAATAGGATAACACCAACAGACTTGATCACCGCCAGACAAGCGCAGATAACTGGTAAATGAAGGACTTGGTCCTAATTTGTGAAGCCAGTCAAAATCAAAACATGCTGAACTCTTCCTGGCTTCCATTGGAGGTGTCAATGCTTAGTATCCTGCACCACACCGACATGATACAACCTATTAAATTTATGACACTTTACAAGTTCATTGCCTGCAACAACTAGAAAATGAACTCATAGGAGGAAGAGGTGACTGTAATGAGAATACCACTAAATACTTCCATGCCAGGCTCCTGCCCTGTTTGCCCTCACAAATCAGTCCCTCACAAAGCTCACCTGTATGCTGATGACCTCCTGACTCCCTACAGCAGAGAGAACTTCATGCCAGAGGGTCTTTCAGGCTGTTGCCTCAGAGCACTCTTAGTTGCACGTCACTCCTTCATAGGATTAAAACATGTCAGAAGCTTGGTCAGAAAACACAGGGAAGGCCTTCATTTCTCACTTCATTGGTTCTGTATTATTGAACTCACTCTTGGGGTTGGGGAAGCTTTCCACTGTGGTTTAACTACATCTAGCTCCCATGTGCTAGCTCAGAGGTGTCAGCAGGATGAGATCCCTGACTAGGTTCATCCAGTACACTATAGAGAAGAAGTTCTTTTACAAAAGATCAAGGCTAATAGTGGAAGGCACCAGACACAAGTCTGAAACCTCTTTAGAGAACTTATTTTATTGGAACATTAAAGAATGTTTTATTCAATATCCCTGAGCTGAAAATGGTGATAAAACTGCAAACTGACAAGCAGGACATGTTCAAAGAACAGCAGATGAGCCCCAGAGTGACTTGCACAGTGCTGTTCTGCTGCATTCAAATCTAGAGAGGAACATCTAGCATCTTGACTGTTGGGAAAATGAATATGATATTTCAGTTGCCCAAGAGAGAGACCTACTGGGAAATAAAAGGTAAAGGCCCAGGAATTCACTGGTTCTCGATCCAGAGTAGCCTTTTTGTACTCTGCCTGGCTGCAATGGCTGTGTGTCAATGGCTATGAACAAAACAGGGTTTTAACTTCCTCACACTTCTGGTAGATGATCAAGCAGTTCATCTACCCTGGAGCTACACTGTCACTTAAATTCACTAATCAAGGCTTCACACAAAGGCAACATACTGTTTTGTCATCCTACAAGGTCACACAAACAGCATGCAAACCACACCTGGCCCATTAGGTTACTTGTCTCTTTTTCACGAACAGGTAATGTTTAAGTGTTTCCTCTTGGATTTCCCAGCCACTCCAGGTGATGGTTCTCCCCACTCACCATACCACACTGTGCTCTTGAAGGCTTTGGCCAGCCCACATTGCATTTGGCAAAGAGATGGGCACAGCTTCCTGGTGATAAACACCATGGTCCATAATTATTTGGGAAGCGGGGAAGGATTGCGATGCTGACCTCTCTTTTTAATAGGCAAATCGCTGGCAAGTATGAGGAAATCTCAGTTATGCTGCTCTTTCAGCCAAGTGAAGGGGATTGCATCAAGGATTTTGGTCTCTTGTGTGCAAGTGGAATGTGATAGCAGTGCTGATAAAACAACCCTCTGTGCTGCATAACTGCTGTAGGTCACATCTTTTGTTTGTAGACATGGTAAAGCACAGCCATAAAACCCACGTTAGTGCCTTTCTCTGATTTCTCCTGAAGTTCATTTTCTAAATGAATACCCAGCATATGATTCTCTCAGCCTTGTGTCTCCTCTGGTGATTAGTCTTCTGCCATTTCAAGCTACATGTACCTTCCCCAAGTTCATAATGGCTAAGATATTAATTATGTTCAGGGAAAATTGAGTTTCACGAGTCCCAGAGGAACATGTTCTAGTCTTCATGAAAAAACTTCTTTCCACCTTTTATGTCAACTACAACAGACTCTGCACAAATGGTGCAAGACATTTTTATGAGTTACATCATGAGCAGAAGAGAAAAGCAATTGTATCAAGCTTTGGTCACTCAGTCTTCCTTCACCTCTTCTACCCATGTTTCCTGTTGGCACCAGTCATATCCCTGCCCACTTGAAGATTGAAGAGGGTTCTTACTGGTGAAAAAAATATGTGAACCCTAAAGCTATGCACTTAAATTCTTATCCCAAGGGACGTTTTAAACGGGCAACCATAGAGAAACCCAAACCCAATGTACATTAACTATACTGCAAACCAATTTCATGAGGCAACTTGCACCGGAGCATGAGTCTTAGTTCCAACAGGTAACCATTTCTTATTGCTCTTATCATGACAACATCCTTCAGAAAAATGACTTCTCTCCTTGAAATAAGTGAGTTGTCACAAACAGCTTTTTGACTTTCCTTGATTTGTACTGCATACTGATAATCACTACCATTTCTTGATCATTCCCTTTTTTATTGCTTGAAGCTCCTCTATGTGAAGACTTTACTTTCCAAGTGATAAGATCTGTAAGCAACAGCACAAAATTGAGAGGAAAAGAAACCAAGTAAGTTTGAATCCTTACCCTGCCACTGCAAAAAGCGAAAAATCCTCCTTCTCTCTCTTATTTCCAAAGAATGGAAATTAATTACTTCACATGTATGCATACATGGTTTCAAATAGGCTCAAGGTGCATACGTATAAGAATTAGTTGCACATGCCTGTGTTCTTCGAAATAAAGATGCATTAAGCATGTAAAGACATTTCCAGACCCATAGGAACAATGTTCTTACACCTGCAATACTCTGCTAGAATACAAAAGGACGTGTGTTTTTGCTTTTTCAAAATGTATTTATCATGACTGAAGAGCCTACTACTGCTGCTGCAGTTGCTGAGTCCCTGTTACTCCCGAGCCAAGGACACAAGGGTCATGGAGAGCACCTCATCCAAGTGTCCCATAACCTGATGCACATACAGAAGGTGAGGCCACCAGCAACGCCATTTATAATGGCAGGGGAGGAAGGTGTGAGTAACAGAACTCTGACACCAGTTAGCAGACAGGGAAGGGAACAGCAAGGGCAGGAATAGACATGGAAGGTGCTGGTGCCAGCAGCTCCCTCCTGCCTTCCTCCCACTCTCCATCCTTTTAGTAATTTCTTTCAAACTTTCTCCAAAAGAACAGAGAACACAAACCTGCTCAAAATGAAGCCTTGAGCACTACATTTTTCATGGGTACCATTTTATAAAGAAACAGGTAGCAAGGTCCCACGAGATGCTCATGTGTTCATTCCAAGGCCTCTTACTGTTTGCTCAAAGCTTTGGTGACCCTGGAGCATCCAGCTCCATGTGGGAACAGGGAGAAAATCCCGCACATCACATCTCCCTCCCTGAAAGAATCTGAACTTGCTAGGCACATCTCCCCATCACAGCTATCTGGCTGGGCTGTGGCATCATTCGCACCCTCCCAGCCACTTTGGTGAGGTATAAGCCAAGGGAAGGAGAGACACGCTCACCCAGACACAGACAGGGAAAGCACGTTACACAGGGGGAGCTGGGAAAGAAGCTTCTTCCACCGCTCTTCCCTCAGTTGTGTGGCCACCAACAGCCCAGCAAAAACCACAGGCTGAGGTGCTAGTCTTTGCCTTGGCAAAGCAAAGCAAGTTTGGCATCCTGTCGTTAAACACAAGGGCTTGAGAGGGAGATTTCCATTTCTGTCATCTAAAAGGCAGAGGACAAACCCTGTAATTTCTGTGTCTCGTTCTTTCCGCAAAGCACAATTGCCAGTTACATGCGTAGGGACCTTACACTGGTTCTGTGTGCTTTGTTTGCTAGTTAGAAAGGCACGACATCAATATACAATATTAAGCTCCAGTTCTGCAAGAATCAAAGGCTTGAAATGCCTTTATAAATCTAGCCTCAAATTTTCTGGTAGCAATCTAAGACAAGAACATCTTAACAGATTCTTGAAAATGCTGCATTCCAGCTTTAGCAAAATCTTATTCTTTATCAAACGCTGCTTAATTGAAAGCAGTGTGTGATTTCTCATCAGTGTAAGTAATCTGCTATAATACCTGTACAGGCTGTCAAACCATTGTCAAATTGAAATACTGCTTTCCCCTCTCTGTCCATTTGATCACACATTCCATTTTGGATTTCTTTGCTTTCTGTACAAAGGATTCTGAGCTCAAGTTCACAGAGAGAGTCTGGCAATAAAAACATTTGAGCAGCAATACAGACAGCTGAGAATTTATTGCATCAGGATTTGTTTTTAAAATATAGGTTTCTCCTGATAAACTAATATTGTCATCTGTTCTGGTGGCAGAGCATACTGCAAACAGCAATCTTCCCCCAGAGAAAAAATGTCAGATTGTGATTTATGAACAGGGAGCCACTAAAGAGTATGATTTCACCCTAAATTAGTAACTTATCAAGTAAAGAACCACAAGCAAATAGCTGAATATTGGTGCCTTAAAGGGTCAACAGACTTTTCACAAACTTTTGCTTCAAGCACAAATAACCAGAGACTCCTCCAAGGGAAAACTGTTCTAGTGGATGCCCTAGAAAATGAAAACATTTAGGTCTAAGTGTTGAGGAATGTATTCCTCACATGACCTTTGAGTGTCCATATGGGCTTCAGGGGAGCCCCATGCAAGAGGACTGCACAAAGCTGTTTGAGGTAGCAAGTCCATTGAAATCAAGAGGAGACAGTGGCAAGGAGGGGTAGAAAGAAAGAAAAAAAAGCCATCTAAGAGGGTAAGTGTTCATTTTCAACCTTAATTAATTGCCTGAAGTGAAGCAGTTGATTTCCATGTACAATGAACTATGAATTATTGGAAATCACTATGACACAAGTCGATGGAACAATTCCTTTGTAAAATCCTCTTGCAGGCCAGGGAAATGAGTTTCTAGACATCCATCTGGGAGAAGGAGGTTCCTTCTCCCTCCAATCAACATTGGCAGGAACAATACACTATCAGCACCCAAAGGCATGGCCATGGATGCAAATAGTCCTATTCAGCTAGGACTAGAAGCAAACCAAGGAAGCTCAACCTTTTACTCCTCAGTCACTGCCTCAGACATCATTTCTTCAGGCTCCCCAATCTTCATTCCTAAGAATTCCAGTGATTTGTAACTTTGTTGACTTAGCAACTGTAGAGCACTCAAATTCACACTATTCTCTGTATGCAATGAAGTTTCAGTTCTTTTTTCCAAGTATCATACTGCAGATGTAGATGCCTGGATCTGGGCCCATAATTTCCACAAAATTAGGCAATTAAAATTTTATTTGAGACAGTTTAAGTGCATCTGTAAAACTGCTACTAGTTGTGTCAATAGAACGATTTATGGTTGTGTGCTTCTAGATCTGGACTGTTAGAAGATTTTGTGTGGCATCAATCCATGACTGCCATGAAAATGAATGTTTATTTTACTGGTTAGATGTCAGCAATCTGTTCCTGGATTTAAAAGCAAATGGAGGACTTCTTAACTACTGTAAAAATTTTCTTGTTCATTCAAGAACTGATTCAGATTTCTGTGGATGTCATTCCACTGTCTACTGTTGATCTGTATAGGTCTGTAACTCTTTCTGAGATTGCTTAAGAAATCAAGTCAATGACCAGAACAAACAGGATAATCACCGAATGATTAAGGTTGGAAAAGTCCTCCAAGATCAACTAGTCCAGCCATCAAGGTGCTCCAAGCTCATTGCATAGCAGAAGGGTACTGGATATTCTACTTCTCTATTATTTTTTTCTCTCAGCCTTTGCAGTGATGTCAAAACTTCCTTGTATGTTGGTATGGTCTATACTCCTTCAAACTGCAGAAAATGAACACAGTGGTAACCAGGTATTTGGAGAAGGGACGAGCACCAAAAGAAGAAAATGAGTGAATCACAGGAAATCTAGTGAGAGACACCCAAAGCCAACCATCTAGATCAGCATGAGTGGTAAATGCTCAACTCTGATCATAAAGAGTACTGGAAAGGAAACCCTTTCCCTTTTCCTTTCCAGCTTACTTGAACATTAACAACATCTGCAAATGTTATATTTTGGGTTTGTGAGAAATGAATCAGTTGGCTTATTCAATAATAGAGTTAGTTCACAGGTCAAGTCTCAATGGTTTTGGCTTTAACAACCACAGTAAAAAGAAAATAAGAATTATTACTTAATCTACTTGGAGATCTTAGGCATTACTTGGCGATCTCAGGTGTTCCTTTTTCAGATATCTTGGTGGTTAAAAAAAACCAATTAAGAAGCTAGGGTTGCAGCTTGCTTTGATCATCAGCCCTTCCTCACACCAAGGAGGAACAAGCCTCCTGCATGCTGGGAGCATCCCATTCCCTGTTTAAATTTTGGAACAAGAATCAAGTCTGAAGCGACCTAACTTCATATTCAGGGAGACAGACTGGGATAACCAACATTAGCAGCAGAGGCCAAGATTTAGCTCTGACACAAAGAACTTGATTGCAAATTGGGTGTGGATAGCAGATGGGCAGCCTAAAGTGCCACCTACAAAAGCTTGCTCTAACATTCTTGCATAAACTGCCTGAAACAACTGTGCTTGTGCAGCACAAGAGCTGCTACAATACATTAGATGCAAGCCCAGAAAAGCCAGCGAGTTAATGATCACTGTCCATGCAGAAGTATGAAAGGAGAGAAGCAGTTATTTCATTCTGCTGTCCTTAGAAGAGAAAGCAGAGAGGCCACTGCCCGAATGTTTACAAGGGCTAAAGTCTTGTAAACAGCCAGAGGATTTTGCAGCAGTTGGGAGGGCTGTGGTGAATGGCCTGGTCCCCTTCAGCAATTCAGAAAAGCAGAGGGGTCAGTGCCAAGGCCAAAAACCTGATTAATGTGAGATGGTCTATCTCAACCACAGGCTTCAGCAGTTCACAACTCAGTCCTGACATATTTCAATCAAAGCATGTCTGCGGCTAAACTTAATAACCAGTCAGCCTATCAGGTGCTGGACGCTGAGCAATTCCAAATCACCCCACGAATTTTAAAATGGCAACGACTTACTGCAGGGCTGCAGAGAATGACCCGCCTGTCAGAAGCGGTTGTTGTATCTGCGGCTGACACAGACGTCAAGATTCCTGCTCCCCTCCGTGAGCACTGCTGTGATGCTGTAAAATGGAGAGGGGCATCTGGGATCACCGCCCCACACAAGCCATCCAGAATCTGTCCTATGCAATCTTTCCTGCATCTTTCCAGCAATGACATTTCATCACTTTTGAATGAAATAAGTACTTTCGCAGTGAAATTGCATCTTCTTCTGTCAGCCAGAGGTCAGGCAGGCTGCTTAATATTAAAGCAAACCCAAAATGCTTCCTTCTTTTTATTCTATTTCTTTAATGAGCAGAACAAGCATTGTGATTGTTTTAACATGACTACCGAAATCTATTTCCTTACTTAGGAAGACACTGTTTTTCAGGGGGGTGGCTGCAGTCCCCTGTGTTTCCGTGGAAAGTGCTTAAGTCAATTTTAAACCACTTCACACTTCACTGCTGTGGACCACCAAACTGTTATTTTTGACACACAATGTGCTGCCTCATAAGAAACTAAAAGGAAAAGGTTATTTCCTGAAGAGTGGCAAAGCACATAAACGTACCCCTTGGACTCACCTGGAGTCAAACAATTTAACATAGATTGAAGCTGCCAGGACTATGGGAAGCTAAATAAACAGGAAGCTTCACATTTAAAATGGGTTTATCTGACAAAAGCCATGGGAATTGATTTACTCTGCCAAGAAAAACAGCTCCAGCTTCTTTACCCCTTTAATAGTGTCCTTGGAGAGCCCTGATGGACACTGGAAGTTGGCACTGTAATGAACAGCCCATAGCTAACTAGCAGAGGCCATATCAGCGCACTGTAAGCATAATTTGTAACATATGTGTTCTTGTCCCATCTCATTCAGCATCCCAGGATAATAAATCATCATAAAACCACAATGTCCAAAAAATCATTGCTGAGGGCTTCTTCAAGATGACCTAAGTAGCAAGTAAGTATCTATATTGACAGTCTCAAAAGAGACATCTCAGCTTGTTTTTTGAAGCACACGCTAGTTAAGGTTTGTAAGATTAACAGAAATCTCTGCTCACATCAGAACTGCTCTGTTAATAGTTTTCGTTTAGTCACAAAAGCAATCAGAAAAAGGGCATTTACAGGTAGAAAATAAAGCAAACATGGATAGGCCTTATGGGATAGAAAATACAGATTCTACTCAAAATCCAACAAGAGAACCCAAGTTGTAGGAAGAGTCAAGGACAAAAACAGGGACCAAGGAAGAAATTTCAGCTCCTAAGAGAAGGCAGACTGAGATAACAGTATTGATATATAAAAAACCCCACATTCATTTTTTAAAGGTATAAAATACAGGTTAAAAAAAGTTTCAAAAAGCCAAAATAAAATCCTAGTCAACAGCTTCCCATGAACAGTGACCTACTAGACAAATCAGCACAGAAATCTGCGTTTAACTGCTTGTTGCCAAAGTCCTACTCCATGCTCACTAGAGCACAGAGCCCTCCCAGAGCCCTTTGCTGTGCTGAATGGTTCAGACTTGCTGCAAAAAGGGACCCAGTAAAAGGGCCCACTTTTCACCAGAGCACTCTCTTCTAAAGCCTCTGGAGAGACAAAGCAACTTGAATGCCTGGGAATGTCTCGCTGTTGTTGCTGGCTGAGATAAAGCATTGTGGAAAGCCTCATCTGGGTGTCAATTGGCTACAGACCTAATATTTACCCTGCCTACATTAAAATTTTATAGAAACAGGGAGATCTTATTTAAACCAAACAGGCAACCGTGTTCTCACACCACCCTTGGCTTGTAACAGAGATCATCTGGGCTTGCACCCACCTTCTTGTATCACAGGAATTTTCCCCTTGATATTTTACACACCAATTAACTGACAAGGGTACCTCATAGGTACTTGGTTGTGGGAGAGTCACAAAATCAAATAAGGAGACAGTAGACAAGGGAAAAAACACCCAAACCAAACTCAAAGAACAGCAACTAAAAGGTACATAACAGCAATTAAATGGCACAGATAGATACGACTATAACATCAATAATAATCAAAGGCTAATGAGGTTGAATTCCTCCTCCCATGCAGGCATACGTGTCTGGCATCTGGGACTTCACTGGCATTTCCCTACCAGTGTGTATGTTCTGGAAGGCGGTTTGGCATACCAAACCTACATAACAAAATGCTATTTAGACAGTCTGTTCCTGCAGCTACACAGAGGCAGTCCCCTTTCTGTGAGGGGTTGCTTAGAGCATGGCAAGGAAAGAAACTTCAGGGCTCCTCCAAGCAGGCAGCAGGTTCCATACTTGAAGCACATCTTCCTTAACCCAGAGCCGCTCCGAGCACAGCCCAGATGAGAAATGGAAGTGTCCTCTGGGGTCTGGAAAACTGCAAGTGACCATTGTCCTACCAATGGACCTATGGGTCAGCTTCATGGAATTTGGTGGACTGAATCACTAAAAAAAGCTCTGTTTGACCTGGGAGACAAAACAGTGTGTTTCACCCAACTGGTACATTTTTTTATAGATAAAGAAGTAAAAATCTAAATACTGTTTTTGAAAAACTGGTCTAGGGTTGGGGTCAAGGTATGAGGGTATCAGGAGAACTTGATGGGAACTGGAATGCCAGGAGACTTCAGAGTTAATGTGAAATCTGGTATCACAGGGGTCCCACTATCCTTTGCTCATGCATAAATGTGGCCAGCTCGAAGGTGGCTCAATCTGGGACTAGGATGTGTGTAGGGGATCAGAAGCAAAGGACCACGGAGTTTAATTTTTGCATAATCCTTAATGAGTTCATTAATTAAGTGAGAGCAGGCATCAGTGGAATCTAAGCACAGGCATTTGAAGCAAGTGGGGGTCACTACTATTTTTTCAGTTTAGTATCATATCTGTCAGTGAGGTTTAGGAAGGAGTAGTGAGGCAAATGATGGCCTACAGTTGCTTCTCAGGAAATGATAAGCCATCCTTCTAAGTTTAAAAAAAAGCTGCAGCATTTGGAAGTTCTATTCCTTGCATAATCATTACAGATCTATAAATACAAAATTAACTCCATAAATTAATAAAAGTATATAAAATACATACTTACATAGAGATAGTCATCTTTTTCTCCCCTAGCTTTGATGGATTCTGAGGTTAGAATAAAAACTTGAACCAAAAAAAAATCCTCTGAAGCTTAATTTCCTGCATAGTTTTTGAATACCCTGACATTCTGGGTTATGAAATCATACATCTGTAACTGAGGCCAGGATTAGTGTTTTGAATCAGAAAAGGAATTACTGAGGTCCACAATTTCTTGCAGTTACTATAAGCACACAGAGAAATTACAGCAAAATGAGTAACATCCCTCCCACCCTGAAACACGGGATAACAAAGACGACGACTGCCTGAAGTGTTTTCAGCAAATCCTGTCTGAACAGTGGAAGCTGTCAGTGCTGAAGGCTAACAGTGTGCACAGACAGCTCAGGTACCCAGTCTGCTCTATCTCCAGCACACCAATGCTCACCCAGAGGTTATCAGAAGAAAAGCATTTGCAGGTTTTCTACGGGCTTTCTGCTGCTCAGAGAAAGGGGTGGTTTCTCAAATACGCCCCAAGCGCAAACGCCAACGGTACAGAATGGGACGCGAATACAGAATCGGCGACACCGCCGCAGATTTGCCTGGGCTGTTGTTTACAACTTCATGCTCTTTACAGACCAATCCAGGCCCATTTAGATGCTCCTGAATAAACCAGTGCAAAACTAAAACTAATCAGGAAAATGTCACTAAGTGAAGGAATCTGATGCTTCACCTACTTTTTCAGGTGGGGCTCACAAGCACAAATCATGTTTCAGTGACTCTTCCCTCTTTGAAAGGAAGTGGAGTGGCTGGAGATTAACTTTCACCTTCCCACCAGACTGCAGGTAGGAAACAGAAGGAGAATATTAAGCTTCTTTTGCTCCATGATGATCCTCTGATGTAAAGAAGTTTTTGCTCCTTGCAACCAGAAAATATATGAAATAAAATGAGTGGAATTAGAACAAAATCAGCGCCACTTCAGTATGCAAATATCCTTATGAGCTGAGAACTCTGATATAGTACCATGAATACAAATATATTTCATGTGAACTAAAAGAGACTTTTTATCAATACAGAAGAGAGGAAGTGACCCCCAAATTATATGAATGGAAACTCTCAAAATGCAATGTCAAGGAAGCACACTTTGGACTTCTCTTTATTCTTAATGGAGGGCTCATTCGTGTGATCTTTAGGGAAATCTCCCAGGGAACCATGCCAAAGGAGCTGTGGTACAACAACTTTGTGCACCTCCAAGGTGGGGTGTGCTTTTCAGATGAGTATTCTTATTGCCTTTCTTAAGTTACAGAAAATGTTCTCTCTGGATGCCGAAAAAAAAAAGATAAATGGTTTACATCATATAAAGAAAAAAAACCCATTCTGCCCAACATAAGATCTCTAAATATACCTGTCTCACCAGCATAGCCCCTCTCAGAGAATGGATCACATTTCTAGCATCAATAACTTTACAGAAGTGATGTATTACTTCCTCCCACAACTCTTTGCCAACAGGAAAACAATCTGTAGGGAAACAGCATGAAAATAGCAGAAACTCAAGTGCTGAATGCTCCAAATAACAATCCCCACCAATTTTGCCCTTAGAGGTGTTTCAGTGAACAATCCCTCCTCCCATCCTTCCTGGGGCCAGCAGATTTAGACAACCTCTTGCCTCTGATCCTACGTTGCCTACCGCATTCTCATGTTTCATCTAAATTTTTTTAAGGACAGTCAGATATGTTTATGCTGATGCTCCTGAGTCCAGCAGATACCTGTGCTCTGCAACTAAACTGAGCTTGTGAAACTTCTGCTGGTTAAACACAGGCAGAGGAAAATGATGCAGAGTCAACGAAATGCTGTGGTGCT
Source organism: Gallinula chloropus (assembly GCF_964237585.1). NCBI lineage: Eukaryota > Metazoa > Chordata > Aves > Gruiformes > Rallidae > Gallinula > Gallinula chloropus. Next base: position 6,543,304 of record NC_140098.1, read on the forward strand.
ATTTCATGTGATAAACTTTTCTATTATGAAGTGATTGTGAGGATTTCTCTTGTAATGCTAAAAATAAAAGTACCTATTTCACTCACAGATCTCCTAGGTAATATTTCCTATTAAAACAGCCTTTTGTTAAAATTGTGTTAAATCACCTTTCCATGAGGAATTTTGACGTTTGTTTTCTTGCCAGATCTGAGTAACAAGTTAAAATGTCACAATTTACAGCAAAATGAGATTTCAGAAATGCTTTCTTTCAGGAGGATCAAACCTCTTTGTTTCCAGGAGGATTTTTCAATCTTCATTGCAAAATAAGCTGAAACAAACGATATGTTCTAATTCTGACACAAAAGGTTCCACTGATCTCCCATAGCATTCTGATAAAACCTGAAGCATTTTGGAAAACATTCCCATTTTGCCAAAACAGTATTATCAGACAGAGAAATGCTTCAACCAGCACGACTCAGTTACCTCTGAATTCGATTTAAGTTGTTCTACTGGTGCACATGCTATTTCTTTCTCACTTTTTATCGCCTGAAATTTGTTCATTGGATTCCAAGAGTGTTTTCCCAAGAGTATCTTTAGAAAATATAAGAAAAAAGGTTCTCGGCTGGTGGAGTCTGGCAAAGCTCCAGTGAAGTCAATGGGCCTCAGCTGAGGCACTAGCCCTTTGTGAGTGTTCACAGAGGCTTTTTATATACTGCAGAGATGCAGGATTATGCAGAGAAGTCAGGAAACCTCACTCTGTCTCCAGTTTGCAAAGATTATAGGTATTTTAGCAGTCACCAGTCATTTAAGGCTAATGGCACAGTGACAGTTTTGGATGGAGGATGGAGGGAAGGACTCAGTAGGCTTCAGGTAATACTGATTGTTTTACTTGACCACACATTTTCTTCACTGCATTGAGTGCAGCGTTGAACAGATTTTAGGGGAGTCAGAGAACGTACGCTCAAGGCAGGTAAGTATGTAGCTGGAAACTACTGAAAGCACCTCCTGCTGCTCCTTGCTTTCATTCTCACTCCAGTTCAGAGCAGTCTAGAGAAAGAAATCTATATGAGAAAGCTGAAGGAAAACATTCTGAGGCAGGAATTGCCGGACAGAAGAGCCTTCCTGCAAGCAAATTTGCTATCTGAGGGAGATCTTCAAGTGACAAGATCATGCTATCCGTGGGCTGTCTGAATGTTTGATGAGCAGAGGAATGGTCCTGAGCATAGCCTGGGGATCTGAAGACACTCTCCTTCCTACCAAATTATCTCAAACCAGCAGAAGCCTTTCAATGTTGGATCTTCCAGTACCTAGAGCAAAGGCATGAGCTGATGGCATTTCTGCATATATTTGCATTATTTTTGCTGTAGAAATTGGCCAACAGTGTCAAGGACTTTCATTGTTGTGGCTTTTTACCATAACCTCTTATTGCTAGTCTGCATAGTGTCATGGATGGCCGTTGCTTGCAGACAAAAATGTATTTGCCTTCCACAGTACCCCAGACTCATCCTGAGAGCTATGGAGATGTCACTGTTCCTCAAAACCCTCCTCTACTAGTTTAGTTCTCTGTTCTCTCTGAAGAGGTGAAGAACATTCCCTCTGTGCTAGCCAGACTTGTCACTCAGCAAACAGTATAAGATGGACAACGGAAAAGAACAAATAAAGGAAAACGACATTATAGAAAAAAATAGGGGAATCTAATGTGGTCCTTGTCCATCCAAACAAATAACTGGAATCAGTTAAAGAAAATGGATTCAGTGTGATCTCCATCTAAAACATCAGCATATGGATCCTCTATGGTGCTGATCACTTGCAGGAGTGCGGCCTCAGTTAGAGAATCTCCTACTAATGATGTGGCATTTTTATGAGACTCAGGAAGGTCCATCCCACAGAGCTGCTCACATGTTAGATTTGGCTTAGCCAAATGAGAAGGTTTCAATTCTAAGAGAATTGAAAAATATTTCAGGACATGTTGGCAAGTTTTAAAATTCAGAGGTAAATAATATCCACCAGATATAGTAGGATCTGGATCACATTAAAGCATAACTTATTTTATAATTTAATTTCACAGAAAGTGAAACTCAAGTATTGTTAGTGAGAGAAAAAAAAGGTAAAAGTTGGCACTACAAAGAAAGTACCATTTAATAGTCTGGGAAACAGAAAAAGGCAGGAACAAAGAAAGAAAAATGTAGGAAAAATTCCAAAACCAAGAAAAGAGTATTGCATTGTAATCCAGTTCTTAATTCAAAGTCATGCCTCAGTGCCCAGATAGCCAGGAGCAGGGTAAAAGAATATTGGAGACAAAAGCAGAGGGCCTTACCTCCCTGCTTCTGCCTCCCCCAACAAAATAAAAGAAAAAAGAAGAATCTTGTTTGAGTGAGACTGCAGGACATGAAGCTTTAACTCTGTCAGAAACAGATACAAACATATCTGAGCGACCAGGATCGATAGGAAAAAGAGAAACATTAGAAAAAATATTCTCAGAAAGCTTTTTCAGCGCAGAGAAGATCATCATGGGTAAAAGACACATTCCTAAATACTAGAAATGTAGGAAATATTCACTGGGAGCAACTGAGCTCCAGTTCATGGTGTAAAGAGATTTGACCAGTATCCCCTTGAAAGCCCAGCTGTTGGCTACAGAGCTCTGACCAGACCCCGGTTCCTACAAGGTGAGAAGTGCTGAGTCTGCCCCACTTCAGTGTGTAGGGAGAAACAGAGTTTAAGATAGGATACTGCAATAAACAATTTAAGGAGATTTACAAAAATGCTGTTCTGAAAGCACTGCAAACATGGACAATTCACCATAAAGCTTTGTAACAGCTGCTCTGCCCAGGAATGACAAATGCTACCTCCTCCACTGAGAGATGGAGAGAGAGAGAAACCAAAAATGTCAGCTGTTTTTACTGCATAATTTTGCCTTCCAGTTTTTGAGAAAAATACCAGATATTAAGAGAAACATGTGGGGAGGATGTGAGCGGGCATTCAGAAATGGAATTACCCAGAAAAAAATGTTATAGTTGTTTTAAAATATCCTGCAGGAGGTATACTACTCTCACATGGCAAGGAAAGGAGAGAGAGAAATTAAATCTAACAGAAAACTTGCTCTGTATTCCTCTGACATTGTAAAATAAAATATAACATGTAAGAAAGTGAATGGCAGACTATGACCTCTGATCACTGACAGATCTTGCACCCACATGTTAAGGTTATGGGTGCTCTAAAAACAACGGACACAACAGATGCATTTGGTAGAAAATGGAGGATGAAAATAAAGAAAAAACACCTGAGGCATATTTTCAAAAATGGTACATGAGCCTGGAGGATAAACCTCTTGTGTAGATGCCATTTAGTACTTCTCAACATTTTACCATCTTTTCTTCCCTCTATGTTAAACAAACTTGTACTTTTTCAGTACATTCCTGAGTGCTGTGAGGGGACACTGCAGGGCCAGGCTGTAGCTGTACCTCATCATCAGCCTCTCAGGAGGTGAATATTTCCTTCCTGTTGCACTCAATTCCCCCAGATATGAGAGAAAGTCACATACATAACACATCAAAATACCCACTTACAAATCCCTGTGTGCCTTTACCCTGAAGTGTTGGTTTTATATGAAAGTTTATTTCAATACATAGAACTCTGTTGAAGACTTTCCTACATCTAGATGTTGTTTGAATAACCATTTGTATATAACTAAAATTTCCTGAATTATTCACAGAGATGATTTAGCTTTATATTTCTTTTGTTTAGCAGTAGATAATTCTCTGTGTGAGCTGGGCTCTGTGTCTGTTGAGGCACAGGACCCTTTTCTCCTGTTGTATCCATGTCAAATTCATCCCTAGTGTAATAACATCAGTGGAGATACACCAAGGGCAGCCTTGACCTGCTGTTCTGTTGCTCTGTCCAGTAAAGCTGTGCATTGCCAGGCATCTATTTGTGACGTTGTAATTCCACAACTTAGGGAATCAAATACAGTTTTTTCAGATTCAGTCTGGCAAACCACTGATGAAACAACACGCTGGGTGTTCTAAAGTTTTCATGAAGCTTTTGCAGTATTTGCCACCAACGCTGATGCAGTGGTGATGTAGGGAGAGGGTGTCTTTGTATTTAATTTTTTGGAACAAATAAGGGAACCAGGGAGGGGTTTCTGTTGTTGGGTTTTTTGTTTAAGTCTGGGAATACAGAAGCAAGGATGAAACTAGCAGACTGAAATGATAAAAAAAAAAAAGTCAAGTGCAATTTCAAACTTGCAATTAAAATACAAGTAACATTGAGTGCTGGCAAGAGGCTAGGTTTTCTGACATGGATCCTGGTCACTGACTGTTAATCTTTCTGCCCTCAAACTAAAAAGCATATCCACTGTCTCAGTAACTAATGTTTCACTACCTGCCGAAATAGATACTTATTCAGTGCTGCTGGATTAAGAACATTAATATGTTGAAGCTTTCCATATCTGCCTGCAGATTTGCCATTTCCAGAAGGAACTGAAGCTTCACATCAGAGAGACGGAAACATTCCTTCAGGTCTCAGCCATACTCCTGCAGATGAATAACTGACATAAAACTCCAGCTCTTATCCTACCCTGCACAGGGTGGAAAGAGGCACAACCCTTATTATTATTATTATTGACAGAGCTGCATAATGCATTTTGTGGTGTGCAAAGTTTCAAGCCCTTCAGACTATTTTGTATTTTATGATGCAAGTCTTTTCTTTACAAAAAAACCCAAACCCATCCAAAGTGATGTAAATTCCTTTCCCAGACTCCAACAGAAGCCTTCCCTACTCGTGCCCTGGCTGCTCTTCAGCACACAGCAATTTACTTTTAGTTTGTCATTGGGGGAAAATATGTTTTTTGATAATAGAGCACAGAAAATTTTTCAAAGTGCCACAGGATGTTACAAAAATAAAAGGTTTTGCTGTGTATTTTGAAAAGGACAGTTTCTTTTACACCTGAAACACCACTTGCCTCTTGTGACTGTGTTGGCAAACCCCAGACTCACAACCTCTAAATCAGCTGTTATTCTTCTTTTCAGGTTTGATATTATCTGAAAACAAATCATGTAACTGGCAAATAATTAAAAACAAACAGAAAAAATACCCCAGCAGCCAACTTTTGAGATTTGTTGCTATTGTTAATATTTTACTTTATGGAGAAAGTGTCATGAGTTTTTATCAGCTTTATGGCAAAGGTGTGTTTAGCAGATCTGGATTTTAGTACTTCCCTACTGCAAACACTGAATCAGGTTCACTTCAACCTTAAATTGCCCCAATCCCAGAGAGGATCTCTTGCACACAAAGAAAGAGCCAATGCAGAAAGTAATGCAAATCAAAGCAACCAGCAGCATGATACATATTGTGCCCTCCTCTCACTCCTCTGTGAATCTTCCAAACGTGGTTTCCATTTTACTAAACATGTTTTGTACCACAAATAATGGTAGTCCCAAATGCTGCCTTGGGAGTGTCTGCTCTTGTGTCAGTCACCAGATTCCCAGCTGCCTAGAGCAAAGACACTGATTAGTGCAGCGGGGCTTGCGATGAAAAGACTGGTTTCCATAGGCTCCATAAGAGATGTACACAGGAAGAGCCCTAGGAAGAGACCTGGTACCAGAGCAATTGTGAAGGTGAGCAACGTGCTGTTCTGCTTTGTATATGCCAACAGAAGCATCATTGAGAAGAGTTATTAGTAAATAATTTGAGGTCTTCCTCCTCCTCAGCTGCAGCACAGAACACCAGAGACTTCACACCTGCTTGCTGTCACAAAACGATCGTGGTTTCTCACAGCAGACATAGCTGGATGAACTTCTACAAGCAGAGATAGTTATTTTTGTTGCTTAAAATATTGCAAATATTAACAAGCTATCCAATTAAATTAACAGAGTACTTGTTTTTCTGTTGCTGTTTTTATTCTATTGTCTTCAAACAGGAAAATGACATTTCAAGGATCAGCACTTTATTATAAACTAATACCTTTCCTAGTAACTGAGGTTTTCCTGCTATTCCCAAACTGGCTCTCACACGGTCTGAAAGGCTGAGTTAATTTCTCAGTGGAACAGCAGAGGAAGAGAGCAACAGGAGGAAGAGAAAGAAATCCAAGGTAAGGCTGAATAAATCCCAATTTTCTTCTGATTTGGTAAAGCCAGATTGACATGGTATGAATTTTAACCAGATCTTGGTAGAGACATCTGTTTAGGAAAATTATTTCAGCAAGCAATGAAGAGAAGAAGTCCAAGTCTGTTTTTGAAATAATTTCCATATGAAAAAGCTGGCAATTTGCTGCTTTGTGCTGGGGGGTATTTCTAAAGGTTTTGTTTTGTTAGATTCTCTGTAGTATGTTATGGAAAAACAGGAAGAAGAGAGGAAGATTCAGCACTACTACAGTCACTCACAGGCCATAACTCGCAGCATCACTGATGCTGGGCAATTAAATTTAGTGGGACTTTTGCCCTCAACTTAATAGGGTCAGACTTAAACACTTACTAAATGTAGACTTTCTCATACACTATTATAGAAAAGAGTCTTCTTCAGAAATGACCTGGAAAAAATTAGTGACTTTCTTACAGCTTCTGGTGACATAATGAAAGGCATTCAGAGAACTTCACTGAGTCTTTATGAGCTACTTTATTAACAATGTTATATATGTTCAACTCTGCTGAACTGGGGCCCATGATAGGAAAGAAGAGTGCTAGGACTTCTATTTTATTTTTTGCTAACTATTTACCATTTCTTAAGATTATAGCCTCCTTTCAGTCAGAGACTTAAAATTATCACTGTTACTATATATTTTTTCCTGTTTCTGTCCAGAAGTTGCTAGATTTTTTAGATACCTGTAACAATATATACCCAGTGATATGCTCATATGGACATAAAAGTGACATGTTATAATACTTGACTATACTTTTTATTTTTTAAAAAATGTTTTTGCTATTGATTTATTGATCTTTATAACTCATCTGAAGTAAAAGGGTAAAGTACTATGCCCTAAGAAAATGCAGTACCTCATTTTTAAATAGAGCTGAAATAAAGTATCAGCAATGCAATACAAGCTAGACCATAACAAATACACTATAAGATAAATCAATGATCATAACTTGAGTTTCCATGCATAAAACACCTTCTGCAAAATGCTCCTATTCTAATTTTTCTTTTTCACTTAATTCCCTTAAGGTTATCTTCATGCACACTGTTATAAATTACTTTTCACTTTGGATTTTAAATTCCTTAGGATAGAAACTAGATCTTATTTTATATCTAAAATATTACTATTATTTACATTGCTAAATGGAAAGAGAGAGAATAAATTTGTGGCTAGCATGATCTTTCAATACTATCAGCTCAATTTTCTGCAATCCAAGTTAAAAACGTGTGCACTTGCAGACTCTTATCTGAGGCACTGCAGAAATGGTCTGCCAATAGAGCAAAATGCACCAAGCTGCAGGCCAAGGGTTTCAGCCTTCTGTCAAGTCTCTGTGACCTGGCACACAGCGCCTGCAGCTCCTGTGCAGCTGTAGTGTACTGACTGATGGTGTGATGCTACAGCAGGATCATTAGATAAATATATAAGTGATATATAATCACAGATCTAAGACAACAGGGCTTTTTTCACTGGTATACCTTAACGTAGACCCAAGGCAGCTCTAAGTTATGATGTGGTGTAGTTTGAGATATTTCCTTCCCTTACATGATAGAAGCTTGTCTAACCCCCACTCTCTCAAAACAAAGAGCGACTGCTTGGTGAATGCCATTTGCTCCTGACCTGGCAGATGCCCTTATGCTTTATGGTACGTGATCATACAGAAGACACACCTACAGTCCATGTGCAAAATCTCTCACTACTACTGCACTCAGACAAGGTACCAAAGGTCCAGCTGTGCTACCTCCATGGAACAGCAGTGAAAGGGCTGGTGGCATGTGAACCACAGAGAGCATCTTCTGCACCCAATCAGCCCTTCCAGCCTGCACTTGAGGTGCAACATCTCAGGGCAGGTGACAGGACAGCTGACACAGAGCCAGACTGAATGTCTGTTGCTCTTGTTGACAGTCACAGAAGAGTCCTGTTACACGCGGTTTCCTATCAGTGTGCCTTTGTACCCTCTTCAGCTAAATCTCCCTTGCCCCTATATATGCATATAAGTTTGCAATTAACTCACAGGCCACTCTGCTGCAGCAGTCCCATTAACAGGTTGGAATCAGGTCACACAAGTTAAACACCTTGTGTGATAGCTAAACTATTGGGATTTCCATAGACTTTTTGCTGCAATAACAACTTCAATCAGCAATCAAGGTTTCCTTCTCAATTGTTGTTGCTTGCTTTATGTGGCAGTTTAATCCATTGTATACTAATTCCAGTTGTGCATTAATTGTATGTTTCTGTACAGTAATTAACTAATCACTATGTCACTCCTTCCCTATTATGAATAACCTCATTAAGTCGAGACTGAAAGCTTGGTGCCTGCTGCCATCACTATCAGGTTTTTTTTTTGGTTCTTTCTGCTGCTTCTTGACTTATAATCAAATATGAACCTCATGTATTTTTAAATACTTTCTCTTCTGTTTCTCCCACTGAAAAATTCATTGTGCTATCAAGCCTTTTAAAATAATGTTTATTCATTATGCATTTCTTTGCTAGGCAATCAAGAGCTGTTACAATAAAGTGTGACTTGCTCTCTCTACGGCAGCACTTCTGCTCTGTCAACATCTCCTTTTTAATCCCGAGTTTACCAGAAATTAGAATTTAGATCTAAAATTAGTTTCAAGGTTAAAGGCACCATCAGATGTCTTTACATGATGGCAAATTTCTTGATTCTTACCATTAAATGATTAAATGACACACTACACTCAACAACAGCAGTGGAGCTGTGCATGTGTGCCTTCAAGGTCAGAGCCTGGCCAGCAGCAGCAAGTGCTGGGTGATGCCCACAGCATAGATATGCAATTTTGATTAACAGGATACTTGAACTGTTAAGACTAGTCATGCACAGCGCTGAGGCAAGTGCTTTGCTATTGCAGCCTGGCAAGTCCTAAGATCAGGACTAAGCATTACTTCAGAATTTGCTGAATTGAGGTCCTGCTCCTCTAAGAAATTTTCTTTAAAGCAACTTAATATTTTACACAGGCTACTCAGAGAGTGCCCCCTTTTCCTCTTCATGCCTGAAAGCAACAAGGACCTTTTTTGTTTGTTTTTCTCCTATGAACTGAGGCAATGAATTGAGATTATAAAATGTGTGAACACTCCCCATCAGGTGTGGATGAGAAATCTAATGATGCATATGTGCACTCCAAACCCAAACCCACAGCTAAGCCAGGTGACATAACTGCACTCACTGATTTTTAACACAGAATTCAAGTACCATTTTTCCAGCTGAAAGTAAACATATGTAGAAGTCAGGAGGCTAGTTCCTCTGCTGTTACAACTTAATGCAACTCAATGTAGTTCAAAGACAGAATGGGTAGTGGTAACAGCTAGGAAACCAGTAAAACTTTTTTTTTGTTTTAAGGAAAAAGGCCTTGCTTTCCAATACAGGCTGTGAAAGCCACCCTGGAGTCCAGGAAATGCACTAGGGAAGGCATTCATTCCTTAAAATAGACAGACTGGTGTCTCCAATGTATTTTCCTTAAAAAACCCTAAATGACTAAATGAAACTAATATCTGGAATTTTGGGAGTGGTTTGATTACTGCCTGTTACAGAAAGGAAAATCTGCACCTCTGCAGAAAGGGCTGCTGCTGAGAAACAGCCCAGCTCCAGGGCTGCTATCCCACACAGCAACTTCTGCCTCACCATGCCACTGCACATCAACATTTATCCAAATACATATTTCTACAATAGACCCTAATGGCCTGTTTGCTTTGTAACAGTCTGTTTGGCTGCCCCTTGATGAGCAGTTCAGGTGCACAGTGAGAGGAGGTATAACTGCTATTGCTATTTGGGCATCTGTTCCTGTCCCAGCTACTACCATTTCTCTCATTTCTGTCTCAGATGCCACTGCTCCTGCTATTACAGCCACCAACCTCTTTTTTTGCACGTGCCTTCGAATCTGTCTTTTTATGAATGTCTGATGTTTTCTGCTGGTCTCTTTATATATTTCCATTTTGCTCTTTCTTTTTTCCTGTTTTTGCCATTTATTTGAGCTCATTCATTTCTGTTTCCCTTCGACTCATCCCAGTTGGCAGCCTTTACCCTGTCCACCCTACTGCATTATTTGTATTAGGAATTGCCAAAATTTTGCTGAAATGAATTAAGAATTGGCCTGCAACAGCATCACTTCTTAGAGTTCAACCAAAAATAGAGTTGTGGCTCAGAAAGGTGATAACAAGATCACCTTATAAAAGGTGATTAAAGATAAGCGAGAAGCATAGAACAGGGGGAAATGCAGATGTCTACATACCTATAGATAAGGTAGATATAGGGATATATATAAAGAAAAGGATGACAATGCTGAAAAAATGCTAGCTGAAAAAAGACAGCATGCAAGTTGCAGTAAGTTCATTGAGTCTACATGGGCTCCTCATTAGCCTGCTCTGGTCAGTAGGTACTCTGGAGACCCATGGTGGTGCTCATGCTGAAGGCAGTAACAGTCTTGTCTTGGTGGCACTGAGAGGTCGCAGAGAGGAAACTATAAATATCTGTCATCCTCTCCCTCCCTTTTTCATAGGGAGAATTAAATTGTTAACAAGGGTGCCATGTACCTGATTGCACTGGACAGCTGATTAACATTGTGCCAGGATAAATAAGGTAGTTTGCAGCTCTCCAAACTATCATAGCAGGTCCCTGTCAGGTTTAGTCAACATCTCTCCATCACTTATAACTAGTTCATTTGGGAGAGGTGGGAGAAAGGGAAGGACTTTAACCATGACCACAGAGACTGCATGGAGTATGTAAAGCAGAAAAAATGTCATGCCATCAATTTGCAGCAGATCTCACTTGGCCCTGATTTCTTCACATGGAAAAGCATTTATATTCCATTTTAAAAGGGAAACTGAGACACTGTAGAAAAAAAGTCGCTTTGAAACTGTGAGAGTCTTCTGCATCTTCGTATCACAGCCTAATCCCTGCCCTGCAGACAAAACAAGAATCCAAACTGCTGAAGAGTTTATAAGAAAGCAGACTTGCAAGTATTTCCATGACTTATGTCCCAGTTCTCCAAACTTCAGCATACCAAAGGATACCAGTCCCCTGTGAACACAGTCTGCCCAAAATGATCTGTATCAGTTGGTGTTAAAAGCAATACAAACATCCCTAACTGCCAGGAACCACAGAAGCACAGTTTGGGTGAAGTGCTCAGTGTCTGGGACTAACCTGTAGGTTTTGGAAACTAAGGTACACTCTTGATACTTACTCTGTGTTTACATCTGGGTCATCTGCATAACTGCTTCATGTTTAAAACATTGTGTTTATAATTAGGGTTGTGGTAGGAAGAAAAAAAAAATGTTGCCAGGCTGGCTGCATAACATGCCATAAAGTTTATTACCCTTTAGGGAGCAGAACAAACTTTGTATGTTCATTGAACTGCTTCAAAGCAAGCTGATCATATCCACACACTGGAACTACAGATCAGCCAAACCTTATTCAATGAAAGAATAACACTGGGAAAGCTGCTACAGGATTTGTAGCACCTTTACCTCTGTATGTTTTCCTTAAGGCAAGTTATTTAAAGCAATTTGTTATGCTTATTGCAATAGGTATATCCCTTTAGATAATCTCTCAGCAAAACTCAGGGTTTGAATTTAGTTGTGGGAAAAAACCCCAACATTAAGACTATTCCTTGATCAAGGTTGTTTTTCACCTTAACTACAGACTTTATAAATAAAGATATTGTACAAAAATAAACTTTCCTTTCCTTAATTCAAATATATTTCACCGTATATATAGGACTCATACACAGGGTAAGCCTCCTGTTTTAAGATTGGATCCTTATCTGTCCTAAATAAACCACTATTTACATCAATCTTGCTAAACTGCTTGCCTGTTTCTCTGCAAATAGCTTTTCAAATTAAATTACAACAAAGTTATTGTTCGTATTGACACTGGGTGCTTTTGCATTGGGCAAGGAAACAGACATTATTTGTTTACTGAAAAAACACTGATGGCATTTTTCTCAGCATTACATCACATTGAATCCTATATATTAAAACTGAGTTTCAATTTCTGTACCTATATTTCTGTCATCTCCAACTATTTTTTGAAGCAAACCTTGACTAAGAAAGAGGCAGGCAGCAAAAAATGGGCGGATAATGCCAATGAACTGAATCTGTGCTTATCCTCGGGAATCTTCACTTGGCGTCTCACAGTACAAGGTGTAGCAGCAACAAAGGCTCTGGCACTTCAACAGAAAAGCACTGGCAGCTGCAGAGTGACAAATAAGTGGAATTCACCTTGATTCCTGTGAGTGAACACAGGCGACGCTGGTGACAAAGCACCGTCAGGCAGCTGGCAGCGTTTACCAGCAGGTCCCAGCCGGTGAATGGCTGCCACGCCACAGCGAGCCCAGCTCCCGGCGGCGCAATTTTCCCTGCTCTCCCCTTTCTGCTTACACTGGGATTGACTTTTTTTCAAAGTCTTTCACAGGAAACTTTGGCTGTCAACCAAGTTGTGTTTCTGTGAAAGGAATGCTATTCTTCTGCTCTCATGGCAAGCTAGAAACAGGCTGAGAGCTGGTCATGGACAACTGGATTTGAACCCTTCAGCACACGGATACTTATTTATCCATTTCTCCAAAATAAATCCACATTAAAAAAAACAAGCCCATGTAGAAAAGAGCAAGAGCAGGATAGATACAGTTGCTGTAAATGAAACATCATCCATTTGGCCTAGAGTTAATGGGACTGTATCTTTCCAAACAGAGCAGGAATGACAAAAAACTTTAAGAACGAAGGCAATGAAAGTGTCATAGAAATAAATCACTGAATTTTGTGCTCCTCTCCTATCCAGGACACAGCTGATGGTGTTTGTTGCCTTCCTGCTGTACCTACTTCACAATAGATATCAACACTTTGGTGGCCTGTATATAACCAGAGACAGTCAACATTTTAAACAAAACTCAGACCCCTC